>NW_020624820.1:6448378-7048378 GCF_003573695.1 Papaver somniferum | reverse complement strand
GTGTGCAGAATCCGAGATATCAGTCGTGATGCTGTTGATGAGGATCCTGAAAAATTTGAGGAAATTGAAGATGATCTTTGAAAAATCTGTTGAAAATAGACATCAGTTTTTGATTTATTTTAATAATTGTATGTGGTCTATTATGAAGTATAAAACTATTGGTTTATAATTTTTCTTGTGATAGTTTTTGGTTTACATAGCTTGTGATTTAATGCGTTATCTTATTGCTATGTATGTTTATGGGATGTTTGATTTCGGTTTTCATGACCTTAATATTCGATCTCATATGATGTGAACCCTTATGGTTTAGGTGACTTTTTGGTTTAGCAGGATTAAGTTCTAGCCCATGTTGGTAGGATTTATCAAAGGATCATGAGTGGTTCTGATTGAAGCAATATGTTAAAAGTCACAATATGTTGAATCATTTGGTTTAGCATAAAAGCATATGTGTTTTGGGGTTTTCAACTTTTGCATTGCATAAGTTAAAACCGGTTTTCAACCTTTCTCTGGTAAGGGTTGGTTGTTGTTATTCTTTTGTCTTGCAAGAGGATGACAACATAGTGATATTTCGGTATCAATTCTCCCTGGAAAGAAGAAGATGCAAACATTATTGGAGAAAAGGATGCGAAATTTGAGGTAACGACTTTGTTAGTTAATCGTTTTCCTGTTTAAGAAAAGCTTGATTTTATTGCATATATTTATTGCTTTTTCTTAACAAAATTTCGGTACAATTGATGTTTTATTCCATTATTTGTGTATGGATGTGTGTGTGATTCAATTATTTACGGTTAAGAAACACTATTGTTATCTTGATTTATTGTTTGGTATAAATCGTTTAGTCTTACAAAATTTCGGTGCAATTGCGGTGCTTTAATGTCTATGTTGTTTCAATTGCTTTCGGTTGAGGTAAATAATTATGCAAGTTGATTTATTTGGTTTGTATGAATTTTTTATGGCTTCTCAAAAGAAAAGGTTTTCGGGATAAATTGTTTAGTCCAATTTGATTCCGGATAATAGAAACTAAGTTAATTCTGATCTTAGTTAGACTTATCAAAGTGGAGGTTTCGGTTAATCGAGTCTAATCGAATGCCTTAACAAAAAATGCTAGTTAACTAACCTAGTACTTGCCTTTTTTAAAAGTCAAAATGTCTAAGTTATATGGATAATTAGAACCTGATGAGAAAAATAGAGTCAATTCTGATCTTTATTTTGGTCTTATCGAACAAGTGATTGTATTTGTACAATCGGTTTAGAAAAGAAACTAAGGTGCTTAATCTATTTTTGGTTTGCTAAACTATTAGGGAAAATAACTTCGGGAAATTGTTTCCTTGGTAACATATCAAAACAAAATTACTTTGTAGTTTCGGTGTGTGGAACCCTCGTGCTTAACTCATATAGGTTGCAAGTCTTGTGAGATTTGTAAGATCCTTTCGTTTGTCTTTTATTTGCTCGTACCTTTGTCATTTTGTGACTAAAAGGGGGAGAAATATATGGAGTAAACAAGTGATATTGATATTGATTTATATTGATTTGGTATCACTAAGGGAAAGGACATTGGTGCTTAAACGTTTTATCTAACGAAAGAGTAAAGCATAGACTAAGGGGGGGTAGCATATCATTTTGATAAGGGAATAACAAAGACGTGTGGATAGAAAATATACTTATCTTACCTTTAGGGGGAGTATTAGCTTTGTTATTATAATGTCAACAACGGCATTTATGGATTGAATGTATACAGGTTATTATGTTGTTGAATTTGGGAATCAAGCATATGTGTAATGAATTCTTGTAATTTGTTTATCCATATGATGTAAGAGTTTTGTCACTAAAATTGACAAATGGGGAGATTCTTAGAGAATAGCTCGGTTGAACCCACCAAGCATTGGTATGTCAAGTTTGATTGTCATATTTTAGTGAACCAAAACTCATTTAAATAGTCGTTTGATTATTTACTAGAGTCAACTTCGTATAGGTTATCTTGAAAGTATTAGGATATGAGACATTACAAATATTATGTGAAGACTTGAAGAATGTGAAGAAGTAAGGAGCTACAACGACGACATCATCCTCCCACTTAAGGTTAGTAATATTTGACTTGAACTGTTTTATTCCCTAACGTATCTTTCAAGTCATGCATATTGAAAACATAACTGCGAAGCTATGAATGATTATACTCTAGTTAGACGTAGTATTAAGAAATACAATACGAAGTATAATGCTTATCTTTTGAACTTCGTATATAAGACATCAACATAATCGTTTGAATGCTATTGTGATTATGTATGGGTATGAGGTGAAGATTTCATCCTAGGAAACAATGTTTTACATTCGTTTAAAGGAAGTAAATTCATGAACTTGTTTTGTGAATCGAAATGGAAATCTCTAGGCTTATTGGTATTGTTATTCATTCCAAATATTTTGAATTACCAATATGTGTGATTAGTATAACCGCTCATGACTTGCTTATGTTCTTGGTAAAACTATTCACAAGGCCTGAATTTTGTATTGGTATGACTTTTATTAGTGAAACCGATCTTAAGTAATCACCTGAGATAGTATGATCGATTTATTGTAATTGGTATGACCAACTCTAGGCAAAGGGGAGCGATCCTAGTAAGAGGTGCAAAGGATCACAACAGGGTAATCAATCCTTGTAATAGGTGCAACAAGTTTCTAGTTATTGGGAACCGATCCTATGAACATGTGCAACACGTTTTTAGTTATTGGGGACCGATCTTATGGACATGTGCAACAAATACAAGTTAGATACCATATATATGTGGGAACCGATACCAGTACCTAGTCAACCAAGTTTTAGTAACTAGCGTGACTAATTCTAGTACCCACATGGAGGTAGAACCGAAACTTGTTTTGGTAGAACCGTGAAACCCATGTTTGGTGATTTGATAGGATAATCAATCACATAGTTCTTGGAAGTCAGATGAGCCAATTCTAAACTTGTTTGGAAGTGTGGCAAATCGATTCCAAGATTTTAAGTATGAAAAATGACTTACTAAGTAAAGAAGTCGACATACTTTGAACATGTGCAATAACGCTTATCTTTTTATGTTCAAAGATATTCCTTAATAGCTAAAGGAGAATCCCGGATCAAAATAAATTGAGAATCTTTTAATTCAGGTTTTTAGTTTTATATGCTTTTAATTTCCAACAATTAAAATGCATATCTTTAGAAAATAATAATTGTTAACTAATTGGAGATTTTCTAATGAGATTTTCGGTCAATATTTGGACAAAGCATTTACAGAAATTATGGAAATCGAATTTGGTAATATATCGCATATCTTGAGAATATTTTCAGTTTTGGAAATTCCTTGGTGTCCAAACTTCCTTGGTCTATAAATATCAAAGTTTGCATTTCGAGCAAACTAATCCTCAGAGCCAGCAAAACTACCTATTTGTGTTGTTACTGGTGGAGCCGCCTATTCGGAGAGAAAAGTAACCTAATTAGGTGAAATCTCTTACGGTCGCTCGGTTTAAAGAATTCTTTGGGATTGAGAAGCTCTATTAGTACCGTTGGTAGGAAACTAGATAATTGCGGTTTATTATTAGTTTTCGATTGATTTGATTGACTAACGGTTGTTGAACTTTGATTTCACCTAGTTTGTTTATGCTTGAGAATCTTCTCTTCTGATATAAGATTCACTCAAACTAGATCGAAGTTTCGACGGGGATCTTTAGACTGTTTGTAGATCTAAAGACGTCTTGTGATAATCCATTGTTAACAGACTCCGTTATGTGTGTGATTGATCTCAAGAGATTCAAGTTGTTGGTATGCAGGCGTTTATTGAAGATCTAAGAAGATTTGAAGACAACAAAGATATTGAAGATTTCTGATTTGGGGTTCATATTGTTTGGTGTGCACAATACTTATTTCGGTATAGAGAATCCAACTATAATCGGTTCATCCTTGTGGTAGATTAGAATGATTAGTTGTGTCAACGACATCAATAAATTCCTGGTGATTAAAAGTATTGATTGCACAATGTTAACAATTACCTTTGGTAGTTGATCATAAGATAGATATAAGAACCTGGCGAAGGAGTTTATTGAGATAAACGGAAGAGCCTTTGTTGAACTCACATCACTTGGTTTAAAAGAGTTGCTACCAAACAGATTTGTTGTTCCTTTACTGTTTGGAATACGAACCAAAGAAATTGTTCCAAGTACGTGACTTATTCATAAGTTGGAGGCGTGGGAATACAGACGGAATTAGGTGAACTATAGGTTTAGTTGCTTGGTCTCAACTATACGAAGTTGGTTTAATTTTGTATAGCGGCTTAATCCTGAGAGTATTCAATTCTGGACAAGGTCCCGGAGTTTTTCTACATTTGCGGTTTCCTCGTTAACAAAATCTTGTTGTGTCATTTACTTTTATTTTCAGCAATTATAATTGTTTGTTATTATAATTTAAAGTAAATTACACAAACGTTAATTCATATTTTACTTGATAGTAATCCTATTGTGGTTGGTTAAGTTCGAACCTCTTATCAAGTAAACATACTTCGTTGTTGTGTTGTTTCTATCTCGTATCCATAGACGATCACACGAGGAGTGAACCTATTAGTTGTATTGTCTCGACTCAGTCCATAGAAAATCACTTTCGAAAAAGGACTTATAGGTAGGAAATTTTTTAGCTTGAGGTATATTTAGGTACCCTCACCTATTCAAAGGAGAACTCTAGCAACTGGGAAACCTAATCCCCACACCTCATGTGTGATACTAGTTGTATAAGCTAGAGTCGATTCTCCTTTAACCTTAGGTTTTTCACGAAACCCTTTAGGTTAACGACTTGAAGACTTCATTGGGATTGTGAAACCAGACCCAACTATTTTCTCTGTAGTTGCGTGATCTGATATTGCTGTATTTATCTTATTTGAGTACAATCATAAGATTGGCTTGAGATTAATTTCTCCGATAGGCAAGATAGAAAAGTAGTCACAAATACCTTCGTCTCATCGTTTGTGATTCCACAATATCTTGTTTCGCTAGTCGATTAAGATCATTGTGAGGTGGTTGATAATTCTAGGTTGTTCTTCGGGAATATAAGTACGGGTTATCGATTGGTTCTTGTTCACCTTGATTTATCAAAAGACGGAACAAAACTCATAGGTATTTATGTGGGAGACAGATTTATCTATTCTTATAGGCTTTTCCGTGTGAGACAGATTTGTATATTAAAGTCTTCGACTTTGGGTCGTATCAACTCTTAGTTGTGGGTGAGATCAACTCTTAGTGCGTAGTATTATGCGGGGATCAAAGACGTAAGGAGTGCAACTGTACCTTGGATCAGTGTGAGATTGATTGGGGTTAAAGTACAGTCCAGATCGAAGTTTGTTTGTAGTGGGATAGTGTCTGTAGCGGCTTAATACAATGTGTGTTCAATATGGACTAGGTCCCGGGGTTTTTATGCATTTGCGGTTTCCTCGTTAAAAAAACTTCTGGTCTCTGTGTTATTTCTTTTCCGTATTATATTTTGTTATATAATTGAAATATCACAGGTTGTGCGTTGAATCGATCAATTGGTAAATCCAACCTTCGGTTGTTGATTGAAATTGATTGAACCTTGAACATTGGTCTTTGGTACCGTTCAAGTTATTTCTCTTGTATTCAATCAGGCTCGCAGATTTTTATTTGTTTGAGTGAGGATTGAATCGAGAAATTGAGATATAACTCTTTGATATACTTTTTATTAAGGTTGAGTCTGACTGTCTAGTTGATTCTCATAAATGTATATTGGAGTTAGTCCATACAGATTACTAAGCGAAATATTGGGTGAGGTTGTTGTACCCCCAATTTTTCAGGAAGTGACGAAGATTTTGACTAATATTGAAGAACCAAGGAAATCAATCATTTGGATGAGAAGCTACAAAGTTTATTTATTTTATAATCCATATGTATTGATAGTTTTGTCATTAAAATTGACAAAGGGGGAGATTGTTAGAGCACTGCTCGGTCGAACTCGTAAGCGTTGCTATATCAAGATTGTTGTCAAGTTTAGTTGCCAAAACTATAAGTCTTGATTTCTATTCTACTTATAGCGATGTCTCGGATTAGGATAGAAGGTGTAGTTGAGCATTCGACTTCGCGGAGTTCATCGATTGAAGACGAAGAATTACTAAGGGGAGCTTGCAGAACTTCATCAACAAAAGGTATGTGGAGACTTGAACTCATCTATCACTCAGAAGTCTATTTCTATTTTATCTCCTATTGAGACAAAAGTCGTATAGCTATACAGACTTTACATTATACACATTTGATATTTCGAGCTGAATTTAACTTGCTTACATATTTCTCGAAATATGTGTTGGTAATCTTTCGCTTTAACCAAGTTCATCTTTATTCTTGACGAAAGTCAAAAGATGATCATGTGAAAATCGCCTGGTAACATCTTACATGATTTGTGTGAGACAGTCATTTGATGTAGACTCGAAATGTTTAATATTTATCTATTGATCACTTGAAAACTTCTTTGAATCTAATAGTTTGTGTGAGACAGCTATTCCCGTCTTCCAAGAATGTTTCAATGATTAAGATGGAGTTAAAATGATTAACCATTGATTGGATATAGCACAATATGCGTACTTGTATGCTAACTGTTGCAAGTTATTCAATGTCCGGGAACCATAGTATGCATACCCGTATTCGTACCGGTTGAGAAGTACAATTCGGGAATTCAACTGAGGTTGGTCACGTACGACAGTATGCGCACCCGTTTCATACTGGCGAACCCAGGCCAAGTCGATCCGGAACTCTAAGTATGCGTACCCATTTGCATACTTGAGTGGTTTAAGTTTTAAAATCGGTTTGTTCATGAAGAAATATATTTATATATTAAGGAATGTAATCTTTTACAAACTGTGGCTATAATGTTCATGAATTGATTCAAGTGAATCAAAATCGATTTTGCTTCAATTGTGTCTTGTATACTTCTATGAGAATATAAACAATTGAACAACTCCATAACTAGTTTCATTTGAGTCATTTGAACTAGTTGTGATTAAGATGAACAAGGTTGATATGAAAGTGTTCATATGGCTAACTTCGGTTAATTATTATTGAGCCAACTATGTGCACACGTTTGGGTAGGTTTACTCATACCTAAATAAAGTCACATTTCATTTGTGTATAACAAGCTAAGTTCGATCTAATGGTTGAAAGATATTAGCTTGACTCTAACCAAGTTTTCATATAATGATGAATATTGAATACTTAGTTACCAATGTAGCATTGATTGCAAACCCTGATTTGAAGACTATATAAGGGAGAACTCTAGCAACTGGGAAACCTAATCCCCACACCTCCTGTGTGATACTAGTTGCGACTAGAGTCGATTCTCCTTTAACCTAGGTTTTTCCAAAAACCATTACAGGTTAACGACTTAACGACTTCATTGGGATTCTGAAGCCAGACCCAACTATTTTCCCTATAGTTGCGTGTTCTGATATTACTTTGTTCTATCGTGTTGAGTACTGTCTTCTCTAAGATTTGCTCGAGATTTAATCTCCGATAGGTAAGATAAAAAGTAGTCACAAACATCTTCGTCTCATCATTTGTGATTCCATAATATCTTTTTTCGCTTCCATAGGATTAAGATTATTGTGAGGTGATTGATATTACTAGGTTGTTCTTCGGGAATATAAGTCTGGTGTATCAATTGGTTCATGTTCACCTTGATTTATCAAAAGACGGAACAAAAACTCGTAGGTATTTCTTTGGGAGACAGATTTATTTATTCAATAGACTTTTCAGTGTGAGACAAATTTGTTTATCAAGTGTTCGACTTCGGGTCGTAGAAACTCTTAGTTGTGGATGACATCAGCTAAGGAAATCAAGTGTGCAGAATCCGACGTGGTTCAAGAGGCGTAAGGAACGCGACTGTACCTTAATCAGTATGATATTGGTTAGGGATCAAATAGATTCCAGTCCAAAGTTAATTGGTAGTAGGCTAGTGTCTATAGAGGCTTAATACAGTGTGGTGTTCAAATCTGGACTAGGTCTTGGGATTTTCTGCATTTGTGGTTTCCTCGTTAACAAAATTTCTGGTGTGTGTGTTTTTTATTTTCCGCATTATATTTTTATATAATTGAAACATCACTGGTTGTGCGTAGTTCAACCAATTAGATAATCCAACCTTGGTTGTTGATATAAATTGAATGACATTTGGATATTGGTCTTTGGTACCATCCAAGTTATTTCTCATATTAATCCGGTTCACATATTTCTATCTCTTCGAATGCAGATTGATTTGAGAAATTGAGATATAACTCTTGGATGTATTTTCCTTGATTGAGTCTGACTGTCTAGTTGATTCTCTTGGAAATATATTGGAGTTAGTCCATACAGATTGCCTAAGAGAAATATTAGGTGTGGTTGTTAGAACCCCGGTTTTTCAGAAACATCAAAAACTTGACTGAAAAATGCCTCTTGTCACATATTTGCGCTCAAGTCTGTGAACCGTTACAAACAGTTCGTGGATTGTTTCCTACTAACGAACTGCAAGAGTTACAACAATACTTAAATTGTTCCTCTAATAAATCACTCATAACTTCATCGTTATAACTCAGAATTAAGTGATCTTGGATCGTTGAATTTGTAAACTCATTCACTATAATACGAGAACCTTTCCAGGGATAAAGATTATTGTCACAAAAGTCGTGGCTCAAATAACCTCGAGTGTATATACATAAATGTACATTTACCGTTACAGGAATTGTTTCATAAATTGATCATTTTGTTTCGATAGATTAGAAGGGTGGAATTTAACAAGAATCCAAATGAAATCAATCACAACATACCTTTGTAGATGAAGTCCTTGTTCATGTCTTCTTATAGTCTTTAATCTTCATCCTTTAAGGATAGCTTCGATTCTACTTCTTAGACCTAATCTATTCCGAAAAAACTTTAGTATACTAAATCAAGAATGTGTTTTGGCAACTAAATTTGATAACTAACTTGACATACCAACGCTAATGGGTTCAACCGAGCAATGCTCTAATAATATTGCTTAGATGAATCATAAGCATATCACGTAAATTGGTAAAACAATATCCTTTAAGCTTTTCCCCCTAAGAATTCTTGGATTGAATATTTTATTACATCTGAAAATATTATGAATAGAACATTTTCAAACAATCTTTCCTTTTCAAACTCTTTATAGAATCTCATTTAACAGACTTGTAGATCTATGCTTAGTATATTTATAAATAAATCAATGATCAAATTACCACTATCCTTATGTGTAATGGGGAAAAAAACATACATTGGAGATGAACAGATGCGAGAACTGAATGACTTGCAACAAAATCAAAGATACGTCTTTAAAATTAGTTTTACTACACCTCCCTCTCTCGTTCAAGTAAATAAAATAAAAAATGCCAAAATGTGGATACATTATTTACTTAAGTCATTTACAGGCCAAAAGAGCAGTATACAAGTGTCGAGCCAGTGTATTAAAATAGTCAAGAATATATGTAACTCAACTATTGTAGTTATTGGGATATGTTGAATCATGGAAGGGTTGTTTCTATCATCCATATAAATAAGAACCCTTCCAAGCTAAGATTTGAACCTAATAGATGTGCATTTGTTCTCACTTTCATACTCTTGTCTCTGCCGGTTCTTCTCATTTTCACTTTGATGTGAATTTTCTAGATCTTAGCAATCACAGTCATAATTTACAGTTTTCCTCACATTTTAAACAACCATACTCTAAAATCTTAATAGTTATGTAGTTTCCTTCAAATTATAGCTTTCACATATTTCAAAAGATTGTGCATCCTTGTTTACAGCAACATAATTTTGACTAGGGTTCGCTGCACATTTTTGTCTGAGAATTTTGTGATAAAGAAGCTCAAGGAGAACACTCCATATGTTTGGTTGGATCCAAGAGATCCCAAGGATATATTTGAGCATCAGGTTGAGAGATTAAGTGATTTTTTCTCTACTGAGAATCCTAAAGGAAATTTTCAATTTTTGTTGTCGAATAGATCTTCCCCTCTCAATACTATACATTATGGATTAATATATTGCTATAGGATACTAAAAGGTGATTCGAAGAGGCTAAAAACTGCACAACTCACCAACTTGAAAGTATTTATCATATTCTTCTGATTTTAACAAAAATATCCCTATGAAATACACTCATTTACCACATAATGCTCCCCTCACCTGCCTCATTTCCCAAACAACTCCATGTTCACCATCAACTCGTCCACCAACACAAATATCCCTTATTTATCTATGAAAAACCCTTTTTTTTTTCTACACAGAATATAACAGAATCTAAATTCACTTGAATATTAACTTTCTGACGATAATTTTCTTAACCTAATCGAGAAAAAAGTAAACTGATGGAGGGAAATACAAAATATAGAAAAACCCTACAAATAAAAGAAAATAATCTTTTGTAATTTTAATTATTAGCTCAGGTTACCATGTCAATTCCTTTTTGACGATGTTTATGACTTTGATCACCATCGAAAGAAACTAAAATCATTATCATCGTTAATCAACACCGAGATTATTGAAGCTCTATATAATCCCAGTGTGATAAGTATATAATAAAAATACACTCTAATTAATATTAGATCTGATTTTTTATTCCCTCAAAATTTATAAAATATTGAGTAATGACAGATTTGTTAAGAGTACATTCTTCACTAATGATGTGAAGATATAATTTAATCATTTTAAGAATTCAATGATGTTTTTTTTTGATACAAATATATTATTAATGGTGGAGAAGTGAAGTTGATAGTGGTAGCGCAGGTATTTGGAAAGTGAATATGTCATGAATAGGTAATTTAGTTCCAATCAGAAATTTATATTGACTTGGTCTGAATTACCGAGATGACTGCAACAATCATATTTGTTGATTTTCTTTCATTTTTTTCCTCTCAAAAATTTTCATAAGAAAAGCAAAATCACCTCTTAAGTTTGGTCTTAAATTCCGACACGACTTAGTACGTGACATCATTGCAGACATATGTTCCCGAGTCGGTGTCGCAGTTAGAAAAGAAGTTCAGATGGTATTATACCTAGCAATGGTGGTGACTTAAGGCCTATAGACATCTTGATCTACAAGTGGGATAGTGGAAGGGATAAATGTTTAGACGTCACAGTGGTTTGACCCTTCACCGCAGGTGGAATTCATTCCTTCCATCCAGGTGTTGTTGTGGATCATGTTGTAGTTCGTACTTCGTAAGTACACTAAGTATTTTGACCAGTGTGTGAGTCACGAATATGATTTTGGTGTGGTTGCCTTCTCCACTTTGGGGGAGCTCAATAAGGATGCAATCGATCTCTTGAAACGTCTCCACAACCATTCTACTAGACACAAAGGCACACTTAAGAATGCTAATTTATTTTTCATAAGTTAGGAATTGTTATTCAGAAAGGGATTGGATCTCCTCGTTATTTGCTTTCATGTTAGTGGGGCAGAAATCACTTTTTAATTTTTCTCTTAAAAATATTATAGCATAAAAAAAAAGGATTATAACTTCAAAATAAAATAGAATAAAGAGGTATCATACATAATTGACTTGAGAGACTTAGTGGGATCAGCAATACCAATAGCTTTCCTGTATAAGCGTGAACGGATTTTATAAGCAGAAGAGTAATGAATCCAAGACTCTAACGAACCTACCTACTTCAATTTCGAAGAGGCACTGCGAGACATAACAGATATTTGTCGCAGGTCAAGGAACTAATAGAATCCGATGGTAATAATTTCTTCTTTTTACCGGAAAGAGGCTCCGTAGTAAACTCGCACATCTTAAGGATCTTCCAAGACTGCTTGATGAGTTTATGTCCGCCAAACAACTCCAAAGTCCAAACACATTCACCATTTTCATGAGTTACTATTTACAAGGATATTAACTCTTGTAAATACAAACAAACAATTCCGGCAGCATTATATAAAATGAGTAGAAAAGTTGGGAATAAAAGAAAGAAAATTAGTGTTTCAAGTCATGGAATGGTTACCTGCGTGCGGTTTCTCGTTTTTGTTTAGGATTTCTTTAATCCGTTTACGCACATGTTTATTCGATCACCGCACTATAGTTTTTAAACCAACAATTGAGCTTAAAAATGCTGTTTAGACGTACATAATAAATTAAATTAGGAACTTTGGGTACTTATGCTTCCTTCCAAAAGCATATTCCCTTTGCAGTTGTATTGTTTCCCTCGAATAATTCTTGTTAAATTGACATCTAATCATTGTGGTTGGGCGTTTCGTTTGGATGTAGCTTAAATGCTGCCAAGCGAGATGAGAGATATTGTTTCTCATTATGAGAAATGGACATTTGTTAGTTTATCGAGACAGAAACTGAGTTTTTGTCCAAAGTGTAAATATGAAAACTGAGTTTCCGTTTAAATACGTCGCTCACATCTAGTTGTTTTATTTGCCAATTAAAGTAAACAACTAGTGAGAGCACAATCCTGATATATAGTAGATGGCTTCACTAATGGACTAAAGATATCAGTATAATTCAATCCTGTAAGCTGATGGAAGTCTTTAACCACAAGTCTGGTTTTGTATCGTTAAATTCAGCCATCTGCATTGTGCTTCATTTTTAAGACCCATTTGCATCTAACCGAATTTTGACTATGTGAGGTTCTAAATACCAAGTAATAGCATCCTTGAGGGACTTATTTTCTCATTTCATAGCCTCGACCCTGTTTGAGGGTGAAAACGATTTCAGCTGATTTTGGTAATTTCGGGTGTGTGGGTGAGAAACGAGTTTAAACCCTAAACAATGTACTGCAAGGGAATACTTTAGATTCGAGAGATCAATCTGTACAAATCCGGCCTAAACCAAGAAATGGCCGTTCCAGACTTGCTTCGGTCACAAAGTGAAGGAGAAGGGTTGGTTTTGGGGAGGGAAGCGAAGAGAGTGTTGAGACCAGAATATTTGATTCTGGAAGAGTAGTTGTTTCACGACTTGTATCAGAAAGTGGGAAGCTAACAGATGGAAAGCTATTAAATATTTTCTGAGTGTTGTATCCTCCTAACCTGAACTTGTTGTTCGGTGGAAATAGGTAATGCCTATTTATACCAGTCGAAGTGAAACGTACTCTGGTCTCATTAAGAAATGGAAAACGGGTGAGTAAATGGGAGGAGGTGGTAACCGGTAACGCCTGGAATTGATGTTCCGTAAAAGAAAGCGTTTCACCATTACTCCCTGTATTTACTAACCGCCTCATCCTTATGACACTATCTTATAACGGGCGTAGTGTACGCCACACGCTGTAAACCGCCAAACCAATACCAAATGAGCATCCCCCAGTTTGTGACATGTGTTGATGTCTCGAGCGTTTTTGTGGAAAACATGTAGCATGTTGTTGTTGTCTGGCAAGTTGAGCTTGGGATACTTGCCGACTCGGTGGTGACCTTCGACGGTCGAGATTTTGCATCTTAAGAGGAAAGGTAGCCGTTGATTATTGTAACCCTTCGTTTGGTAGCCAATGGCATGAAAGCACGATCAGTATGGCTTTAATATGGCCTAGTTTAAGCGCGGCCAAAAGTTAGGGTTTTGGATTTGTTTAGGCGCGACCAAACTAGGAACAAAGGTTGCCATGCGTTAGCTGGTAACCTTGGACGGATAAGATCTGCATCTTAGATGAAAAAGTGGTCGTTGATTGTTGCAGAACTTCGTTTTGGTAGCCAGTGGCATGAAACCATGATCAGTATGGCTTTAATATGGCCTAGTTTAGGAGCGGCCAAAAGTTAGGGTTTTGGCTTTGTTTAGGCGCGACCAAACTAGGGCCAAGGTTGCCATGCGTTAGCTGGTAACCTTGGACGGCTAAGATCTGCATCTTAGATGAAAAAGTGGCTGTTGATTGTTGCAGGCCTTCGTTTTGGTAGCCGCAGAGGGAAGGCCGGCATGGTATGGCGCGGCAAGGTGGTTGGCACGCCATTGGCACATGTGGCATGGCAATGCTTAGCGCGGTTTGGCGTGGCCAAAACTAGGGTTTTGGGCCAAAGGTTACCATGCGCTGTTTGGCGACCTTGGACGGCTAATATTTGCATCTAAGATAGAAGGGTGGTCGTTGATCATCGCACGCCTTCGTTTTGGTAGCCGCATAGGGAAGGCATGGTAAGGTGCGACAAGGTGGTTGGTATGCCATTGGCACATGTGGCATGGCATGCCTTGGCACGGTTTGGCGTGGCCAAAACTAGGGTTTTTGGGCCAAAGGTTACCATGCGTTGTTTAGAGACCTTGGACGGCTAAGATTTGCATCTAAGATGGAAGGGTGGTTGTTGATCATCGCACGCCTTCCTTTTGGTAGCCGCATATGGAAGGTCGACATGGTGTGGAGCGGCAAGGTGGTTGGAATGCCATTAGCACATGTGGCAATGGAATGCCTTGGCGCGGTTTGGCGTGGTCAAAACTAGGGTTTTGGGCCAAAGGTTACCATGCGTTGTTTGGCGACCTTGGACGGCTAAGATTTTCATATAAGATGGAAGGGTGGCCGTTGATCATCGCATGCCTTCATTTTGGTAGCCGCATAGGGAAGGTCGGCATGGTGGTTGGCATGCCATTGGCACATGTGGCATGGCATGCCTTGGCGCGGTTTGGCGTGGCCAAAACTAGGGTTTTGGGCCAAAGGTTACCATGCGCTGTTTGGCGACCTTGGACGGCTAAGATTTGCATATAAGATGGAAGAATGGCCGTTGATCATCGCATGCCTTCATTTTGGTAGCCTCATAGGGAAGGCCGACATGGTATGGCGCGGTAAGGTGGTTGGCATGCCATTGGCACATGTGGCATGGCATGCCTTGGCGCGGTTTGGTGTGGCCAAAACTAGGGTTTTCGGCCAAAGGTTACCATGCGTTTTTTTGGCGACCTTGGACGGCTAAGATTTGCATCTAAGATGGAAGGGTGGCCGTTGATCATCGCACGCCTTCGTTTTGGTAGCCGCATAGGGAAGGCCTACATGGTATGGCGTGGCAAGGTGGTTGGCATGCCATGCCTTGGCGCGGTTTGGCGTGGCCAAAACTAGGGTTTTGGGCTAAAGGTTACCATGTGTTGTTTGGCGACCTTGGACGGCTAAGATTTGCATCTAAGATGGAAGGGTGGCCGTTGATCATCGCACGCCTTCGTTTTGGTAGTCGCATAGGGAAGGCCGACATTGTATGGCGCGGCAAGGTGGTTGGCATGCCATTGGCACATGTGGCATGGCATGCCTTGGCGCGGTTTGGCATGGCCAAAACTAGGATTTTGGGCCAAAGGTTACCATGCGTTGTTTTGCGACCTTGGACGACTAAGATTTGCATATAAGATGGAAGGGTGGCCGTTGATCATCGCATGCCTTCATTTTGGTAGCCTCATAGGGAAGGCCGGCATGGTATGGCGCGGCAAGGTGGTTGGCATGCCATTGGCACATGTGGCATGGCATGCCTTGGCGCGGTCTGGCGTAGCCAAAACTAGGGTTTTCGGCCAAAGGTTACCATGCGTTGTTTGGCGACCTTGGACGGCTAAGATTTTCATCTAAGATAGAAGGGTGGTCGTTGATCATCGCACGCCTTCGTTTTGGTATCCGCATAGGGAAGGCCGACATGGTATAACATGGCAAGGTGGTGGGCATGCCATGCCTTGCCGCAGTTTGGCGTGGCCAAAACTAGGGTTTTGGGCCAAAGGTTACCATGCGTTGTTTGGCGACCTTGGACGGCTAATATTTGCATCTAATATGGAAGGGTGGCCGTTGATCATCGCACACCTTCGTTTGGTAGACGCATAAGGAAGGCCGGCATGGTATGGCGTGACAAGGTGGTGGGGATGCCATTGGCACATGTGGTGCGGCTGGATGGTTGGAATGCCTTGGCATGGAGGTGAGGCTGGCATGGTTGGCATGCCATTGACGCAGTGGTGCGGCTTGCATGGTTGGCATGCCATTGGCACATGTGGTGCGGCTGGCATGGTTGGCATGCCTTGGCGTGGAGGTGCGGCTGACATGGTTGGCATGCCTTGGCGCGGAGGTGCGGCTGGCATGGCATGCCTTTGGCGCAGTGGTGCGGCTGGCATGGTTGGCATGCCTTGGCGCGGTAGCATGAGAATTAGGGTTTGGCGTAGATGATGTCAGTCAGTGTTAAGGGTTCTGTCGTGGAACATGACCCATGTAAAAAAAAGGGTACCCCGGTAATTCTTACGTAGGAATGCTGATTGATTCAGTAAATGTGCTAATGGTCATAGTGACGTCATGTCAGATGTACAATTTTACGATTTTGACCCTAAGCTAAAACCACCATCAACAGACCCATAGATGTATCTTCTTGGCTTGAGAGTAATAAGTGGGTGGTAGAGTGAAAATAGACATGTACGTAGCAGGAAAAACATGTCTAATAGAAAAAAGGACTATAGGTCTATAAATATTGTTGTTGGATCTGTTAATCACAGAATGAGTACTAGAACAAGACTTATCTAAAACGAGGGGGGTTGGAAATAGTATGTGACAGACCAGAAAATTACGCATAACACGCCAAGGCGTGCAGACCATAACTCCACGATGCGCTACTCTGATGCTAACTACCGGGCCTTAAAACTTCACTTCGCGCCAGGAAAATGCACGTCCATTTCCCTTTGCGAGTAAGCTTAGCAAGCATGATGCCTTGAACTTAGCTTCCACACCGTTCCAACTTACCTTTGTTTCGCAAAGGGTGCAAGGCCATAAAAGGTAATGTCGATGCATTCTTGGATGCATCTCCAGCTTTTGAGTCCTGTCCAGGCATAACAAAAGCCCCAGACTTGTTCATAAGCTATTTTAAGACTATTTCCAGCTATCATACTTAGTTTAGGCATTGCTAAAAGCATGCATTTATCTTGATCTTTCCAAGGGTACGTTAGTCATGCTTATTTCATACTAGCCTTGCATCATCCTTGTGATGTCACTAGCTTATACAAAATCCCTTAATTTGCATATCAATATAACTCACTTTCCTTACGATGCCCAATGCGCCACTGGTGCATGCCTATATCGAACAAATCAATAGGAAGTATGAGCATCCAAGGAAATTGAATTTAACTTTCCTCATCAATCATCTCTTGTATCGCTTTACAGAGCCAGATGATATCAGTTACCATAATGTCACAATCACTTCTAAATTAGATTATATGATCGAAAACGTGTTGCACCATTTATGTTGTAGCTTACTGCGGCTGCCTATGTCCCATATAGACAAGAGATCAAACACTGACTGTAGTTCGTCCTCGTCGGGACAAGTGTTAGAGCACTGCTCGGTCGAACTCGAAATCATTGATATCTCAAGCTTATTTGTCAAGTTTAGTTGATCAAAATTATATACTTGATTTATAGTATACTTATAGATACGTCTCGGATTAGGATAGAAGTGTGTAGTTGAGCTTTAGACTTCACGACGTTCACCAATTGAAGAAGAAGATCTACCGAAGAGCTTGGAGGAACTTCATCAACAAAAAGTATATGGAGACTAAACTTATCTATCACTCAGAAGTACATTCTATTTTATCTTCTAAAAACACTAAGTCGCGTAGATATATAGACTTTTACATTATACACAATTGAAATTTCGAGCCGAGCTTATCTCGTTTATATATCTCGAAATCCGTGTTGAAAGCTTTTAGCTTTAGCTAAAGTTCACCATCTACTTGACGAATTTAGTTGATAATCCATTTGTTGGAAACTAAATATTAAGTCAAGATGATCATGTGAAAATTACCTTGAACATCTTACATGATTTGTGTGAGACAATCATTTGATGTTAATTTGGAAAGTTTCGTATTGATCGATTAATCACTTGAAAATTACCTGAATCTAGTGGTATGTGTAAGATATCATTGTTGTCTTCTAAGGATGTTTCAATGATTAAATGAGAGTTTAGAACGACTACCAATGCATGGATATAATACAGTGGTTAGGTTCTAAAATTGGTAAGTACGAAATACATATTCAGGTTTGTTTGCGAACTAAAGTCCTTGGAACTTTAATGAAATAAGTTATGTGAACTAGTTTTACAAACCGTGGCATTATGTTCATGAATTGGTTCTTGTATAAGTACTTTGTACAATTACAAACCAATCCGATTTTGTTTCAAATGGTTCATATATATAGTGAACATTTGAACAACTCTCTTGAAACACATTTAGATTCATTTGATGATCTATCATGATTGATTGATCATCATATTTGATCCAGAAGTTTTATAAAAATGTGGTTAAACTATGAATGTTCATGTGGCTAACTTCGGTTAACTATTATTGAGCCAACAAGATATACACGTTTGGGTACGTTTCATCCATATCTAAAAATAAGTATATTTCTTTTGTGTGTATCAAGCTAATACCATCTAACGGTGGATATTGATTTCTCAATTTCTAAGTAGACTTAGCTTGAATCTTAAATCAGGAGTTCATCTAACGGTGAATATCAATTGCTTTGTTACTAAGCTTTCTTCGTTTTGATTGTAAGCAACCCTGATTTGAAAGACTATATAAGGGAGAAATATAGCATCTGGGAAACCTAATCCCGACACTCTCATGTGTCATAGTTTCAAACTAGAATCGATTCTCCTTTAACCTAGGTTTTACAAAACCATTATTAGGTTAATGATTTGAAGACTTCATTTGGGATTCATGAATCCGGATCCAACTATTTTCTCTGTAGTTGCGTATTCTGATCTTACTTGTTCTAGCATATTAAGTTTTATCTTCTCTAAGATTTACTCGAGATTCATATATGATAGGTAAGATATAAAAAGTAATAACAACTGTTCTTCGTCTCAGACTCTTGTGATTCTGCAATAACTTCTTATGTTAATCAATTATGTTATTGTGAGGTGACCAATATTTCTAGGATAGTTTTCGGGAATATAAGACCGGATTATTAGTTCAGTTTCCTGTTTACCTTGATTTATCTAAATACAGAAACAAAACCAGAATAGACATATATGTGGGAGACAAAAAAAATTTATAAGTTGGGTCGTAGCAACTCTTAGTTGTGGGTGAGATCAGCTAAGGGAATCAAGTGTGCAGAGTCCTGCTGGGATTCAAGAGGCGTAAGGAATGCGACTGTACCTTAATCGGTGTGAAACTTGTTTATGGATCAACTAGATTCTAGTCCAAAGTTAACTTGTAGTAGGCTAGAGTCTTTAGCGGCTTAATACAATGTGGTGTTCAAATATGGACTAGGTCCCGGGGTTTTTCTGCATTTGGGGTTTCCTCGTTTACAAAATTTCTGGGGTCTGTGTGATTTCTTTTCCGCATTAAATTTGTTTATATAATTGAAACATCACAGGTTGTGTGTAGTTCAATCAGTTGATAAATTCTGACCTAGTTTGTTGGATAGAACTTGATTGATACTCGACCATTGATCTATGGAACCATCCGAGTTATTCTCATATCAATCAGTCTCACGGATTTCTATCTAGTTGATTTACTGATGTATTGAGAAAGAGATAAATCTCTTTGATATGTAGTTTAGTCCATACAGATTGTTGAACGAACTATTGGGTGTGGTTGTTATACCCCCGCGTTTTCAACAAGCGACTAAAGACAACTCGTATTGCAAGGCTAAAGACAAGCAATATTGAAAAAGCGGGGGTCTAACAAAACCACCCAATATTTCGCTTAGCAATCTGTATGGACTAACTCCAATATACTTTGCTAGAGAATCAACTAGACAATCAGACTCAATCTAGATTAAAGTATATCGAGGAGTTAATATCTCTCTCTTGATTTGATCTTTACTCAAGCTAATAACAATCAGCGAGTCCTTATCAAATATAAGGAATTACTTGGATGGTACCAAAGACCAATATCCAAGGATCAATCAAAAACCAAAGGTTGGATTATTCTAATTGATGATCTAAATGCACAACCTGTATTATTTCAATTATAAAGATAAACCAATATAATGCAGAAATAGAAATAACACAGACACCAGAAATTTTGTTAACGAGGAAACTGCAAATGCAGAAAAACCCAGGGACCTAGTCCAGATTGAACACACACTGTATTAATCCGCTACATACACTAGCCTACTCCAAGCTAACTTTGGACTGGACTGTAGTTGAACCCCAGTCAGTCTCCCACTGATCCAAGGTACAGTTTTACTCCCTACGCCTCTAATCCCAGCAGGATGCTGCGCACTTGATTCCCTTAGCTGATCTCACCCACAACTAAGAGTTGCTACGACCCAAAGTCGAAGACTTGACAATAAACAAATCTGTCTCACACAAACAAGTCTATCAAAGGATCAATCTGTCTCCCACAGATAAACCCTAAAAGGTTTTGTTCCGTATTTTGATAATAATCAAGGTGAACAGGAACCAATTGATAATCCGGTCTTATATTCCCGAAGAACAGCCTAGAGTTATCAATAACCTCACAACAATCTTAATCGTATGGTAGCGAAACAAGATGTTGCGTAATCACAAACAATGAGACGAAGATGTTTGTGATTACTTTGTATATCTTTCATATCGGAGATATCAATCTCAAGCCAATCAATCTGATTGTACTCGTAAGATAGAAGATGCAAGATCAGATCACACAACTACGATAAAAGTAGTATCGGTCTGGCTTCACAATCCCAATGAAGTCTTTAAGTCGTTAACCTGGTTTTAGAAGAAGAAAACCAAAGGTTAAAGGAGAACCGACTCTAGTATGCAAACTAGTATCACATATGAGGTGTGGGGATTAGTTTTGCACAGATACTAGAGTTCCCCTTATATAGTCTTTCAAATCAGAGTTTGCAATTAAGTTACCTTGGTAACAAAGGCAATCAATATCCACCGTTAGATGAAAATATGATTTAGATTCAAGCTAATATTTCTCAACCGTTAGATCTAAAACTTAACTTGTAACACACACTTGACAATACATGCTTCTAGGTTTGTTAACCGTACCCAAACGTATGCACTTGTTGGTTCAACAATAGTTAACCAAATGGTTAGCCATATGAGCATTTCATATCAACCACGTTCTTCTTCACCATAACTAGTTCAAATGATTTCAAATGAACTAGTTAGAGAGTTGTTCAATTGCAAGGAAATCTCATGTACTACACAAAACACAATTGAAGCAAAGATGATTTGATTCACTTAAATCGGTTCATGAACTTTTATAGCCACGGTTTTCAAACTGCATTCCTTAGTATTTTTAAGTTTTAAGTTCATAAATTATCTTCAGATATATAACCTTCTCAAGTTCGCAGACTAGGTTCGCGGACTTAAGTTACTGGGCAGAGTTTACAAACTCCAGCAGAAATTCTCGGGTATAAGAACTTCGCCGGTTCGCGGACTGGGTTCGCGGACTAAGTTCGCGGACTTAGTTTCACGCAAAATAGTTTGTCAACTCCAGCAGAAATTCTCGGGTTTGAGAACTTCGGCAGTTCGCAGACTGAGTTCGCGGACTTGGCTCACGCCATTCTTCTGGATCTCTTGATCAACAAAGTTCGCAAACTTTGGTTCAAGGAATAAGACTTATACATAAATGTGTTTCCACAACAATGCTTATGTCCACCATTGGTTATGTAATCTAAACTCTCATTTCAATCATTGAAACATTCTTAGAGGATGTTATATAGTTGTTACGCCATTTCTCGTCAAAGTAACTTTCAAGATGATTGAAACATGTCATGACTTTCGTCACATGGTAAAGATAAACTTGGGTAAAGCGAAAAGCTTACCAACCCATATTTCGAGATATAGATAGGCGAGGTATACTCGGCTCGAAATACCAAATGTGTATAATCAAAGTCTATATATATATCATACGACTTCTTGTCTCAAAGAGTAGGAGATAGAGTACATAGACTTTTGAGTGATAGATAAGTTCAAGTCTTCACATACCTTTTTGTCGAGAAGTTCCACCGGTTCTTTGAGTAGTTCTTCTACTTGTATGATGAATCGCCATGAAGTCCTTGAGATCAACTACACTTTCTATCATAGTCCGATACTTAGCTATAATAGACTAGAAATCAAGACTTATAGTTGTGATCACTAACATTGACAAACATGCTTGAGATAGCTCTAACAATCTCCCCCTTTGTCAATTTTAGTGACAAAACTATCAATACATATATAATACAAAAAAGATAAAGAAACTTTAGTAACTCCTATTCCACATGTCTAATCTTCAACATTCCTCGAAATCTTCGTCACTTCCAAGTACTCCTATGATCCCACAGGTTGTAAGTTTTGCATCACCGCTGTTGAAGATCCTTAGCTATAACAATGAGAAAACATAGTTCTCGATCATTATTATACAGTGTCATAGTATTATTACACATCGTCAAAGTTTAATTGTATCATAACTTCAACAATAATTATGGTGATATGTATCACTCCCCCTTAGTCAATACTCCATCTCATATGGAAACCACTCCCCCTTACACAATGATCCGAAAACCATATGTATTTGTAGTGTGAACTACACATTAATTCTCCCCCTTTTTGTCAATAAAATTGGCAAACGTACAAGAACGAGATCATAATGAAATATCCGAGAGAGACATTTCATGACAAAAAGAAAAAAAATACATACCAACTAATTTAGATGCAATCATAAAGGTGAAGCTAAATGCATTCATCAAGGAGTTTAAAGATACAAGATAACCCCTCTAAAATTCCACAGCCGCACACCCCTCAAGATATGACCATTAAGCACAAGTTCAAAAGAACTCTCCTCCATTTGATGTCATTCCCGAAGGAACAACAAGACCGACTTTAATTTCTAAAGAAAAGAAGGATTTTTTATTGGACACAAAACCATGAGAATGATTTTCTATATCCAAAAACTCAATCAAATTAATCACAAGTAAACCCATGATTAATTTAATCGGGATACGCAATCAAATTAAACACAAAAATTGATCAATTCAATTGATTATGCTCAACATAAGAGAACTTATGGAGACACGAAAATACTCAACTAGACTAATTACAAGAGAACCCATAATTAATCTAATTGGAATACACAACCATACTAATCACAAAAGTAATCAATTTAATTGTCATTTGTTTTGCTCGGCGTAAGAAAACTTACGGAGCAATAACTAAATAACCAAAAAAGATGATTAATTTAGTTCAATATGCTCGACATAAGATATCTCACAGAACAACAACTAAGCTAGAAATAATCAACTTGGTTCTGTAGTGCTCAACATAAGATACATTACGGAGCCTCACAGTAATACATAAAATATGGATCAGGGATGATCAATACTGCGGAATACACAAGGATTCATTCTATTTTTCCATCACTATTGGCATAACGATATTTAACAGACATAATCCTTGAAAACAAAATATTTTAACCTATCTTCCATCAAATATTTGACAATATAGGCTTAGTTTTTGTATTTGTCAAAAGTACATTCATTCTTTTATCAATACGTGAATACCGATCACGAACGACTTTACTTTTGACAAAGTATGGGACAAACATAGTTCACGGTCGTAAACACTAATATCCCATAAAAAATTGCAATATATAAAATCATAAAGATTAATACTGCAAAACATCATCCTCCAAATAGTTTTAGAATTTAAACCAATAAACCTAAAAAATAACAAGAAGATGAATAGTTATGTGTAGTCACAATCATTGCTATCCAAAGCACTAGTTATTCTTCCAACTAAATCAAAAAGAAGACATACTAGGCAACATAAATAACACAAGATAAAGGAAAACAGACTCCAGTGCTATTCCGAACACGAACTAAGATCACATGGACGGTTCAGAATCCTCATGAGAAAATGGGTCTTTGAGCTTGTGAACAACAACATTCGTTGCAGCATTAGAGAGGTGATTCTCTTTGCGAAGATCATTGATGTAAGACTTTATGAGACCAAGGTCAGCAGTAACCTTTTCCAACTCAGTTTTCAATGCATCAAGATTTTTCAGCGTAACAATGAGCTCTTGTTTTGCTTCCCCAAAGTACTTAAGAAAGTCATGAACAACTTCAGCAGAAATCATATCATCCTTTTCAGCATCCTCATTAATGTAGGCAAAATAACATGAAGAGTTAGGTTGATCTTCATCTACAAGGGTTCTTTTCTTCTTGGACTCAATAACAAAACCTTTGTCAAGGAATCCCCTTGCAAAACCACCATAACAAGACGAGGAAGAAGACGACATTCTAAGCAAACTCAGAAACCAACCTAGAGTATCCGAATGTGACCTTTGAAACTCAATAGGTCGGATATTTAAGGGTTTCTTAGGGAAGGAAGACTTTTAGGGTTTACAAACAGTTGGCTCGTGCTGGATCGGGTATACGTGCGAAAACAAACTTGACCCACGGAAAAACTCACACAACAGTTTTATTTTAAAAAACACAAACAAAATACTTTAAGCAATCATTTCTGTAGACCAGTAGTTTGGCTATAGAAGATAAGAAGATAACTTCACTAATCAGAAGTAGTATGCTTAAGGTATACCTGAAAATACATCTTACTCAACAGGATTTTTATGAGTAAGTTCTTTACCCCTTGTAATTAATTAGAACAAGTATGACCTTTAATCTCATTAAAAGATTTGTGTTTATGATCAAGTCTCTTTTTCCTCCTGAATCTAGAGAGGGATTCCTTTTTATGTGAGAAATAATCATAAACACTTACTGTCGTCAAAATACGAGACATAGTTTGAGTTCTTACCAGAAGAATTTTGGTTTGAGGAGGAGGACAACCTGCTGACGAATTCCTTATTCCCTTTAATTCTCTCTTTCAGATTATCTCTCATTTCATCAATTTTTCTTTTTTCTTCTGATCTTTCTTTCTTACCAGGGGCAAAGTTATTTCCAGAGACCATAAATCGATCTTCCTTTAGACGATGTTTATTAAGACGTCTGTTTTGTTCTTGAGTATTCTAGGAACTCGTTGAACTGACTTTCACGGTAATATACACATGGTAGGTACGAAAACCAATTTGTTTAGTCATACGAATGTCAGTTACACCCTTAAGAATTGAGTCTAAGGTGTGTTGAAGTTGGACAAAGGATTTTTTTCTTCATCCTAGAGGTTCCCTTTCGCTTAACAGAACTTTTTGTCTCACAGACAAAACATACTTTCTGATAATTCGAATGATTATATAGTACAGTCTTCATATCCTCGTTAGAAGATTTCTTCCCTCCACTTGATGTGCAATATTCTTAAGTGATAGAGACTTCAGGCACATCCGTTTTACCAGAATGGGCTTCCGTTTTTACTTCTGAGCATAAAGCCACTTTAGTTGTATCAGAAGTACTTGAAATATTGGATTTCTTTGAGCATCCTTGAATAGAGAGCTTACTCAAGCGATGTTCAATTTCCAAGGCATCTTTTTTGAGACTAGCCTCAAGAGTCGTGCACGAAGACTGATCTTCAGCATTACCTTTGGATTTGCAATCACTTACTACACCAAGAATAGTATTTACATGGTGCTTCAACCGATTAAATATATCAGTTTGAATTCTAACAAGATTTAGAATCAATTTACTCTCTTCAGCCGAACCCGTTCGTTGCCAGAGAAGCTTTCTTTTGAAGGGTAATCGGGATCACACATGTCGATGTTAGTCTGTCTCGTCAGAACACAAAGTTCGTCTATATTCGAGATTGAAAAAACTTTCTCTTTAATAGAATTTGATGAGATAGAACTTTTATTTTTGGCGACGCGTTTATCAGAGATAGTACTCTTGTCCATAGAGTCAGATCCCTACAAACACAGACTTGTAAGGTCTTAAACGTGTTTGCCTGCTCTGATACCAATTGAAAAAGTGGGGGTATAACAACACCACCCAATATTTCGCTTAGCAATATATATGGACTAACTCCAATATACTTTGCTAGAGAATCAACTAGACAGTCAGACTCAATCTAGATTAAAGTATATCGAGGAGTTAATATCTCTCTCTTGATTTGATCTTTACTCAAGCTAATAACAATCAGTGAGTCTTTATCAAATACAAGGAATAACTTGGATGGTACCAAAGACCAATATCCAAGGATCAATCAATGAAAATCAAAAACCAAAGGTTGGATTATTCTAATTAATGATCTAAACACACAACCTGTATTATTTCAATTATAAAGATAAACCAATATAATGCGGAAATAGAAATAACACAGACACCAAAAAATTTGTTAATGAAGAAACCGCAAATGCAGAAAAACCCAGGGACCTAGTCCATATTGAACACACACTGTATTAAGCCGCTACAGACACTAGCCTACTCCAAGCTAACTTCGGACTGGACTGTAGTTGAACCCCAATCAGTCTACCACTGATCCAAGGTACAGTTGAACTCCCTACGCCTCTGATCCCAGCAGGATACTGCGCACTTGATTCCCTTAGCTGGTCTCACCCACAACTAAGAGTTTCTACGACCCAAAGTCGAAGACTTGAAAATAAACAAATTTGTCTCACACAGACAAGCCTATCAAAGGATCAATCTGTCTCCCACAGATAAACCCTAAAAGGTTTTTTTTCGTCATTTGATAATAATCAAGATGAACAGGAACATATTGATAATCCGGTCTTATATTCCCGAAGAACAACCTAGAGTTATCAATCACCTCACAACAATCTTAATCGTATGGTAGCGAAACAAGATGTTGCGGAATCACAAACAATGAGACAGAGATATTTGTGATTACTTTTTATATCTTGCCTAACGGAGATATCAATCTCAAGCCAATCAACCTGATTGTACTCGTAACATAGAAGATACAAGATCAGATCACACAACTACGATAAAAGTAGTATCGGTCTGGATTCACAATCCCAATGAAGTCTTTAAGTCGTTAACCTGGTTTTAGAAGAAGAAAACCAAAGGTTAACGGAGAACCGACTCTAGTGTGCAAACTAGTATCACACTTGAGGTCTGGGGATTAGTTTTGCACAGATACTAGAGTTCCCCTTATATAGTCTTTCAAATCAGGGTTTGTAATTAAGTTACCTTGGTAACAAAGCAATAAATATCCACTGTTAGATGAAAACCTGATACAGATTCAAGCTAATATTTATCAACCATTAGATCGAAAACTTTGCTTGTTACACACACTTGACAATGCACGCTTCTAGGTTTGTTAACCGTACCCAAACGTATGCACTTATTGGTTCAACAATAGTTAACCAAATAGTTAGCCATATGAGCATTTCATATCAACCACGTTCTTCTTCACCATAACTAGTTCAAATGATTTCAAATGAACTAGTTAGAGAGTTGTTTAATTGCAAGGAAATCTCATGTACTACACAAGACACAATTGAAGAAAAGATGATTTGATTCACTTGAATCGGTTCATGAAATTTTATATCCATGGTTTGCGAACTGCATTCCTTAGTTTTTTTAAGTTAAGTTCAGAAATCATCTTCAGATATATAATCTTCTGAAGTTCGCAGACTAGGTTCGCGGACTTAAGTTACCGGGCAGAGTTTACAAACTCCAGCAGAAATTCTCGGGTATGAGAAGTTCGCAGGTTCGCGGACTTAGTTCGCAGACTTAGTTTCACGCAAATAGTTTGTCAACTCTAACAGAAATTCTCGGGTTTGAGAACTTTGGTAGTTCGCGGACTGAGTTCGCGGACTTGGCTCACGCCATTCTTCTGGTTCTATTGATCAACAAAGTTCGCAAACTTTGGTTAAAGGAATATGACTTATACATAAATGTTTTTCCACAATAATGCTTATGTCCACCATTGGTTATGTAATCTAAACTCTCATTTCAATCATTGAAACATTCTTAGAGGACGTTATATAGTTGTTACACCATTTCTCGTCAAAGAAATTTTAAAGATGATTGAAGCATATCATGACTTTCGTCACATGGTAAAGATAAACTTGGTTAAAGCGAAATGCTTACCAATCCATATTTTAAGATATAGATAGGCGAGGTATACTCGGCTCGAAATACCAAATGTGTGTAATCAAAGTCTATATATAAAGCATACGACTTCTTGTCTCAAGGAGTATGAGATAAAGTAGATAGACTTTTGAGTGATAGATAAGTTCAAGTCTTCACATACCTTTTTTTCGAGAAGTTCCACCGGTTCCTTGAGTAGTTCTTCTACTTGTATAATGAATCGCCATGAAGTCCTTGAGCTCAACTACACTTTCTATCCTAGTCCGAGACTTAGCTATAATAGACTAGAAATCAAGACTTATAGTTTTGTTCACTAACATTGAAAAAAATGCTTGAGATAGCAACGCATGCGAGTTCGACCGAGCAATGCTCTAACAAATATGACTAGTCCATATAAGCCAAAGGGTCCCTTGGAAAGTAATGTGCAAGAATGTGAATCGACGACCTTTCCTTTATGTTACACCATGATGGTGCATCACTAGTTCACAACACTATAACTTTGATTTCTAAGCATCATAGAGCTCTCTTGACCAAGCCACACGCTAAAATAATATTTCAGCATCACATATAGGCACATCTCCGATATATGCACCTTTAACCAACTACCCCTCCCTACATAGGTCTATTGACATTTCTACAAATAAAGGTTGGAAAGCACGTTTATGTGTTTGTTGATCTATTCATGGTCATTTCCATGTATTTTTGAATAAGGTTCCTTGATGGTTGTATTTCTGTCTCTGACCCGTAAGCCAACTTTAATATTGAGCCATGGGAGCGCTACATTACCTTGTCCGGCCTGCTTTGTCTTCACCAATATAGATTACGTAATGCGCCATAGTGGTGCTATTTTTTTTGGACACCCACCCAACTGACATGATACACCATGATGGTGCAACATCGGACCTTGGACAAAATATCTCACTGAATGCGATAAAGGCGCGATATTGGCTCTGGGCCAATTTAAATCATGTAATGCACCATGGAGGTTCCTTATTGTCTCTAAGCCAATGTTCCTCTTGGTATACAATGTAAGCTTGAGATGAAGCTTCATCTCAAGCCAGTGACGCATCTTTGGGCATGCGCCTTGAGAAAAGTGAGAATGTTACATAACAGGTGGAAAAATAATGCGGTTGGAGATATGAGAGGAAGATGTAGGAGTAGTGACAGGTAATGAGGAACATATGGAAGAATCTAAAAAGTTATAAATATTTCAAAGGAAAAGAGTGTATCACTAAAAGAAGTAGTGTAATTGAGAAATGTGAAACGACGAGGGTACCCAAATACACCACAATCTTTTAAATAACAACCTATAAGTCATATACCAAGTGGTGATCGTCTATGGGATAAGTTGAGACAATACAACAGATTGATATCACTTGATAATAGTTACGGTCTGAAATCGATTTACTAGAGGATCAATATCAAGTGATTCGGATTAAAGCACAAGTGTATTCAATTATAATGCAGAAGTAAAGTAAATAACACAACACAAAATTTTGTTAACGAGAAAACCACAAATACAAAAAAAAAACAGGACTAGTCCAGTTTTGAATACTCTAAAAATTAAGCCGCTATACAAAATTTAATACCAAATTCGTATAGTTGAGACCAAGTAGACTACCCCTAGCTACTTAGTTTCCTCAGTATCCCTGTGCCTTCGACTTCTAGAGTCACACAGCTACTCCTTTAGATCGTATTCCAAATAGCAAAGGAATGAAACTATTTGGTAACCATTTCAATCAATCTTCGGTAAAAGATATGTTTGAGTTGTTGACAAAGGCTCTTCCGTTTAAACTAATAAACTCGTTTGGAGGGTAAGACCAATCCAAACCAGTAACTTAAATTAAGATTCACAAATATTATATTCAGATACTGAAGAGTACCACCAAATGATAGTTGTTGATCAGTATGACTTTCTTATTAGATAAATCTAATCTAAGTCGGATCCCAGCCGATCAAGATGTGTGCAAAAATTCACAAGGTACGAAAACTAATAAGAAAATCTTTTTCGTCTTCAAATATTCAATTGCCTTGTCAATAACCTGCACAACACAAACTTGAATCCTCTTGTGGTCAATCAAACACAGAATGGAGTCTGTTAACAATGGATTGTCACAAGATATATTTAGATCCTCAAATGGTTCTAAATATCCCGTCGTTTTTTGATCTAGTTTGAGTGACTGTTATGTCAGAAGAGATTTCTCTCAAGAATAATCAAACTAGGTGCAACCAAAGTTTCAACAACCATTAGTCAGTCAAATCAATAATCGAAAACTAAAATAACAATGCAATTATCTAGTTTCCCACCAATGGTACTCGTAAAGCTCCTTGATCCCACAGAATTCTTTAAACGAGCGGCTGTAAAAGATTTCGCCTAATTAGGGCACTTTCCTCTCAGGATAGACGGTTCCACCAGAAACAACACGAATGAAGTTTTCCTGGCTCTTAGGATAGTTTGTAAGAAATGCAAACTCAAGTATTCATAGACCAAGGTTGTTTGGACAACAAGGAAATTTCAAAACCGAAAATATTCTCAAGATATTCATTAAAGTACTTAAATTCGATTTTCCTATTTCCAATTAAATGCCAAACTATATTTCCGAAATCTCTCTTAGAAAACTTCTATTATTATCTTTGCACATTAACTAATAACATTTTCCAGAGGATATGATTTAATTGCTGGTAATTAAATTATATGTATTTGAAAATCATAATTATATGCTTTTAAATATTTCGGTTTGGGATCACCTTGAGCATCAAGGAATATCTTTGAAAAACTAATGATACGAGTTATGTACATGTTCAAATAATCTATAAGCTTCTCATCTTAGCAATCCCTAATTCTTAATTAACACATAACCATGAAGAATGTGTGAACTTTGGAAACTCGGTTTTGCTTTTGGAACTGGATATACCATGACTCACAATATTGAAAAAGCGTGGGTCTAACAACCACACCCAATATTTCACTTAGCAATCTGTATGGACAAACTCCAGTATACTTTCTAGAGAATCAACTAGACAGTCATACTCAATCTAGATAAAAAGTATATCAAAGAGTTTATATCTCAATCTCTCGATTTGATATATACTCAAGCAAATAGAAATCTGCGAGTCTTTATCAAATACTAGAGAGATAACTTGGATGGTATCAAAGACCAATATCCAAGTGTCAATCAATTTAAATCAACAACCAAAAGGTCGGATATTCTAATTGATTGAACAACGCACAACCTGTGATATTTCAATTATATAACAAAATATAATGCAGAAAAGAAATAATACAGACACCAGAATTTTGTTAACGAGGACACCGCAAATGCAGAAAAAGCTCGGGACCTAGTCCATATTGGACACACACTGTATTAAGTCTTTACAGACACTAGCCTACTCCAAACTAACTTCGGTCTGGACTGTAGTTGAACCCCAACCAATCTCACACTGATCCAAGGTACAGTTATGCTCCTACCTCTATGATCCCAACATGATACTATGTACTTGATTCCCTTAGCTGATCTCACCCACAACTAAGAGTTGCTACAACCCAAATTCGAAGACTTTAATAAAAATATTTGTACCACACAGTCTACGGTAATAGATAAATCTGTCTCCCACAAATATACCTACGAGTTTTTTTTCCGTCTTTTGATAAATCAAGGTGAACAGGAACCAATTGATAATCCGGACTTATATTCCCAAAGAACAACCTAGTATTATCAATCACCTCACAATAGTCTTAATCGATGCAGCGAAAAAAGATATTGTGGAATCACAAACGATGAGACGAAGATGTTTGTGATTACTTTTTATCTTGCCTATCGGAGATAGAAATATCAAGCAAATTATTACAATTGTACTCGTACGATAGAAACAGCAAGATCAGATCACATAACTACGATAAAGTAGTACCGGTCTGGCTTCACAATCCCAATGAAGTCTTTAACTCGTTAACCTGGTTTATAAGAAGAAACCAAAGGTTAAAGGAGAATCGACTCTAGCTTAGTACAACTAGTATCACACAGAATGTGTGGGGATTAGGTTTCCTAGTTGCTAGAGTTCTCCCTTATATAGTCTTTCAAATCAGGGTTTGCAATCAATGTTAGCTTGGTAACAAAGCATTCAATATTCACTGTTAGATGAAAACCTGATTAGATTCAAGATAATATTTATCAACTGTTAGATCGAAAACATAGCTTGTTATACACAAATGAAATGCACGTTTCTAGGCTTGTGCAACCGTACCCAAACTTGTACATTAGTTGGTTCAACAATACTTAACCAAATGGTTAGCCATATGATCACTTTCATATCAACCATATTCTTCTTCACCATAACTAGTTAAAATGACTCAAATGAACTAGTTAGAGAGTGTTCAATTGCAAGGAAATATTATGTACTACACAAGACACAATTGACGCAAAAACGATTTGATTCACTTGAATCGCTTCATGAAATATATAGACATTTCATGACCAAAAGAAAGCATATATCATCTTATTTAGATGCAATCATAAATCCGAAGCTATTCATCAAGGAGACTATAAAGATACAAGATAACCCCTATAATATTCCACAGCCGCACTCCCCACAAATATTTGGCAATTAAGCACAAGTTCAATTAAGAACTCTCCCCCATAAAATGTCATTCCCGAAAGAACAACAAGAGCGACCTTAATTTCAAAAAGAAAAGAAGGATTTCTTTATACATAACAATTCACATACGAGTATGAATTTGAATCCAAAATATTCAATTAAATTAACCATAAGAGAACCCATGATTAATTTAATCAAACATACTCAACATAAGTAAACTTATGGAGACTTAAAAACACTCAATTAGATTAATCACAAGAAAACCCATAATTAATCTAATTGAAATACACAATTAAACTGATCACAAAAGTAATCAATTTAATTGGTCATGCTCGACACAAAGTATCTCATGGAACAACAACTATGTCAAAACAATGACTCAGTCGATGGATCTCAACATAAGACACTTTATGGAACAACACAGTATGTACACAAAAATTGTGGATCAGAGATTGACCTTATACCGTGGAATAAGCAAGGACTCATTCTATTTTCCATTAACATTTGCACAATGACATTCAATAGACATAATCCTTGAACACAAAATATTTTAACCTATTTTCCATCAAAAATTGACATAATAGGCTTAACTTTTGTATTTGTCAAAAGTCAATTCATTCTTTCATCAATACATGCATATCAACTCATGAACGAATTTACTTTTGACAAAGTATGGGACAATCAAGTTCACGGACGTAAACACACATATCCCATAACAATATTGCAATATATAAAACCATAAAGATTAATACTGCAAAAAGCATCTTCCAAACAATTTTAGAATTTAAACAAATAAACCTAAAAACATGAAGATGAAAACGTTGGACATAGCTATGTGTAATCACAATAATGGCTATTCCAAACTTTAGTTATTCTTCTAAAAAAAACAATCAAAATAGAAGATTTACTTGGAAAACTAAATCAAAACTTACTCATTGTCTTCCTCATCGGAAATACTCCAAGAAGTTTGGATTGTGTTCAACTCTTCCTTGAGCTCGGGAAACTTAGTTGCAACCAATGACAATTGTTCTTGCACACACTTCACCCTTGAATTTACCTTACACACACCCTTGTGAATTTTTGAAGAATACTCAAGGTGGTAGGGTCACAGTCTTTAAGTGAAGCATCTTTTTGTCTTTTGCACACATTCTCCCTTATGCGCCTGAAGGTACAAGGACGAACAGGTTTGGGAACCCCGAGAGAGTTGCCAATTGAATCAAAACCACGATCACGGCAAATTTGACCAATCAAGCAAGGATAACCTAACATCTTGATGGGAGAAGTCATTGAAGTCATTTGAAAAATGATAAATCCACAAATATCGAGACTTTGACACCCGAATCAAGGAAATAAACCAATTCCGCAAACTCATGACTCCACCAAGAATTCTCAATTGTGGAGGGCCAAAGATTGGGGATACCAAGCTTTTCAAATGCCATCAATGCAATACTAAGATCATTAATAAGAAACTTCCCTTGATTCCAAGATACCTTCTTGCCACAAAGCCTAAGAGTGATTTCATCATATGATGGACGTTCGTCACTTGGTCTAGGAAGGAGCACGTTTCTCAGCGGAATGTTGGTAATATTTGAAATTAATTCTCTATCAACAAGAAATCTTTATATATTAATCATGGATTTGAATTCCATCTTATTAAGATCAATGTCATGAATGTTGGCATAGAAAATCCTTGTGAAAGAATCAAATCCTTGACCATGACCATCAAAGATGTTTCCAAGATTGAATTTTTCGAAGCAAATTAAATCCTCTTCATGTCCACTAGAGATACCCAATTTCTTTTCTAGGATAAAACCTTTAGATAAAATATTTTCAAAAATTTTAGCATAAGAATCATCAACATACCTAATCCTAAGGGAATTTTGGTCACAAGGAAAATCCATGCTAGAGATATTTGAGGTTTTGGAACTTCTTTTTGAGACCTTAGAATTCATCATGAGATCTAAGAAATTGAAAGGAACAAGAGGAGTTTACTTACTTGGAGAGAATTTTGAACACCCTTTCTTTCAATTTCTCCAATGAGACTTCAATGGAGGAAAAACACAAAACCTTAGAGGTTCACGTATGCGGACTGACGGGATGAAGAAGATGGTGCACGGACCTCCTTTTTTTTTTATAAGACCAAAAATGGGCTTAGACCCGTTTGTGAACCGCGAGCCATACAAGGAAGTGGATTTTCTTAGCCGTTTGCACATCAAAGGTTATGCATCCCGTGACAACACACTCTGTGAGAGACGACGGATGCAGTAGAAAGCTTAAATTGGTATTCTAAAAGTGAATAACAAAACTGTACACAACTCAAACCATTTCTTGCCCCATTCCAAGATATATACACATGGGGTATTGCCAGGTTTGTTACCAAGAGGCATAATGTGCAGAGAGATTCTCATGCAACATTTCTGGTTGATATGTGTGAACAGTCCCCGTGATATAATCAACGTAATATTGTTAATCAGGGTAGTCAGAGATTTTTATTCTTCATTTGATATGGCTAGAAGGAATATTCTTCCGATTCCTAGGTTGTAAAATATTATTCGATGGTTTAACATGTACAAAACCCTTTTCGGAGTGATTGTTAGACTTAACAGAATTAAGTTTTTCTAAGAATTTAAAAACGCCTTCAAACGCTCTGAATAGATCTTTATTAATTTATCCATTATGATAGTATTCCTCGTACAGATCAAGAGTTAATCTAGTGAGGGTCCATATCCTTGAGCGCGATGAACGTTTCCTCAACCTTTCCTTCTTTTTATTTTTTCCTTTGGATTGATACTTATCATCTAAATCTTCCTTTTTAGATGAAATTAGATTATCATGAGGAACCGAAGGTTTTCTCCATAATAATCCTTGAGCAATCTTTAAGGAATTCTGGCGTGCGTTACAGATGCCAAGAGAAAGTTTTCCAAAGAAATTTCCCATGGGACAAATTTTAAGGAACGAACAAACACAAACTTATTAGGTTTAGAGTGTTTGCCTGCTCTGACCCCAATTGAAAAAGCGGGGGTCTAACAACCACACCCAATATTTCGCTTAGTAATCTGTATGGACAAACTCCAATATACTTTCTAGAGAATCAACTAGATAGTCATACTCAATCTAGATAAAAAGTATATCAAAGAGTTTATATCTCAATCTCTCGATTTGATATATACTCAAGCAAATAGAAATCTGCGAGTCTTTTTCAAATACTAGAGAGATAACCTGGATGGTACCAAAGACCAATATCCAAGTGTCAATCAATTTAAATCAACAACCAAAAGGTCGGATATTCTAATTGACTGAACAACGCACAACCTGTGATATTTCAATTATATAACAAAATATAATGCGGAAAAGAAATAACACAGACACCAGAATTTTGTTAACGAGGAAACCGCAAATGCAGAAAAACTCCGGGACCTAGTCCAGATTGAACACACACTGTATTAAGCCACTACAGACACTAGCCTACTACAAACTAACTTCGGAGGACTATAGTTGAACCCCAACCAATCTCACATTGATCCAAGGTACAGTTATGCTCATACGTCTCTGATCCCACCAGGATACTACGTACTTGATTCCCTTAGCTGATCTCACCCACAACTAAGAGTTACTACGACCCAAATTCGAATACTTTAATAAACAAATATGTATCACACAGAAAAGTCTATGGTAATAGATAAATCCGTCTCCCACGAATATACCTACGAGTTTTGTTTTGTCTTTTGATAAATCAAGGTAAACATGAACCAATTGATAATCCAGACTTATATTCCCGAAGAACAACCTAGTACTATTAATCGCCTCACAATAGTCTTAATCGATGCAGCGAAAAAAGATATTATGGAATCACAAATGATGAGACGAAGATTTTTATAATTACTTTTTATCTTGCCTATCGGAGATAGAAATCTCAATCTAATTATTACAATTGTACTCGTACGATAGAAACAGCAAGATCAGATTACACAACTACGATAAAGTAGTATCGGTCTGGCTTCACAATCCCAATGAAGTCTTTAAGTCGTTAACCTGGTTTATAAGAAGAAACCAAAGGTTAAAGGAGAATCTACTCTAGCTTAGCACAACTAGTATCACACAGAATATGTGGGGATTAGGTTTCCCAGTTGCTAGAGTTCTCCCTTATATAGTCTTTCAAATCAGGGTTTGCAATCAATGTTGGCTTGGTAACAAAGCATTCAATATTCACCGTTAGATGAAAACCTGATTAGATTCAAGCTAATATTTATCAACCGTAAGATCGAAAACATAACTTGTTATACACAAATGAAATGCACGTTTCTAGGTTTATGTAACCGTACCCAAACTTGTACATTTGTTGGTTCAACAATAGTTAACCAAATTGTTAGCCATATGATCACTTTCATATCAACCATATTCTTCTTCACCATAACTAGTTCAAATGACCAAATGAACTAGTTATAGAGTTGTTCAATTGCAAGGAAATCTTATGTACTACACAAGACACAATTGAAGCAAAAACGATTTGATTCACTTGAATCGATTCATGAACTATATAGCCACGGTTTTCAATTGCATTCCTTAGTTAATATGAATAAGTTCAGAAACATCTTTTTTAGATATAACCTACTCTAGTTCGCAGACTGGGTTCGCGGACTTAAGTTCCCGGATGGAGTTCACAAACTCCAGCAGAAATTCTCGGGTTTGAGAACTTCGACAGTTCGCGGACTTAGCTCGCACACTACTCCGGTTCACTTGATCAACAAAGTTCGTAAACATCGGTTCAAGGAATAAGGACTTATACATATATGTGTTTCCACAACAATGCTTATATCCTCCAATGGCTATATAATCTAAACTCTCATTTCAATCATTGGAACATTCTCAGAGGACGTTATATAGTTGTTATTCACAAACTATTTTTCGTTAGAGCAATTTTCAAAGTGATTGAAACATAACATGACTTTCGTCACTAGGTAAAGATGAACTTGGCTAAAGCGAAAACTTACCAACACATATTTCGAGAAATAGATAGGCGAGATAAACTCGGCTCGAAATACCAAATGTGTATAATCTAAGTCTATATAGCAAAATGACTTTTTTCTCAAGATAGGAGATAAATAGACTTTTGAGTGATAGATAAGTTCAAGTCTCCACATACCTTTTAATTGATGAAGATCCACTAGTTCCTTGAGTAGTCCTTCGTCTTGTATAATGATTGCCATGGAGTTCTTGAGCTCAACTACACTTTTTATCCTAGTCCGAGACCTTAGCTATAGTAGACTAGAAATCAAGACTTATAGTTTTAATCACTAATATTGACAAACATGCTTGAGATAACAACGCATGCAAGTTCAACGGAGCAATGCTCTAACAAATATAATTTATGACCGGTTATACCATGCTACCCAAGATAGGTTGTGATCAGTTACACCATGCTTCCCAATGTATCTTGTGACCGATTACGCCTTGCTTTCTAATATATCTTGTGACGGATTACAACTTGATTTTCAATGTAGATTGTGACCGGTTACACCTTGCTTCCCAATGTGGCTTGTGACCGATACACCTTTCTTCTCAAGACTAATTAGGATCAGTTACACCTTGTCACACAATATAGGCTATGACTGGTTATACCTTGATTCTCAACATAAGTTAAAATAGGTTCTACCTTGTTACTTTATATTAGTCTTCCAAATATATTCAATGGAAAACTGGACCAATACAATCATGATTTCCCTTTCGATTATGAAACAAGTTCATACATCTACTTTCTTAAACCAATGTAATAATACATAGTTTTCTAGGATAAAATCACACATATATCCCACACATAATCAAGTAACTAAATACATAGATTATGTCGATGTCGTACTTACAAAGTTCAAAAGATAAGTGTTATACTTTGTAATATAATTCCTTAACACTTTGATCATAATTGTTAGAGCATTTCTCGATCGAACTCACAAGTGTTGATATCTCAAGATTTCAAAACTATATCTTGATTTCTAGTCTACAATTATTTAAGTTTCGGACTAGGATAGAAGTGTAGTTGAGAAGCGGACATCACAACACTCATCATTGTGTTCTACCGTTTGAAGGAGAAGATCAACCGAATATTTTGGAGAACTTCTTCAATAAAAGGTAAGTGAAGACTGAACCACCTATTTCTCAAGTTATTCATCTTTTCATTTATGAGACGTTGTCGCATAACTAATTATACTATCGTAAGCATATCAAGAATTTCAAGTCAATTTTATCTTGTAATTAGTCCTCGAAATATATGACTAAGATTAATGAGCATTTTTTCATACTTGATGAATTTCGGTTAAGAACAATTCATTGTTCGCATTCGAAATCATGATTCAAGAATTATCATTCGAAAATACCCTGGAACAATGATATGTGTCATTGATGTTATTTGGGAATGTTCGAATCGATTTAGAGTACAGAACTACTGTAAATTCAGATATAAGACAACATACATACCAGTCTTAAAACTGGGAATATTTTTACAAGTATGAAGCCGTAGTACATGTAACAAAGTAGATATATGTCGACAAACAGATTTTTGGTACGCATACTAGTATGCACACCTTAAAAAATCTGTGAACTCGTGAACCCGGATCGGTATGCAAACCAGTACGTGTACTAGAAAAGAACTGTTGGTCCCGGAAACGATTTGCTATCCATGCCGGTACACGTACCTGAAAATTTTTGTGAACTCCGGAACTGGTTATTGTCTTAAGGTATCCATATCAGTACAGGTACCGGAAAAGGTCTGTGAACTTCAGAACTCGATCATGTCATGAGGTATACATACCGGTAGACGTACTTTGACTTAAATTTTCATGAACAGGTTAAGTATTTGTATCTTGTACATCTACTTTCCATGTAAATTAAATTCATACGCATATAAAATTATTTCTCCGAGATAATTAACATTTGATTAATCTCCAAAAACACCATAGACATATTTAATCACATAATTATCAGTTAAGTTAAAATTCTTAAGTGTTTATGAAAATGTTCAAGCTTATGGTTCAGTTGGCTAGTTTCGACTAATCATTTATGAGCATGGTCTTTGTACACGGTTTGGTTAGGTTCATCCTTACCAGAGTGTATATCTTGTTATGTAAATCAGATTCAAAGATTCATTCTAATGGTGGATATTGTTTGCTTAGTTCCAAAGCTATCTTAGCTTAAACCTAAAGAAACTTATGCTTTGAATGTATATAAAAAAGGAACCTCAAGCAACTGGGATTTTTGAATCCCGACACTACTTTTTGGTGTGTCTTTGTTGTATGTAGATTCGTCCTCTTCCTAAAAACCTTTTAGGGTTTAGCGACTACAAAGACTTCATAGGGATTCCTAAAGCCAGGTCCAGCTATTATTTATCTGGTAGATCAAGTATCCTGATCTTAATTTGATTGTTGAGTTTTCTCCATCAATCAAAATAGATAGAAATCATCAAAGTTCTCTTCGTCTCACACTTTGTTTATTCCATAAATATAATACTTGTGAGTTGAATAATAATGTAGGATGCTTTTCTGGAAGCATAAGTCTGGATTTTGAGGTTAGCTACAGTTTGTCTATTGCTATCGGTTTCCAGTCACCTTGATCAGTAAAGGAAATAACACATATAGGCTTATTTGTGAGAGGCAGATTGGTTTAAATTCTTCAATTCAGTTGAAGCAACTCTGAGGATGTAAAGGACGTCAGGTAAGGGAATCAATTGTGCAGAGTCCTGCTGGTATTCAAGAGGCGTAAGGATCACGACTATAACTGAATTGATGTGAGGGTTTAATTCAGTCTCAACTACATTCCAGTCCGTAGTTAATTGGTAGTATGCTAGTGTCTGTAGCATCTTAACACATTTCGATGTTCAATCTGGACTAGGACCCGGGTTTTTTTTGCATTTTCGGTTTCCTCATTATAAAAATATCTAGTGACTGCGTTATTTCTTTTTTCGCATTATATTGTATGTCTTTATAATTGAAAGATCACAGGTCGTGCGCTAGTCAAAGTAGATACACCCATCCTTGTTTGTTGGATACGACTTGATTGATACTTGGAAATTGATCTTTGGAACCACCTAAGAACTCTCACACGTAAATCAGGTTCACGGACTTGTCTCTCTAAACTTTTCGATTGTGATACAAAAAGATATAACTTCGAATATTATTCCTTGATTGAGATTCATTAAGTTGAACTCTCGGAATTAAATTTAAGTTTGTCGATACAGGTTTCCTTAGAAAAAGTTGGTGGTGTATTTTGGTACCCCGGCGTTTTCAGTTGGTATCTGAGCAAGCAAACACGTTGATACCTGACAAGTCTGTGTTTGAAGCAAACTGACTATATGGACATGATTGCAATCTCGATAAACGTACCTCTATCATTTTATAACACAATTTACTTATGGTGGAAAATTTTTATGCGTTCCTTTATAAAATCCCATGACTTTGAGACATGAAAAGTTTTTGTTATAGGATACCTCGAACAGTTGTTAGAGACGAAACTACTGTTGCGAAGCCATTAGGAGAACATAACGAAACAGAGATAAATGGTGCAAAGCATAATTATGACGGATTAAATGTTATTATCCACGCCATAATCCAATATCTTCAGCACCATGTGACTTCGTGGACTACGTCTAAAGATGCTTTGGATATCTTAGAAACCGTATTCGAAAGAGATAGCTTAGAGAAAGAAGCTAGGATTCAAAACCTAAATTCTGATTGGAAAAATCTTCATATGTCAGATAAAGAATCGTTTGACGAATTTAATCAAAAATAGTCTGGAAATGTTAATGCTTGTTTTGCATTAGGGAAGACCATTCCCCAAAAAGACATTATGATGAAAATTTGTCGATCTTTACTAGCAAGATACAAGTCTAAGAAATATGCCATCATGGAATGAAATAACCTTGAAAATATTTCCAGAAACAGTATCGTTGGGAAGTTGAAAATATTTGATCACGAGCATAATATGTCTAAAGATAACACTTTTTTTCTTGAAGCCACAACCAAAGCAAGCGAAACTTCAAAGGAAAACTTGTCTTGGGATGACGAGTGTTGTGTTGATCACGAGAAGATAATATATCAATGATCACACATCAAGTCAAAAATATCCTAAGGGGAACATACAATCTGGAAAGCAGCGCTCCCGAACCGAGATCCAAGATGATTCAATTATTCAAGATGGAAGTTCTCTTCAAAGAAATAATGCTCTCTTTTTTTTCACTTGATAACTCTGATGAGCTTACTGATGGTATTTTTGATAGTGGTAAATAGAGTTGCCGTTCACTCGGACTTAGTTGAGATTGATTCTAGGCTTAAATATAAAAATAAGAAATTATATACAAAATATGTCACGGGATGAAGAATTCACTGGGACTCGGGATTCCATTGTTTTTCATATTCAAGTGGTTCAGAAATTAATCCTAGGCAATTATAGCTCCAAACACAAGAAATATTAACTCTATTCTTTGCCAAAATAGATTTTGTAAAACATCAATTGTAAACTACAAGCATAGTGTATCAAAAGCACCTAAGACTAAGCATACACTATCAAACAAGATAACAATTGATTAATAGAAATCATAAATCATTTATAATTGGTGCAAAAAGTAAATAAGAAATTAATTAAATTTACCACATGATGAAATTCAGCTTCATCCGTCGTCCCAGCGATGGGGTCTAGCTCATCATGTTTAAAACCCTCTCAAAGAATTTATTTATGCTCAAAAACGGTTTACAAATGATGAAAATGAGAGAAATGATGAAAAACCGGGTTTGTAACAATTATGCCTGTTACAAACTAACTGTTACAAAGAACGATACAACTAATGTGTCACTGTCACTGTCACTGTAGCATGAACGACTGTCTACAGGCTTCTCATGTTCTTCGTGTTCATCAATGGCAGCAGCAGCAACAGGATTCTCAAACTTGATTTCTCTCCATTCTGTTCTTCCCCCTAACGCTCCATCCCCTTATCTGACTCCAAACTCAGCTATAAATATACCGCAGGACTGTCATTCTCTCGAGTAAATACCAGAAAATATCGTATTAAAGTTTAGGAGATTTTATTCTCCTTTCCTCTATTATACACGTCTGAGTTATCCGAAACTTTTCAAACTCTCTCTGGATTGGATAGAAACAAATTTTCAGAGAATATATCCTCTTAAATCCCACGTAATATGCTCTTATAACTCAAGCGTAATGCGAGAATATTTGTTACCCTGTTTAACGCAACAACCATTCATGGGCAGATTTTATTCTTTGTTTTCCTTCCAAAAACACGTCCTGCGACCTATTGATTAAGTGATAACATAATCGCAGCATAATATCCTTGAAAATCTCTTAGAAATCTTTCCCAAAATCTCGTGCAGTGGTGATGAACTATTTCCCGCCGAAAATGATTTTCAAATGAAGAAGAAGGGGGTTCCCCCTATCCAGATTAGGGGCGCCTTTAACAGCAGGGGTGCCCTGGGGTGGCCCTTATCCAAAATGAGGGTGCCTTTAGTACTTTTCCGGGGTGCCCCGAGCAACTTTTCGAGTCAAATTTTCCAAAAATGTTTATTTCCCAAAAATACCTACAAACACATAAAATACCATAATAAGTACGAAATCGAGTAACAACAATACAGAATATTGAGGACAAATTAGACACAAAAATGTGTCTATCACTTACTTATAAATATCAGACAGAAAATTCCGCCCATTGTGCATAAATATCTGTTGGTTCTGATTCAGCTTCTGATTCTGAGTTAGAAAAGGAAATTTTAAAATTCTTGAATAAAAGTGAAGAAATTCATCGAGAAAACCTATGTTTGAAGAAAACTGTGGAAAGACTCGAATCATCTCTTAAAGTGAAAAGCATGAGTTTCAAAAACTTAATGAGAAGTGTTCACTGAAAACTTCTCTATCAAAGAGAATAAGATTGATACCATCAAGTGTGATCTACAAAGGCTCTCAGAAAGTTCATACAAGATCTCAGCTATGTTGCTTGGGAAAAAGTCCTTTGGTAACACTAAAGGTATTGAGTTCTACAGAAAGACCTAAATCACCAACAACTGTTTCATTCTTGCTGTCTCGTACAAAGAGAAAATAGTTTGTTGTGATAAAGAGGCATCTGAATCCTCTAAAGTTAAGGTATCTATGCATTTCTCCTTTTGTGGAAGCAAGGGACATGTTCAGGAAAAATGTTGTAAATTCAAGAAGAATAACACAAAAAAAATTAAACTTCAGAATGACATGCACAAAATGAGTCAACTATTGAAGAACAATCCGAGAACTTCAAAGACGAGGAGACAACGGAGTAGAAGAACCAGAAAAGGTAAGATTCCTAAATACACAAAGGGCCTGGAAAGTCACCTAGTGACACAAGTGGTGAGTGGAACTACTTAATTGTAGTAATGAGTGCAACCTTAATATTTTAGCTTAAGAAAATGAGGTTGCAAAAAAAACTCATCACATTACTTTTTGTGATGACAAGGCTGCTCAAGTATAATTAACTACTTTATGTGATGATTTTATTATTATTGTGTGACTCACCTCATTATAATCTCATAGAAATGTAGGTGTGTATGATCTTGTCGAGCTAGCTCCAAAATCTAAAATACATAACTGTGTTCCATCACCAATAAATGGTCCTTAAGTATTGTTTAATCATCTCTTGTGCTCTAAACGTTGTTTATTCGAGCTAAAAAGATGTTTCAATCTTATGTAATAAACTATGATAAAACTCATGAGGACAAGTAACCGCAATTGGTATAAAATATAGTCAAAATTTGTGGATTATCATTTAGTCTCACGGACGACAATGTCTATGATATGTCCACTGGTTCATAGACCATGTTAGAGAAGGTCATTTTCCCCTTATTAGGGATTGATTACATACTCTCATCTCCTTAATAAAGTTTGGTTCCATGGCTCTTGTAACAAGAGGTATCACCAAGAAGGATGCAGTAGATGCTTTCAACGTCTACATGTGTGAAGGAACAAAATCATCAAGGAACCAAAATAAGAAATCAACCGAAGATAAATAAGGTTCATCCCCAACTTGTCTTTATCTATATGTCAACAAGATAATGATTTTAGGGCTAAAGTGAAGAACTTTGTATATAAGAGGAATAATTTGAAATTTCGAATCAACCACTCCTTAGATAAGATAACTTACTATGAACACTCATTGGCTCAGTCGAAAAATATTTTGCATAAACTCAAGGCATAGTTTTTCAACAATGAGAGGTAATTCTCTTCTCGGGTTATTAAAAACTTGATGCATTTCTAGGAAACTTCTTGTGACAAGAATAACTAGGATTTGGTATAGCAAAAAAAATTGTGATTACACAAGCTATTTCCAACGATTTTCATCTTGCATGTTTTTAGATTTATTTATTTAAATTCTAGATTTTTTGGAAGATGAATTGGAAAAAGACTAGTTTAAGAGATAAATCTCTCGAATCGGCTGAGTCAAGATCTGCGAATCGGCGACTAACTCAGTTCTTTTTTCATCGTTTCTCTTTGATTTCTGTGTTTATCATCATTATTTCAGGTGAATTCTTACCTAAAAATCTTCAATGATTTGTGTTGAAATCTCACTGAGCATCAATAGTTAGTATTCTTCTGGTTATTTTATCTTGCTTTCATGGAAAATAATATGAATCTAGAAAGGATTCATCCGTAGTAGATCTTATTAATTCGGTAGAAGATAGTCCATCGATTAATCTTATGAGTGGTACTGATGATCGATGTGCTGCTTGGAGATTTTTCCGTATTGGTCGTCTTGATTTATTTCGAATGAAATTTTCTGATGTTGTTTTGAATCTTAAAAATCAGTAGAAATTGGTTGGTAAACGTAAAATGATACAATTAGGAAAAGGTTTCTTTATAATCAAAATGGATAATGAGCATGATCAAAACTACATCAAAGCTGGAAAATGGGAAGTCCTTAATCAGAGTTTATGGATTAGAAATGGGATACCTAATTTTCTTCCAGAAAATCATCGAACCTCGTCTGCAATGGTTTGGGTTGACTATCCTGATCTCAGTTTGGAGTATTGGGATGGAAAAAATACTTTTCACTATTAGTAAAACATTGGGTGAACCTATTAAAGTTGATGAAGCAACCTTGAATTATGAGAGTGGTTATTATGCAAGAGTTCTAATAAATATTAATCCAGCACAGAAGATTCCAAGTAAGCTTTGGATCAAGACAAAGTTTGGAGGATTTATGCAAAATGTGATAGTAACAAAGTTACCTAAATTTTGCAATAGTTGCAAGAATGTTAATCATTTACAAGCTGAATGCAAAGCTAAAAAAGTATCGCGAATGAAAACAAACAGTTCACAGCCACGCAACATTTCTCCAAAGTCAAGACTACATCAAGTGTCTGTTCAAGAAAAATTGGATTCTGGTAAAGCTTCTCTGGGAGATAGAAATTTACAATTAGATGAAAGTTCTCCAAAGTCTGTAGCTAATACAGTACCTACAAATGTCAGAGAGAAATTTGATATCTGTTTTACATCTGTGACAAAATTTCATCAGCAAACTGAAGCACTTCAACAGTTTAGTGAGGCAGTTAAAATTACTTCAGGAATGTTTGGATTTTTACAGAATGAGAATGATGAAGATACTATTATACCTACGAATGAGGAACACAATACTCTTGATCCTGCCAAGGTATTAAATAATAATTGAGGACAATGTTGTGGAGAAGAGTGTTATCAAGTACATTTATGGTAAGGATGGATTAGTTTGAAAAGAATTCCAACTATTTCTTGGTCTAGAATTATTCAAAAACCTGCAACATCAAAGCCTACTTTTGGTGAATCAAGTACTATTATACCAAAGGTAATATCCCAATAACCACCTATTAAATACAACTTTAGAAAAATCAAGGAAAATGAGGTACTAAAAACCTCCAATCTTTACAATGAAAGTTTTTTTCTGGAACATAAGGGGCCTTAGAAGATCTAGGGATCAAAATAAATTATGGTCATTAGTAAATCAATTCAATCATTCTTTAGTTTTTGTTGCAGAGCCAAAAGTTGCTTGTAGTGCTTCCTTTTGTAATAAATTGAATCTTCCAGGAATGCAGAATATGGTGATTCACAATTTAGTTGCTAATATAAAAGGTAATATTTGGGTTTTCTGGGATAAATTATTGCCTACTCCTACTGTGGTGTCAATGTCTAGTCAGATGATTACTGCTAGTTAGTGGAGTGCTAGTCTCTGGTGTTCATACTCATGTGGGGGTGGTTCAGAGAAGATTTTTGTGGGCTGAAATGGAAATCATTAGTGACTTAAACCATCCTTGGTTGTCCCTAGGGGATTTTAATTCCATTATTTTTTTAGATGAAAAGGTTGGTGGAAGATGTCATAATAGAAAAGCAATGCAGGAAATTGCAACCTGTCTTAATAATTGTGATTTAATGCAAGCTCCTAAAACAGGAATACTTCATTCTTGGTCTAATTGTCAACATGGTAATAGAAGAATCTTATGTAATTTTAACAGAGCAGTCTTTAATCAACCGTGGCTCCAAAAATATGCAGAGTGGGTGTACAAAGTGCGCCTCAGAACTGCTTCTGATCATTCACCATTACTTGGAGGTAATGCTAGTATTCCTAAACCAAAAATTATTCCTCAAAAATTTCAGAAAATATGGTTGTCTCATCCAGGATTTATGGAAGTTGTTTCTCAATGTTGGTTTGAAAAAATTAGTGGATATCCAACTTTTGTTTTTCAACAAAAATTAAAAAGACTTAAAAATATCCTCATGGAATGGAACTGGAAAGTTTTTGTAGATACTCATGTAAAGCTCAAAGAAGCAAAATTTCAAGTAAAATAAGCTATGTTACTATCTGATAATAATCCAACAGATACTGAGGCTTTGGATGTTCTAGTAAAAGCTCAAAATAATTGTAATTCAAAAGAAGTACAACTAAGCACCATGTTGAAACAAAAAGCCAAGATAAAATGTGTCCAGGAAGGTTCTGCAAATACCAATTTTTTTCATACTAACTTGAAGATCATACAAGCTAGGAATTTCATCACTAAATTGCAGGATACTAATGGAGAAATCATTCCAGATTAAGGAAAAAATACAGAACTCTTAGTAAATCATTATGAACAGAAATTTAAATTAAAGGAAGTTGATAAAGTGGATTATCTTCTTGATGTTATTCCAAAATTTATAACTGAAGAATACCATGAAATGCTAGAAGTTGTTTTAACCGAAGAAGAAATTAAGTCAATATTATTTAGTATGGATCCTGACAGCTCACCAGGACCAGATGGATTTTCAGGATGTTTTTATACCGCTTGCTGGGAAATTATACATCATGATGTGGTAAAGGCAGTGTTAGATCACTGCTCGGTCGAACTCGCATGCGTTGCTATCTCAAGCATGCTTGTCAATGTTAGTGATCAAAACTATAAGTCTTGATTTCTAGTCTACTTATAGCTAAGTCTCGGACTAGGATAGAAAGTGTAGTTGAGCCCAAGACTCAATGACGATCATCATAAAAGACGAAAAACTACTCAAGGAACTGGTGGAACTTCATCGACTAAAAGGTATGTGGAGACTTGAACTTATCTATCACTGAAAAGTCTATCTACTCTATCTCCTAATGGTGAATATTGAATGCTTTAGTAAGACTGCATAATTGAGCTAACTTCGAAGCTGCAACTACTAGTTGAGTGCAAAAACAAAATAGCTTTAAACATTTCCAACAACTCTTACATTATGCTCTCACCACAGTTAAACACTTGAAGAATATGCATGGAAAACAATTCATAACTACTGTCATTGCGTAACTCACTTAAAACCAACACATACTCCCCGTCCTTTCCCAGAATATGCAGTACCTCTTGATGTTCATGCTTATTCATATTAAACCTCAGCAACTCAACGTACATGACTTTTGTAGCATGAGAGAATCCTTGTTTGTGTTGCAAGAGAATAACATCTTCTCCACTGCTCAAATTCACCATTTTATCCCCAAGCATTCCAAACAATCTTCCTCGATCAAATACCCTTCCATCATAATCTTGTCCACGGTATATACATTCTTCATTACTCAAACTCCCTCTAAACTCGTACATAACAATTCTGATGATGCATGTTCTCACTGAATTAAGAGTTGTAATTTCAATGGGAGATGTGAATTTCTGAATTTGACTTGTTACCATGGAGTTGACAGCCTGTTCTTTTCCTTGTGGTGTTATTCCACTAGATGTGTATAGCTTCAGTGCCTGGTAGGGTTGCTTGCGAGCTAAAAGATCCTACAATTGCAATTGTAGTCTATTAGGTATCAAAATTGTTAGAGCATTTCTCGGTCGAACTCGCATGCGTTGCTATCTCAAGCATGTTTGTCAATGTTAGTGATCAAAACTATAAGTCTTGATTTCTAGTCTATTGTATCTAAGTCTCGGACTAGGATAAAAAGTATAGTTGAGCTCAAGAACTTCATGGCGATTCATCATACAAGTAGAAGAACTACTCAAGGAACCGGTGGAACTTCTCGACAAAAAGGTATGTGAAGACTTGGACTTATCTATCACTCAAAATTCTATCTACTCTATCTCCTACTCTTTGAGACAAGAAGTCGTATGCTATATATATAGTCTTGGATTATACACATTTGGTATTTCGAGCCGAGTATGTAATACCCCGATATTCGGCAGTGGTTGGCCGAATGGAATATAAGTAATGATTTGTCCTTCCCTAACACCGAGGCCTTTTCAGCACAATTGGCTCCAGAGTTGGCAGAAAACTCTGCAGTTAAGCGTGCTCGGGCGGGAGCAATCCAGGGATGGGTGACCATCCGGGAAGTTACTGCTGGATTACCGCAGCGATGCCCGTTGAAAACCCCACACTGCCGGATAACCGCAGTGGCTAAGTGGGGACAGTATCGGTGGAGGGACGGGTCATTACAAATGGTATCAGAGCCGACGACGGTTCACCTGCCGAGGGTGGGAAGGCACGCTGGACGGGGTTGTTCCAGGTGCTTCTCATGAGGGGCAGGGAACGTCGGAGATCTGGGCTTGTGAATATATTCTGGAGCCGAGGACGGCTCCAATTTAAGGTGGTGGTATTGTAATACCCCGATATTCGGCAGTGGTTGGCCGAATGGAATATAAGTAATGATTTGTCCTTCCCTAACACCGAGGCCTTTTCAGCACAATTGTCTCCAGAGTTGGCAGAAAACTCTGCAGTTAAGCGTGCTCGGGCGGGAGCAATCCAGGGATGGGTGACCATCCGGGAAGTTACTGCTGGATTACCGCAGCGATGCCCGTTCAAAATCCCACACTGCCGGATAACCGCAGTGGCTAAGTGGGGACAGTATCGGTGGAGGGACGGGTCATTACAAATGGTATTAGAGCCGACGACGGTTCACCTGCCGAGGGTGAGAAGGTATGCTGGACGGGGTTGTTCCAGGTGCTTCTCATGAGGGGTAGGGAACGTCGGAGATCTGAGCTTGCGAATATATTCTGGAGCCGAGGACGGCTCCAATTTAAGGTGGTGGTATTGTAATACCCCGATATTCGGCAGTGGTTGGCCGAATGGAATATAAGTAATGATTTGTCCTTCCCTAACACCGAGGCCTTTTCAGCACAATTGGCTCCAGAGTTGGCAGAAAACTCTGCAGTTAAGCGTGCTCGGGCGGGAGCAATCCAGGGATGGGTGACCATCCGGGAAGTTACTGCTGGATTACCGCAGCGATGCCCGTTGAAAACCCCACACTGCCGGATAACCGCAGTGGCTAAGTGGGGACAGTATCGGTGGAGGGACGGGTCATTACAAATGGTATCAGAGCCGACGACGGTTCACCTGCCGAGGGTGGGAAGGCACGCTGGACGGGGTTGTTCCAGGTGCTTCTCATGAGGGGCAGGGAACGTCGGAGATCTGGGCTTGTGAATATATTCTGGAGCCGAGGACGGCTCCAATTTAAGGTGGTGGTATTGTAATACCCCGATATTCGGCAGTGGTTGGCCGAATGGAATATAAGTAATGATTTGTCCTTCCCTAACACCGAGGCCTTTTCAGCACAATTGGCTCCAGAGTTGGCAGAAAACTCTGCAGTTAAGCGTGCTCGGGCGGGAGCAATCCAGGGATGGGTGACCATCCGGGAAGTTACTGCTGGATTACCGCAGCGATGCCCGTTGAAAACCCCACACTGCCGGATAACCGCAGTGGCTAAGTGGGGACAGTATCGGTGGAGGGACGGGTCATTACAGAGTATACCTTTCCTATCTATATCTCGAAATATGTGTTGGTAAGCTTTTCGCTTCGATCAAGTTTATCTTTACTATGTGACGAAAGTCATGATATGTTTCAATCATCTTGAAAATTGCTTTGACGAGAAATGATGTAACAACTATATAACGTCCTCTAAGAATATTTCAATGATTGAAATGAGAGTTCAGATTACATAAATAATGGTGGATATAAGAATTGTTTTGGAAACACATTTATGTATAAGTCCTGTTCCTTGAACCAAAGTTTGCGAACTTTGTTTATCAAGAGAACCGGAAGAATGGCGTGAGCCAAGTCCGCAAACTCAGTCCGTGAACTGCCGAAGTTCTCAAACCCGAGAATTTCTAATGGAGTTGACAAACTACTCGCGCCAAGCTAAGTCCGCGAACCGGCAAAGTTCTCATACCCGAGAATTTCTTCTGGAGTTTATAAACTCTGCCGGGTAACTTAAGTCCGCGAACCTAGTCTCCGAACTTGACAAGGTTATATATCTGAAGATGATTTCTGAACTTAAACTTAAAAAGACTAAGGAATGCAGTTTGCAAACTGTGGCTATAAAAGTTGATGAACCGATTCAAGTGAATCAAATCATCTTTGCTTTAATTGTGTCCTGTGCGTACATAAGATTTCCTTGCAATTGAACAACTCTCTAACTAGTTCATTTGAAGTCATTTGAACTAGTTATGCTGAAGAAGAACATGGTTGATATGAAATGCTCATATGGCTAACCATTTGGTTAACTATTGTTGAACCAACAAGTGCATACGTTTGGGTACGGTTAACAAACTTAGAAGCGTGCATTGTCAAGTGTGTGTAACAAGCTAAGTTTTCGATCTAACGGTTGAGAAATATTATCTTGAATCTAAATCAGGTTTTCATCTAACGGTGAATATTGAATGCTTTGTTACTAAGCTAACATTGATTGCAGACCCTGATTTGAAAGACTATATAAATGAGACATCTAGTATTGTGCAAAACTAATCCCCACACCTTACGTGTGATACTAGTTTGCGTGCTAGAGTCGATTCTCCTTTAAACTTTGGTTTTCTTCTTCTAAAATCAGGTTAACGACTTAAATACTTTATTGGGATTGTGAAGCCAGATCGATACTACTTTTATCGTAGTTGTGTGATCTGATCTTGCATCTTCTATCGTACGAGTACAATAAAATTGATTGGCTTGAGATTGATATCTCCGATAGGCAAGATATAAAAAGTAATCACAAACATCTTCGTCTCATTGTTTGTGATTCCGCAACATCTTGTTTCGTTACCATATGATTAAGATTGTTGTGAGGTGATTGATAACTCTAGGCTGTTCTTCGGGAATATAAGACCGGATTATCAATTGGTTCCTGTTCACCTTGATTATTATCAAAAGACGGAACAAAACCTTTAGGGTTTATATGTGGGAGAAAGATTGATCCTTTGATAGACTTGTCTGTGTGAGACAGATTTTTTTATTCTCAAAGCCTGTGATTTTGGGTCGTAGCAACTCTTAGTTATGGATGAGATCAGCTAAGGTAATCAAGTGCGCAGTATCCTGTTGGGATCAGAGGCGTAGGGAGTAAAACTGTACCTTGGATCAGTGGGAGACTGATTGGGGTTCAACTACAGTCCAGTCCGAAGTTAGCTTGGAGTAGGCTAGTGTATGTAGCGGATTAATACAGTGTGTGTTCAATCTGGACTAGGTCCTTGGGTTTTTCTGCATTTGCGGGTTCCTCGTTAACAAATTTTTTGGTGTCTGTTTTATTTCTATTTCCGCATTATATTGGTTTATCTTTATAATTGAAATAATAGAGGTTGTGCGTTTAGATCATCAATTAGAATAATCCAACCTTTGGTTGTTGATTTTCATTGATTGATCCTTGGATATTGGTCTTTAGTACCATCCAAGTTATTCCTTGTATTTCATTAGAACTCGTAGTTCCTGCTTGAGTAAATCAAATCAAGAGAGAGATATAAACTCGTTGATATATTTTTAATTGATTGAGTCTTGTTGATTCTCTTAAAAGTATAATCGAGTTTGTCCATACAGATTGCTAAGCGAAATATCCGGTGGTGTTGTTAGACCCCTGTTTTATCAGTTTTCCTCCGTCTTCTTTAATGACCTTGTAGTACCCGCTGTTGTACGCTTTCGTGACTATATAAGACCCTTACCATTTTGGGGATAATTTTGGTGCGGACGCGTCTTGCTGGATGTGTTTGGCAGTCTTCAGTACCAAATCTCCCACTTGAAAAACCCGAGGCTTCACGACTTTGTTATATGCTCTGGAAACCCTATTTTTGTACGCTTGCGTGTGTTCTTCCGCTCTGGATCTTCTGGAATCCACAACGTCCAACTCTGCTACACTGGCGCTTAATGCTTCAACTTCATTCCATCGAACTCCGCTTGCTTCGGCAATCCTAGATGATGGGATTTTAACTTCTGCTGGGAGGATGGCGTCTGCGCCGTAGACAAGGGAGTAGGGAGAGGCGCCAATGGAACTTCTTGGTGATGTACGATACGCCCAAAGTGCCATTGGCAATTGTTCGTGCCATATCCGAGGATTATCGTGTACTGCCCGACTGAGGATTCATATCAAAGTTTTGTTAGTGCTTTCATCCTGTCTGTTTCCTTGGGGATAATACATGGTGGAGAAAACTTTCTTAATTCCATATTCTTCAAGTAATTCCCGTACTTGCTTGTTGGCGAAAGGAGTGCTGTTGTCGGTGATGATATGTTTAGGAACGCCAAATCGACAGATGATGTACTCCTTGATGAACGCCGCGATTGTGGCTCTAGTAGTTCCTTGTAAAGTATGGCTTCGATCTATTTGGTGAAATACTCGGTCGCCGTTATTATGTACTTGTGCTGTTTTGAAGACGGCGGGTTGATCTTTCCAATGATGTTGAGTCCCCAGCTATAAAAGGGTCACGGACTGCTTATTGAGTGAGAAGTAGACGGTACATGGTAAGGTTTCTGTGGATTTGACATTTTTGGCATCTCTGAACAAAAACAGCTGCATCATCCTCCATGGTTGGCCAATAGTATTTCTCGTGTATCTGAAGAACTAACTTCCGTTTTCCTTGGTGTTCGCCTTCGTGCATTTCTTTTAAATGATCGGGATTTATGCCTCGTTCAAACACCGAGCTTTTACGATATAAGATTCCTTCATGGAATATGAATCTCTTGGACCTTTGTTTTACCTTGGCCGCGTCCTTCTTGTTGGTGGGGAGTACGCCGTCGCGAAGGTAACTGATGCATGGCTCCTTCCAGTCCCCGACGTGGCCAATATTGAAGACTTCCAATTGAAGCAGCGGTGCTTGAAAATTGGAACAAGTTCTTTGAAGCAACCGAGATTGAGCCTCCATTTCTGGCCAGTAGTAGCCAAGGCGTTGCAAACGGAGATAAAGTGTTACCACTAGTGTTATCCCGCAAACTTCACCATGGACGCGGTTGAGTTGTTGTTGCGCCTCTTCCTCTTCGAGGCATCTTGACAAGGAACCGTCTGGGTTTCGATGGTACAACACTCCTCAGAGCATGAAGAAATTTTATAAGGTTTCGATACTGACCTTTCCCTGGGAAAGTGAGTTGTTAAGATCTTGGATAATCGGTGTTCTCCGGTTGCCGGCTTCAGCTTCCTCGGGATGCGAAAGCCATGTTGAAGCCACGGTTCATCTCTTCACTATCAGGGTTTCCTCAAGACCTTCGAATTGCAGTTTTGATGCTAGTGTGGCTAGATAATCAACATGTTTGTTGCCGCTGCGGCCAACATGCGTTATGATCGCGTCGGCGAAGTAATTTAGTAGCTTTTGTGCCTCGACTCTATACGGGTCCAATGTTGCTTCCTTCAGTGCGTATACTCCATTCACCTGGTTGATGAGTAATTTAGAATCCCCTCTTATTTCCAGACGAGTGGCTCCAGCTTGTTTAGCTAATGACAGTCCGATGAGAAATGCTTCATATTCTGCTGAATTGTTGGTGCAAGGGAAGTCTAGATTGAAGGAGTGCGAGGAGACTTCACTGGTCGGGGATACTAGAACCACGCCTTCTCCCCCAGTACCGTTGTTAAGGGTGGCGGAGCCGTCGAAAAATAGTAGTCACGTTTCTTCTTTGATGAAAGAGATTTCCGGAAAATATCCAGGGAGGTCCTCGTGTAGCGTCGTAGTATTCTCTCCCCGGAACGCTGCTAGAAAATACGCAACTGCTTGCCCTTTGATAGCTCTCGAGGAAGCGCACGGTATGTCAAATTCTGAAATTTGGAGGAGCCATTTGGCTGGCCTTCCTATTAGGGCCAGTTTTGAGAGGAGGAACTTCACAATATCAGACTTAGATATCAGCACCACTTTGTTGGAAAGCAGGTAATGTCTGAATTTATGGATGGAGTGGATCAGGTCCAAGCACGCTTTTTCTACTTTAGGATATCTAAGTTCGGCATCTCTTAAAGTTCGACTGAAGTAGTATATGGGATGTTCAATCCCTTCGTCATCTTCTTGGGCGAGGAGAGCTCCGACGGCAGTGCCGCTAAAAGTAGTGTAGAGGCACAACGGTCTTCCTTGTATGGGAAACTTCATGATGGATTGGGAAGACAATATTTGTTGAATCTTCCGAAACGCCTCCTGTTGTAGCGTAGTCCAGACAAAGTTCGCTCCTTTCTTTAATAAGGGGGTAAACGTACCAAAAAGTTGAGCCAATCCCGGTATAAAGCGGCGAATGTTGTTTATTTTACCCATGAAACTCTGGAGTTCTTTCACAGTTCTCGGTGGTGGCATTGTGAGGATGGCTTGGGTTTTGACCGGGTCGACTTTAATTCCCTCGGCGGTTACCTGGAAACCTAGGAACTTACCCGAAGAGACACCAAAAGCACACTTCAACGGATTCATCTTTCGTTTGTGCTTGCGACACCTTTCAAACACCTTCCGCAGAATCTCCGCATGGGCCGCCCGAGTTTTTGATTTAACCACTATGTCATCTTCGACTTGCTTGTGCATCACGTCGTGAAAGATGGTAGTCATGGCGCGTTGGTAGGTGGCGCCAGCATTTTTCAAACCGAATGGCATTACAGTATAGTAAAAGTTTCCTAGGGAAGTTCGAAAAGCTGTCTTACTTGCGTCGTGTTCATACATCTTTATTTGATTGTAGCCGTTGTACCCGTCCATGAAAGAGAACATACCATGACCACTGGTGGCGTCTACCAGCATGTCAATGTTAAGAAGTGGAAAATCATCTTTAGGGAAACATTTGTTCAGATCCCTAAAATAGACACAACACCTGATTTGGCCGTTCTTCTTTTTTACCGGAACTACGTTGGCCAACCAAGTAGGATGGTGAATGGGTTTGATGAAACCAGCAGCCAATAGCTTTTGAATCTCCATCTTGATATGTTCTTCCACATCGTGCCTGAACTGTCTTGGGGTTTGTTTGACCGGCTTCGATCCGGGTATTATGTGTAGATGGTGAGTGACCAGCTTCTCGTCCAAGCCAGGAATTTCCTCGTATGTCCATGCGAATACGTTTTGATATTCTTTGAGAAGGTCTACTAGCTTCGCGCGTTCGTATGCGCATAGAGTCGAGCCGATTGAGATGGGTCGCGGAGATTCCTCACTCCCGATATTGACAACCTCAAGTTCGTCCATGGTAGAGTTGGTTCCGTCCTGTAACTGTCATGGGGAATCCAGTACTTCCTCTTGCGGATCGTTACTGTGTTTGCATTCTGCTAGGTGGAGAGACTGTGTGGTAATCACCCCTATTCATTTCTAATAACGGCGTTGATATACGGTTTTCCCTTTTTCATCATGACTCATGATAAAATCCCGTTCTCGCTTGGTACGAGAGCGAGCCAAACTCTGGTTTGGCGGGTGGATACTGGAGCGCTTTCCTTCCTAAGAGGTGGTGTGAGACCGGGTTTCTCTGTGAAACGATGCAAGCCCATCGCTTTCTTCAGTTGACGCCCACTTTGGCAGTGGACTGTGGTGAGTTTTGTTGGCTGCGTCCCGCTGGATCTTCCTCGGCTCAAACATCTCCATGTCACAGATCGGCGCATAGGGAGATAACGATGCAGAGATGCGGATGACTTCTCCGTTTAACATGTTTTTCAGGCACTGGCGATATGTCGAAGGAATGATTCTGTTGTCGTGGATCCATGGTCTTCCCAGTATCATATGGTAATCCGGCTCCTTTTCGATTACTTAGAAACTTACCTTTGACTGGACCGGTCCTACTGATAAATTCAGGTTAATGTATCCATACGTGTTGGTTTGGTTGCCTTCGAAATCGGCCATTGTAGTGGACTGTCGCACGACTTCGCTTGGCCGCACCCTGGATATTCTGAGCGTCCCGAGGGTAACGATATTGGAGGACGCTCCTATGTTGATGAGGGCCCTTTTGAATTCCACATCCTTGATACGGGATGTGACGTGTAAGGCTCGGTTGTGTCCTTCTTCTGCCATCATGTCGTCGTCGATAAACGTGAGATTGTTGATGGAAATCTCCGGCATTCTTGACGTTTCCAAACGCGAATGAACCAGGGATGCGTTTGACGCTATTCAATTGATGGCAATGAACGTTTCCATCTGTTGATCCTTTGAAAGATGTAGGAGTTCACATAAACTTTCCACCAATGAGGCCGCTTCCTGGCCTACTGGTTTTTGATTGGTAATGAAGCTGTTGACTTGGGAATGATCGTCTGGGACGTTAGTCCCCAGTTCCGGAGTTTCCGGTACATGTGGGTCACTCAACTTCGATGTCAAGATGATAAGGAAGTCGAGTATGCTATTAACCTCCTCTTTCATCAGATCCATATTCTTGGTGTGGATCTCCTGAACCCGTGCCAAATCGGTCAGCCTTGGAACTTCTCCGTCGATCGCGTTGTTGGATGTTGCGTTGGGAGAGGAAACATTGCCATTCACCTGAGTGGAACTTGGGGGCACGGATTCAGTCCTAAAATCGACCATCTTCCTGAGTTGGAGTTAAAAAGCGTAATCTAAAATTGGTATTGCAACCGAGAGATTAATCTCCCACTGTGGTCGCCAATTGTTTGAGGGTGAAAATAGTTTATGCTGATTTCGGTAATTTCGAGTGTGTGGGTGAGAAACGAGTCTAAACCCTAAACAATGTACTGCAAGGGAGTACTTTGATTCGAGAGATCAATCTATACAAATCCGGCCTAAACCAAGAAATGGCCGTTCTAGACTTGCTTCGATCACAATGTGAAGGAGAAGGGTTGGTCTTAGGGAGGGAAGCGAAGAGAGTGTTGAGACCAGAATAGTTGATTTTGGAAGAGTAGTTGTTTGAAGACTTGTATCAGAAAGTGAAACGCTAGCAGATTGGGAAGTTAACAAGTGATTTCTGAGTGTTGTATTCTCCTGACCAAAAACCTCTTCTTTGGTGGAAATAGGTGAGACCCATTTATACAAGTCGCAACGAAACGTACCCTGGTCTCGTAAGAATTGGAAACGGTTGAGTAAACGGAAGAAAGCGGTAACAGGTAACTGGAATTTATGTTTCCATAATGAAGGAAACGTTTCACCATTATTTCTTGTATTTACTAACCGCATCACTCTTATGACACTTTCTTGTAACGGGTGTAGTGTATGTCGCACGCTGTAAACCACCAGACCAATACCCTGTTTAGCATCCCCCAGTTTGTGACATGTTTTGATGTCTCAAGTGTTTTATGTAGCATGTTGCTATTGTTTGGCAAGTTGAGCTTGGGAGGATTGCCGGCTCGGTGGTGACCTTCGACGATCGAGATTTTTCATCTTGAGAGGAAGGTTAGCCGTTAATTGTGGTTACCTTCCGTTGGTATCCAGTGGCGTAGCCACGGTGCTGGCATGGATTGCGCATGCTCTTGGCGTGGCTAATTATGGTTTGGTGCCGTGAGCATAGAATTGGCATAGCCAAGTGTGCGCCGTGACCAAAGAGTTGACAACGTAGCCAAAGGTTGCCACAAGTCGTTTGGTTTAGTGGAGATCTTGTACGGCTGAGATTTGCATCTCAGAAGGAAGGATAGCCGTTGATTGTTGCAACCTTCCGTTTGGAAGCCAACGACATGGAGGCATGGACGGCATGGCTTTGGCACCGTGGCCAAATTAGGGTTTTGGCACCGTGGCCAAGAGTTGGCACCGTAGCCAAGATATTTCCACAAGTCATTTGGTGGCAAGTTTGTACAGCTGAGATTTGCATCTCAGAGGGAAGGGTAGCCGTTGATTGTTGCAACCCTCCGTTTGGCATCCAACGACATGGAGGCATGGCCTACATGTCTTTGGCATGGTTTAGGCGCGGCCAAGCTAGGATTTTGGCATAGTTTTAGGCGCGGCCAAAATTAGGGTTTTGGCATAGTTTAGGCGCGGCCAAAATTAGGGCTTGGCATTGGACCAAAAGTTTCCACGCGTTTGGTGGCGAACTTGGACGGCTGAGATTTGCATCTCAGAAGAAAGGGTGGTCGTTGATTGTTGCAACCCTTCGTTTGGTAGCCAGTGACATGGAGGCATGGCCGGCATGACTTTGGCGTGGTTTAGGCGCGACCAAGCTAGGATTTTGGCATAGTTTTAGGGGTGGCCAAAATTAGGGTTTTGGCATAGTTTAGGCGTGGCCAAAATTAGGGCTTGGCATTGGGCCAAAAGTTTCCACGCATTTGGTGGTGAACTTGGGCGGCTGATATTTGCATCTCAGAAGGAAGGGTGGTCGTTGATTGTTGCAACCCATCGTTTGGCAGCCAGCGGCATGGAAGCATGGCCGACGTGGCTTTGGCAGGGTTTAGGCGCGGCCAAGCTAGGATTTTGGCATAGTTTTAGGCGCGGCCAAAATTAGGGTTTTGGCATAGTTTAGGCGCGACCAAAATTAGGGCTTGGCATTGGGCCAAAAGTTGCCACGCGTTTGGTGGAGAACTTGGACGGATGAGATTTGCATCTCAGAAGGAAGGGTGGTCGTTGATTGTTGCAACCCTTCGTTTGGCATGCCATTGGCACAGTGGTGCGGTTGGCATGGTTGGCATGCCTTTGGGGCGGAGATATGGCTGGCATGGTTGGCATGCCTTTGGAGCGGAGATATGGCTATTAGGGTTTAGCGTGTCGAAACCGTAGTTTAAAATATGTGGCACGCGTGATTGGCACGTTTGGCTAGCATGCGCGGCTCACATGTGCAGAGATGATGCCAGTCAGTACCGAGGGCTCTACCGTGGAGCATGGCATATAAAAAACGTACCTCGGTAATTTTACGCAGACATGTTGAATGGTTCAATAAAGGTGCGAGTGGCGACATTATTACTCAAGTGTGACGTTACTGTTTGACTAAGGTTGTACGATTTTAACCCTAAGCTAAAAACCACCATCAACAACATTATGCGTACTTGTATGCTAACTGTTGCATGTTATTCCAAGTCCGAGAGCCATAGTATGCATACATGTATGCATACTGGTTCGTTTAATGAAAGTCCGGGAACTTAGTATGCATACCCGTTTGCATACTGGCATAAAGTTCATGTCCGGAAATTCAACTGAGTTTGGAGGTATGCGTACCCATTCACATACTGGCGAACCCAAACTAAGTCCGGCCACTTAGGTATGCATACCTGTTTGCATACTTGAGTAGGTTATGTTCTAAAATCAGTTTGTTCATGAACTAATACATTTATATATTAAGGAATGCAATCTTTTGCAAACCGTGGCTATAATTTTCATGAATTGATTCGAGTGAATCAATATCGATTTTGTTTCAATTGTGTCTTGTATACTTTTATGCGAATATAAACAATTGAACAACTATAGAACTAGTTTCATTTGAGTCATTTGAACTAGTTATGGTTAAGATATATAAGGTTGATATGAAAGTGTTCATATGGCTAACTTCGGTTAACTATTGTTGATCCAACAAGGTGTACACGTTTAGGTACGGTTACTCATATCTAAATGAAGTTACTTTTCATTTGTGTGTAACAAGATAAGTTCAATCTAACGGTTGAAAGATATTAGCTTGAGTCTAATCAGGTTTTCATCTAACGGTGAATATTGAATGCTTTGTGACCAAGGTAACACTGATTGCAAACCCTGATTTGAAGACTACATAAGGGAGAACTCTAGCAACTGGGAAACCCAATCCCCACACCTCCTGTGTGATACTAGTTGCGACTAGAGTCGATTCTCCTTTAACCTTAGGTTTTTTCCAAAACCCTGTAGGTTAACGACTTGAAGACTTCATTGGGATTGTGAAGCCAGACCCAACTATTTTCTCTGTAGTTGCGTGTTTTGATCTTGCTTTATTCTATCGTATTGGATACTATCTTCTCTAAGATTTGCTTGAGATTTAATCTCCGATAAGCAAGATAAAAAGTAGTCACAAACATCTTCGCCTCATCGTTTGTGATTCCACAATATCTTGTTTCGCTACTATACGATTAAGATTATTGTGAGGTGATTGATATTACTAATCTTTTCTTCGGGAATATAAGTCCGGTGTATCAATTGGTTTCTGTTCACCTTGATTTATCAAAAGACGGAACAAAACTCATAGGTATTTCTGTGGGAGACAGATTTATCTATTCAATAGACTTTTCCGTGTGAGACAGATTGGTTTATCAAATCTTCGACTTTGGGTCGTAGCAACTCTTAGTTGTGGGTGAGATCATCTAAGGGAATCAAGTGCGCAGAGTCCTGCTGGGATTCAGAGGCGTAAGGAACGCGACTGTACCTTGATCAGTGTGAGATTGGTTAGGGCTCAACTACATTCCTATAATACCTTGATTTGTTTTTTAAAATTTGGGTCATGGACAATGATCCCAACCCATTTGTGTAGAGCTGGGATTGTGCTATATGGGAGCACAAGTCCTAGTATTTTTATACCATGCATGTTGAACGCTAGGTGAGAGCCTTGAACCCATGGGAGGGTGCAATTACTATATTTTTCCACTCTTTGAGATAAGGGAAGAGTCAATTTAGTCTTACCATGGAGTTGACTAAGACCCCACTTGACCACCATATATTTGAGTACATGTGGTGCATCCATTTGAGTACATGGTGCACAAATGTCATTAGGGGCATTTTCGTATTTTGCATCAAAAATCTGGTTTTGTTAGAAATAAATTCCTCATTTCTTTGTTCTTCTCCACCATTTTATCTTCTAATTCTTCTTCTTTAATATTATAACAAATGAAGAGTGATCGTTCTTTTTAAATTCAATTTTTGGAATTCGACTAAGAACTCTGGCAAGCTTTGAGGTAAGGGTTTTCTTTTTCTTCTTTCCTTTGATTTACTGTTTTCTATGTGGAATTTCTATGTGGTATCCAACTGATTTTGGTTGGGTTTGATTTAAATCTTTAGAAAATCCTCACTTGTTCTTACAAAAGATGGTGCTTTGATTCTCAATGGGTTGTGCTACTTTTTGTTTCAAGGTAGAGGTTTTATCTTCATTTAATTTGTTGTTTTTACTTGTTCCAATTAAACTGATTTTTGGAGGAATTTGAATCTTCTTTCTTCCTTGTTGTCCATGCTTTTGATGATTCTGGTAAATAAGAAACATGCATGGTTTGAGAATTTCATATATGCTCTTTGTTTAATCTTTGCATAATGAATTGCATGTAAATTCAAATTCTTGAGAATAATTATTGAATATTAAAAATGGTTTTAGTCATTCAAGTTCTGATTTTTATCAAATTTCAAGTCTTCAATTGAGTTTCTAAAATAGGCCATTAAGTGTTTGTGAAAAGACCTTAAAATTCCTGCGAAGTTACTGCTGTCCTGTTTGTTGCGACTTTTCGACATAGCTACAAAACCCTCTTTCTTTGCTTATTATTTTTATGTTGAAGAGGGATTTCTTAGCTTTCCAAAGAGACCAAATTTTCTAGATTTCATTACCCAATGATTTTTGTACGAATTTTTGATTGGAGCCTGCCGAAACTGCAATATTTCTAAAAACATGTTTCTGTCCTGTTTGATTACCTTCGTTTGTTATTTTTATGTTAAAGAGGGTTCTCTTAGATTTTCAACGAGACCAAAATTGCCTAATTCCGTTTCCTAATGAATTTTGGACGAATTTTCTACTGTACACTACCAAAAACTGCTATTTTATGAAAACGGGATTACTGTTCTGTTTTGTTTAAATATTTTGACACAGCTGCTTACTTCAATATTTTTGCATATAAATTTTATGTGATAGATGGTTTCTTCTAGTTTCTAGCGAACTAAAATTTGCTGAATTGTATTGCATAACGAAGCCGGTGTGAATTTTTGATTTACAACCCCTAAAACTGAAGTTTACATGAATAATTCTCTTTATTTTATTTTCTACCATGTCATAACATTCTTGTTGTTTTTAGACTTGCATTCAGTGTCTTACTCTCTCTTTTTGCATACATGGTGGTTGATTACTTCTAATTTCTAGTATTTTGAATTCTTCTATTGATTATGGATTATACATCTTACTTTGTGGTAAGTGATTCTCACTCTCATTTGTTGAGTTCTTATGTGATTGCTGCCGATATTTGTTCAAGCTTTGGTTGTGGATTTGTGAGGTTTTCGTAACTTGATTTTGTGGATGTTTCCTTGACGAATACTGATTTGATTTGGAAACAAATGAACTCTACTATAGGACCGTCGGGCCTTAAGTGGCACCCCATCTATGGATGGCAACCCGGAAGACCGTTTGTGTGATAACGGTGGCTGGCATCGGACTACCCTGACGTTGGCGCTGGTCTTGTAAATAGTAGAGTAATTTTATCTTTGTTTAAATGAATGGCAGCTTAATTGTTTAATTTGGAATGAATATTTTACATGAATTTCATACTTCAGTTTGAGGTTCTATTGTTGATTTTATCTTGACACTTTATAATTTATATCTTGGCACTTGGTTATTGTTATATCCCCTACTGAGCTGTGGCTCATCCCGTTTTGTTTTGTTTTCCCACGGAGTTTAGAGCTAGCTCGATGTAGTAAGCTGAGGAAAGCTTGGGCTGGGTAGTTTTCCAATGGGTGCTAAAATTACGTTTTCTTTTCATGTTTTTTCTTTTCATGTTTCCTTTGTGTTACACGTATACATACTGTGATTTGAATTGAGCGTAGACGGAATAATTTTCAAAACTCCTTTATTTTTATTTTTATTTTTATTTTGTTACTGTCCAAATTTCAATTCCTTTTGTCATCAATGTGTTGACATGTTCTAAATTATGTTTGCTATCTACTTGGAATTCTTTTTACTTGAACCTTAATATACATATCATTCTCTGTGTTGAACTTCTTTGCTGGAACTTGAATACAGTAGCAGGTCCTGTTTTGTATAACTTGTTCTCTTAAGGACTTAACTAAATTAGTACTTGTCATACTTATGTGTATTATGTTGTTGTCTAACTTAATTCTAGAATTTTCGAGTACTTAATAGTACTGCATACAACTACTACCATATGTTTCATTTTGTATTTTAGAACTTGTTTAAAAAGTTTGGATCTATGTAGTGAACTACCAAGTGTACTTGACATCCACATATATTATATTTTGTTTTCATTCTCATTTTCGAGTGACGGAACGGGGATTTTTAGCCTTGTTCGACGGGTTTAATTCCAGCCCGTTAGAAGGGTAAATTTTCTGGTCCGTTACAATTCCAGTCCGAAGTTAACTTGGAGTAGGTTAGTGTATGTAGCGGCTTAATACAATGTGGTGTTCAAATGTGGACTAGGTCCCGTGGTTTTTTCTGCATTTGCGGTTTTTTCGTTAATAAAATTCCTGTTTTATTTTTATATTTGTTTATATAATTGAAATATCACAGGTTGTGCGTAGTTCAATCAATTAGATAATCCGATATTTAGTTGTTGATATAAATTGATTGACACTTGGATATTGATCTTTGGTACCATCCAAGTTATTTCTCATATTAATCCGGCTCACAGATTTCTATCTATTCGATTGCAGATTGATTTGTCCATACAAATTGCCTAAACAAAATATTGAGTGAGGTTGTTAGACCCCCGCTTTTTTATGGTTGTCACCTGATTACTAAGCAAATCCTAAAGACAAAGACTATACCTCTAGCAAGTTATACAATTATTTCATATCTCTTATTCATATACCCAAGACAGTGCTATTTCTTCTATATGGCATAGAGCTGGCAAACGGGCGGGCCGGGGCTGGCTTGTTACGGGTTACACGGGTTCGGGTTAACACGGGTCAAAACCTGCGGGTCGATATTCTTCACGGGTGGTCATTTCTTCAACCCGCGCCCGTAACGGGTAAAGCTTACGGGTTCACGGGTTACCCGGCTTGTTTAGTTCAAAACAAAATTAAAACTTAATTTTAATTAAAACAAAATTAAAGCTTAATTTAACGAATAAAGTTCTCAAAAACATCAAGTCAAGGAAATTAGCTAGGGCCTAGGCGTGCTCCTCTTATAGTTTCCACATTACACTACCGTATTACTTGATAGATTCATTCCATCTTCGCTCATTTGCTGAACTTCTGAAGGAGACAAAATTCGGATGCAACGGACACAACTAACGAACTCCCTGCACAATGGAACCCAATTATAGTTTTTTATCAGTTCTACTGATTGTCAATTGTGTTATTTAATCTGTTTACATATTCAAACAGAAATCGGCAGTACAAGTACTAGAAGCGACTTACTCCCACGGATCATCACCAACAAGAAGCACATCATTTTCGTAATCTACATATACAAGCTTCCGGCTTGAACCTCTTGGATCGTCAAGCATACCATCGAGGCCAAACATGCAAGCTATAACAGATCTGAGATCATCGTAGTTCTTAAACCTTGTAACATCAATTGATCTCCCAACGGATCCTACCTTTTGGACCTGGAAGATAAAACATCAAATGTCATCAGTATTCACTCTTAACAGATAATTTTCTGGCGACATTGATATCAATTCAATACCTTTGTATACGTTCTTAGAGGTGGGGATATTTGCTTCCATGAGCCATTCTGTAAGAGGCCAGTGTCATCGAGATCTATATTGTTGGATGACGTACCTCCTGAATTGTCCTGAAGTTCTTGGAGAGAGAAGGCTTGAGAATCTACCATGCTTGCTGTGGTAATCTGAGACTGAACATCTTGGTTTGAACTGAAGTTACCAACTAAGCAATTAGAACTCTGGAACCCTTCAATCCCCAATGAGCCAATTCCGTCGAAGGCGGTGCTCGACACAGAAGGATCTATAATAGTGCTTCCTCCATTGCTTGATTCAAAATAACCCCAGAATTTAACTACTAGAACCACATGTATACGAGCATTCCTTAGAATCAAAACCCATTATCTCAGACTAATACAGGACACCATCACTCATTTTCAAAACCCCACAAAATCAACAAAAAATTCCTCTACAAATACAAACATTCTTTGATAGAAACTAAACCAAATTCCATTTTATAAACATCAATTTCAACACCACAGAATTAACTAAAAAATCCTCTTCAAACACCAAACCAAATTCCATCTTCTAAACAGGAAAATTCAGTCAGCTCATCAAATCAGTAAACAAAAAATCCAGAAAATCAAAACCCTAATCAGTAAAAACCCCAAATCAACACTAATCTAAAAATTTTAAAAAATCAGAAAAAAAAAAATCAAAGATGGTGTAAATAGAAAGAGAGACAAAGAGAAGGAGAAGAAAAATCCTCACCAGGATCGCACTGCATGAAAAATGCTTCCACTGTTCCACATCTACACCACGCAAAACAGAAACAAACATTAAAAACCAAAACCCATAAACCCTAAAATTCAAAACAAAATAAAAAAATAAAATCAAAATCAAACAAGAAATTGAAGAGTCAAACACTAACCAGAAGTGATAGCTTTAATCATCCCGGCTCTTCTACCTTTAAAATCCCTAAAAACTTCTTCTACTACTATTCTTGGGTTATACTGTCCACCATTTCCATCCATCTCTTCAAAATTCCGGAAAGTCGATTACCATTACAAACACCCAGATCCCCTTTCAATTCACGACTTCTTCATCTTCTTTGTACTTAATTAATTAAATTCAATAACACCATTACAAACACCCACGAAACCTTCCCCTCAACTCTCTGTCCCAATCTCACCATTATAATCTCTAATTACCAGCCGAAGAACGCAGAGAATAAGAGAAGGAGCAGAAGAAAAAAAAGAGAAGGAAAGAGAACGATGTCTCTTTAGTTAGTTTTAGGTTTAACCTTTTATAACTTAAACCTAGGGATAGGATTAACCCTAGATAATCTGACGGTCAGGATTAAATAAAAATTAGTAATTAGGTATTGTAGACGGGTTAACGGGCTGAACCCGCGGATTTACGGGCCGGGACGGGTTAACCCGTTTACTCACAAGCCGGCATTTCTCCAACCCTAACCCGGCTTGTTTAGATACCAGCCGAGCCGGGTGCGGGTTTTTCACGGGTCGGGTCGGGCAAACCCGCGGGTTTTGGCTTGTTTGCCAGCTCTAATATGGCATAACACGGGTGTATTTGTAAGTTGTACGGTCTGTAAAATTAATTACCACCAACTTTGCCTTATTGTTGGCTTGTCTTGCTTAAGTTGTTTAAATAAAAGGGAGATTCCCTCACACTCTTCTTTTCGTACTATCTCACTATTTTATTTATATAATATAAAAACCAAATAATAGCGTGTTTGAAGTTAATATTTTGGGGATATGTTCTTTTTACAAAGTTCTACGTATCCACAAAAAATGACCATGTTCCTAAATACCTAACACCACCTTATAACGTTAGTATAAGCGGTTGTACATCTATTGATTTTTTTCGGTTGATTGTCAAAGTAGTAGATAGTGGAATGTGCTCACTTTTTGTAGCTATGTAGAGCTCTGTAAGATAAACATATCCCAAAATATAAGCTCATTAACACTATCGTTTATTTTGTATTTTTTTTTTTGGTCAATCAATATATTTCAATTCATTCAAATCAAAATACTGATTACACGAGCGCTTACAAGAATAACAAAAACATCAAAATACAAGAAGATTAAATCCCTAATACAATTACAAGTACATGACCAAGAGAAAGAGATATAAACCATAAAGATACCCAATTTTTGTTTATGTAGTAGGGAAAAATGATGGTATTATCCGGAAGCAATTTTGTCCATTCAATCTGATTTTCTTCTTCTTTAATAAGAGATGTTCCTAAAAAAAAGGAGTACTTTCCCCTAAATCTTGTATATCCAAACGAACCCGGATGCCCTAAATTTCTTATATTAAAAACAGATTCAAAGCGATACCATGTTGAGTGATTGATGTTTCTGAATCGAGAATAACAATCCACGATCCAGCCATGAAGATAAGAAAAAATCACCTGCAAAGCGAATAGATAATCGTCCAAAATGACGAAGAAAAATCGCCTAAAATATGCCGAAAGACATCAAAACAATAGAAAACATGTTTTATTAACTAATGACTAAAACTTAAAAAAGAAAAGAAATCAACAAGAGATTGATGAAAACTTGGATTTCTTTTATTCCTTTTGGAGAAAGAAAAAAAAAGTTAAATTAATACTATCGTTAATGTTCTATTAAAAAATATCTTTCAAAATGTGAAATAATGTGAATTTAGGAGTACAAGGGACTCTCTCCGTTTAAATTAATGGGTGTATAGTCATATCCTTTAAAAAATAAATGGAATAGCTGATCAAAGAACCATCAAATGATCAATAGTTCGGGTGCTCCATCTCGTAAGCAAAATTGAGATTCGAACCCTGTAATTACATAAAACCCTAAGCGAAAGATTTATGAAGTAGTTTAGGCCCTTTAGGGACGATTGTTTTGTAAAATAAAATAAAATAAAATAAAATAAAAAAAGCTAAAGAATCTAAATTACTCACGACTCGGTGTTTTGGTCTCATAAGAGCATCCACAGTGGGCGAGTATAACCAAAAATTTGGGATGAGATCGTAACACAGTGGGACGGAGTAAAGATCAAATCCCAACCAAAGATCAAATTCCAGACCAAATATGGTCGCGACCAAATCCCAAATTCTAATATAGTCGGGCGTAAATTTAAAGTACGCTTGTTGCTGGGCGTAAATTTAAAGTACGCTTGTTAACGGACGGAGATTTAAATTACGCCCGATGAAATTTTAATTAAATTAAAAAAAAAAGAATGAGGCGGACTTTTAAAGTCCGCCTGTTAAAATTTACAAAGAATGGGGCGGACTTTTAAAGTCCGCCTGATGAAATTTTAATCATGTACCGTTGCGTCACAACACGGACTAAACCCAAATTTTGGTCTTTTTTTTTATCTTTGATCTTTGGTTTTGATCGCACCACTGCAGTTGCTCTAATTGAGTTGATTTTCTCATTACAACGAGACTTTTAATTATTAAAGAAAAACACAAGGACAACAAAATTTTCCCGATACCGATTTTTCCACGAACAAATTTCCGACACCGGTTTTTCTACGAACGAAAAATTGATCGCAAAGGCCGGGGGACAACTGTCAGCAGATAAGCACAGATTTGGCAAGGAGTCCGCCGATATTTAAAAAATTAACGTCCTTAATATAAATGAGATGAAAGATTTGTGCTCAAAACCAAAAACTCCAGGGTTACGCATCTTAAAAACACCTTTTATAAAGAACACCATCACTATAATTCGACCTAGATTTTCATTTTCAGCAGCAAAAACTCCTCCACCGCAGCTCTGAAAAAAAAATGGACAAGGAAAACGAGAACAAGGAGAACCAGCGAGAAAAAGGTACTGAAAATCCTACTAACCATCTTCTTCGTATCGATAATTCCATGAAAATGATGCAAGTATCATCTGATATTGGTACTAGTAAAGTTATAGCCTGTGTGAATAGAAATGGAAAAACCCCAGCTAGTGATCATTACATAATGTGCGATATACTAAGCAGACTTCGATCTAAACACCTCATGAGGTTGAAATCTGTATGTACACAATGGAAATCCTTGATCGAAACAGATTCCTACCTGATCGACTTACACCATCGATTTCATAGTCGTGAAACGAAAAAAGTCTTGTTTGTCAGCTCACCTCCAATACCAAGATTTGATGAATCCGAAAGAACAGGAGGAACTATGGATTTCACAACGCTTTCTCCAACTGAGGTTCAGAAATTGGAACTGGATCGGCCTGTTTTTGGTATACCTACACAGGCTGTGGCTGGTTTGGTGTGTATTCAGTCTCGTCGTGAGGCATTTCTCATTTACAATCCTAACACCGGGGAGAGAACACCGTGGATCGAAACGACTACTGTTAATGAGAATGTTGGTGAGGAGAGAAGACGTGTAGTTAATTGCATTGCATTTGGATATAGTCCAAAAACAAAGGAACACAAAGTCCTGTGCATATCGGGTATCAAGAAAAAAGGAGTAGTGAGAGGCCTATCAATGTACATACCAAGCATGCCATACACTCTGCAATGTCAAGTCTTCTGCATGAAAAAATTTGTGGATGGTAAGGATTCTGGAGTGTTTGAACATGCTGCTGACCTAGAAGAAGTTGGAGCTGATGAAGAACAAGTATGCGAAGTCTTCACTATAGGTGAGAATAAATGGAGAAGGATAGATGCAGTTCCACCTTACAGTTTAGCAAGTAAGGTTTGTTATGTGGGTGAGCTTGGCCATTACAATGAAGAAAGCAAAGCTGTTTATGTGAGGGGTAAGATATACTGGCGTTTCCGATATACTCGCAAGGGTGAAGTGATGATGGTGTTTGATGTTAGAACTGAGAAATTTAAAGTTATCTCTATTCCTGAACATGTCACTAGAAGCCCCAAGAAATATCCACAAACTGTTGAGTTGTTGGAGGTTGATGGTCACATAGCTGTATTAAAGTTTACACCAGATTGTCCGATTTCGTTGTGGATACTTAATCAAGACGATGGTACTGATAAGTGGTCATATGAGAAGGTCAGAACGCCTTGTGACTGGAGTGGAATTCGAGATCTTTCTATTGAAGCTATTTCAGGTACAAATGTTATCATCATGAAAAGAGAAATGTCAGAAACTATTTACGTTTACTTTCGGGACAGAAAAGCATATGATGCCTACACAATGAATGAAAAGCATGGACTCAATTATCAACCCGGAGAATTAAGAGGGATTCTCACTCTATTCGACAACCTCACACCTGTGTCTACAAAGCTCTGCAGCATGTTTTGAAGGAGATACAAGGCTTGCCTTTTTAATTGCTTGAGTTGGATGTCTCAAGGTACTACTTTTCTTTCTCCTTCTCTTTGATTTTGTTTGCATTTTCAATGCTTATAAAGATGGTGCCAACTTAGTAAGCATTACAGCTCTCCATTACCAAACAAAGTGAAAGCATGAGAGGGAAAAAAAACTACTTCCGAATTTCTCCCAAATTTAGCATTTGAAAAGCATAGCCTTACTTCATTTCCTTGCTTATTCATAATGTGAAAACAATGAAATTACTGCTTGATTTCTCACTTTGATTATGAAATGAGTATGTGATACTGCTTGGTGTAGTAATGTAGTATTAAAATTTAGAGTGTACAATAATAGTAGTCTCTGATGACCAATGTTTCTACTGAATAGTACTCCGTACATTGCTTTCGTTAACATTGTGACTTGGGACTCATGGTGCTTTAAAAGTTAAACAAGAATTTCTCTTTTTCCGAGCTTAGGAATTATAAAAGTGTATAAAGCAGCTCATGTTGAACATCGCGACTGAGTTGTGATTGCTAATTGCAAAATTTTGATTGTTTGATGTTACCTGGAAGTAAATTCTTGAAATCTGGAAATTGAATGATTGTCCGTGGATACAGTCTCGATAATACTCTTTTATGCCATTACTGTTTTTGTTTGAAGTTAATACTTCTATGATTTGTTTTTGAACTGCGATGACACAATATGGTTAGTTGCTAAATACTAAGGTCATGGTGGTGGTTGAGTGTCCCAGTTTCGGTGTTAACTTTGTAGGTCATTGTTGTGTAGAGTTTTGAAAGTGGAGAATTTTGCTGTTAGTGGTGTGGCACAGACATTCGGAAGGATTTAACTGTAGTGTGTTGTATGCTTGGATTATGTTGGGTGTCAGTCGGCTTAGAGAGGATGGGTATTAGGAAATGTGGATGTTGGTAAGTGCAGGTTTTGAAACTACTTGTCATGGTTTGCCAAATGCTCCTTGTCCTCCTTACAGTCTGTTCAATAGGGTACATGCCATATAGAGCTACAGTAGGTTTGTGTATATTTTTAGGTAGGATATCTGAAATATGCTACTTAACTGAAAAGAAGGATATTATGTCATTTTACTTTATTTTCTCAGGGGTTAGTGTTGTTATATTTCCCAACTTTATTCCTAATGTGGCTCAGTATGGTAGTAGAACCACATGAATTAGTGAAGCACAAATTTTCTCTAGCATATCCTTGTTTACCGACAGTAACCAGACAGGGCTAATGCTTTTGGGTTATGATTTTAACTAGACGAGGCTTTTCTTTCAATAGTCGATTTTTATTTTAACAGTTTGTTTGCTTGACCACATCAATATCTTATGCTGTGTTTTTTTCTTAATTCAGATCTAGTTCAATTTTGGCATTTGACTATGTCTAATCAATTTACGTTGTCTTATGCTTATTTAGCTTGTTCTTTGTAGACTCTGATTTTGGTCGTTTTAAATTTTCTGGCTACTAATAATTTTCCTGCTCTCCTTGCTTATATTTTGCAGTTCCTAGGTGACAAAGATTGAATCCCTATCACAACTCTGAAGTCTGAACCAAATGCGTTTGTTTAATTTCTTTCTGTCAGTCGCAACTTCCGTACTTTTGTTTGGTACAAGACATGCCTTGTGGTACATTTATTTTCTATCTTCTCTTAAATGAGCTAAGACTATCGAAGTATTTAACTTAGGAATTTTCATAGCATTACTTTAATTTTGGAAAGCCTGTTCCTTTTTTGATTGATGGTACCACTAAGTTTGCCTTATGATCCTCTGCACTTGAATGGCTGAAAGCACAGCCGAAACAAATGAGATGAAGGCGAAAGACGGTGAACTTTTGGTTTTTATACCGGGCTCTTCTAACTAAGAATTTTTTTGTTGAGCTCTTCTAATCTAAGTAAGAGAGCTAGCTACGTGATCGCAGAATCTGTTTTTTTGCCAAAAATTGTAGCTTGGGTAAGCTATTGCACACAGGAGAAGCCAACTGTGTGGCGTATGTTGCAAGGCCGTAAGGTATATGCTGTCCCGTCTGCTGTATGCGGTACAGGCTTACTTGGCTGCCAATTTATACTTCACTCAAGGCTTCAAAACAGACTAGCTTGGCTTCCTGTGCATTCATAGTTGAGGGAAGGCGAAAGAATTCTTTTGAAAGGCAATTTCCTTTCTTCCCGATATTTCTCTACTTGATCACGTGGGTCCTCACGTGCCATCATCCTACCTCTTCTTATCAACTCCTACGGCAAGTTTGGGGCTACGGGATAAAACAAAAGAGCCATTTAGATTCTCATTTGGTAATTTAGTGAACGCATGAGAAATATCTGAACAGTGGATGTCCGGATAGGGGTATTCGCCGGCTTATGACCGGATGGATTCTCTATGGCGACCCCCTCATATTTAAGGGACACCATCTCATAAGTATCGACACACCACTAATGGCATTGTATTAGCGTCGGACACAGGATGCGCTGGGACATTGGCACAGTGAACATCTTAAAATCAATACTCCATTGACATTGACACAATGCACGTCTAAAAATAATCAAAACTTCATTATACTAGTTGGATAATCTAGTACTAGGGAAATCAGTATAACAGTCGATTTTTCCATCAACTGAACTTAATGGCATAAAAATTAATTTACTTGATATAGAGTAACACTTTAATCTTCGTATATACAATTCATTTAATTAATTAATCTATATATACGTGTTAGCATTTTGATTATTTTATATTTTGCCGGTCTCTGAGTTTGTATCGTGTCCTGTTTTTTGCTTCCCAACCAATAATAGGCCCATAAAACGTGGATTGTCACAAAGACTAGGAGGATATCTCAAAAACTAACAGTATCTGTAAATGTTAAACCATTAGGAACATTCTGAAAGGTCTGTACAATAAGTATAAACATGATTCCCAAATTCTCTATGTTTTTTGGAGAAAATTTTAACAACGATAACCACAAGTAAATAATTGTTCATAAAAGTAAAATAGATCATTTAAAGTGAGACAAAAAAAAAAAAAAAAAAAAAAAAAAAGGGAAAAGATCAGCTTTTGCGGGGCAGAAGAATCATCATCTATGGCACCTAGTTGGCTACTTTCCAAAGGCGGAACACTTCATCCTGACGACAAAGCATAAATTTATCGCCGACTCAGATGGACCATATTTGCCTTAAACAAAAAAGCAAACAAACATGTGTAATTCTTTTTTCGATAATTAGCCGCCGGGTATAGGAGGATCAGGCCTCATCGTACGCCATATCTATTATCCAGCATTTATTTTTCTCTGCTGCTAGCGGGGGGTCCCAAGTTAAGTGAAGTGTACAAAGCCAAGGCAAAAACTGTTTTGTCCTAACTTCACTGCCGAGATGAGAAACAAATTGGAAAAACAAATTCTAGCTTCACCGGCCAGAGTTGCATTTACTTTTGCATTCATTTTGTTAGCAATCAGCTGAAGTCCAACCCGTTGTGCCTAAATAAAGAAATGCAAGTGGGTAACCTTTTTCTCTAGAGTCAGAGAAAGCATTCAAATCTTGACGATGGCTTCAATTTAAAAAAGTAACGAAAACATATCCACAACCCTCCTGATTTGTCAAAAAGCATAAGAATCCATATCTTCGTATTCACATATAAATACAGGCACTTCACTTCCCACTAAGACATACCGATTAACCCAAAGTTGATTCAGTTGTTGTTACATTTCTCTAGCTAAGAATCATGGCGTTGTCATTTGAGCACCTTCACCGTAATCTCTTCTATTTGATTAGTCTTCTTCCGCTCCTTGCTCTTTCACTCCTCCATCCAGTTACTGCTAATCCGTCCGCAAAGGTACGGAATAGAGATAACCGGCCTGTTCATGTTTAAATGCTTAATTGCATATATACTTGAAACTTTTTGTTATTATTAATTAGTTTTTCTTACCTTTATTGATGAATCAGTCATACATTGTGTATATGGGAAGAAGCACCAAGGAACAAGGAGATATTGAAGATGCCAAACTATCTCATCTGACACTGTTATCCTCAGTCATTCCAAGGTTAATACTACTTGCACACAGAAAATTTCATCCGGCCGTTGGCGCTACCGCAAGGCTGAACATGTGTTAGTGCCGCCATGTGATTAACGATGTTGGTAATTGATTTTGCAGCGAAGCGAAAGAAAGATTGTTTCTCAAACACATATACCATCATTCGTTTAAAGGGTTCTCAGCTATGCTTACTGAAGATGAAGCTTCATTACTATCTGGTAGGATTTCAGCTTTCTAGATATAATAGATACTTGGAAATGTAGAGTAATAAATAATTGTTTGTTTCGGCTTCCCAATCATAATGCAGAGAGCGATGAGATTTTGTCCATATTCCCTGATACGGAGCTCGATCTTCACACGACACGTTCATGGGATTTCCTGGAGAGTAGCTCAGGCATGGCGAGGATCCAGCGTCTATATCCAAACGGTTCTAACGATGTCATCATTGGAGTCATAGACTCAGGTGCATACCCTCTTGGTTCTGCTCTTCTCTTTTGTCCTTCATTTTTATTTTTCCTCAACGAGTTCTAATTTTTTGTTTCTTAATATGTGTTCTACTAGGAATTTGGCCGGAATCTCCGAGTTTCGGTGACGATGGTTTCAGCGAGATCCCTTCAAGATGGAAAGGGACTTGCATGGAAGGCAGTGATTTCAAAAAGTCTGACTGTAACAGGTAACTTCCCTAGACTGTATGCCCAAGCACCCAACTCAGCGGCTTACATTTGCTGCACACTGACACTACGTGCCATTGTAGAAAATTAATAGGTGCAAGATACTATGACCTCACCGAGTCAAGCAGCAATGACACAAGTACATCAAAGCCAATAGGTTCGCCGAGGGATGAAACAGGTCACGGGACTCATGTGACATCTATAGCCGTAGGTAATCTGGTACCCAACGCTAACGACCAGGGGCTTGCGAGAGGATTAGCAAAAGGCGGTTTTACATCAAGCAGATTTGCAGTCTATAAAGTTTGTAACAGTGTTAGTTGTTCTGCTTCTGCGTCACTGAAAGCTATTGACGATGCAATTCAAGATGGAGTTGATATCATATCAATCTCATTAGGATTGTCAATCCAAAACTCGACGTTTTTAGATGATCCAATTGCCTTAGGGTCCTTGCATGCTGTTCAAGCAGGGATTTTGGTAATTGCTGCTGCGGGGAATAGTGGGCCGACTCCATCTTGGATACAGGAATGCAACTGCAACAATCCTTCGATCTGTAGATATACCAAAGTTTGAACCTGCGCCGGTTGTTGCCGATATGTCATCTCGAGGCCCTGGATAACTAACAGAAGGCATTCTCAAGGTTTCCACTATGGCTTTTACAAACTAACAAGAAATGTGAATCATGAAACGTATAAGCATGAAGTAATTACAGGATCTTATTTGGTAAAGTTTTGTGTTAATCAGCCAGACTTAGCAGCTCCTGGTGTTGGCATATTGGCCTACCAATTCTTCAGAAGATCTCATCTCTGATATCAACTTTCCATCTATCTCCATTGGCAAGCTTCAAGGTGCTCGGACAATAACACGAACAGTTACAAATGTTGGTCATCCAAGTTCAACTTACAATGTGAAAATAGATTCGCCTGATGATTTGGTAGTTCGTGTTTCACCAGAGACGCTTGTATTTTCCCCTGAGCATAGAAAAGCTTCTTTCGAGGTCTCATTCGACGGGAAAGGGGCAACAACAAAAGGGTACAAATTTGGGTCAGTGAATTGGTCAGATGGGAAGCATTGGGTCCGACTGGTATTCGCTGTGAATGTCATATAGCGGGGCACATGAGAGAGCTGCTGTTGCTGTTATTTCTTTTGGCCTCCGTTTGGATTTCTTATAGAGCATTGTAAAAAAAATCGGTTTGTTTTGCAAAAGGAGATCGGACAACTTTGTCTGATAAACTACTTGGACCTTTCTTGCTCATGCTTTAGCTCTGTGTCTCATATGAACCACCGTTTCCTCTGAGACATCTGTCTCAATCCCTCCGACTAAAATATGGTCGGGTCACATCCATTTTATATGCGGCCCATCTTAATATTTTTGACACATATTTAAACTAAAAATCCATCCCTCTAAATCCCAGTAATTACTTTACTTTGGAGCTGCATTTGCCTCATGTAAGACGTGTCATCATGTAAAAATGGGCCACTTCGGAGCCGCATTTGCCTCAATCCGGACAATATACACCACAACTCAGGTAAAAGTTACAACTTACAACCCATATTGATAACATTTCAAAGTTGAAATGCTTATAAAATCCCAAAATGGAAAACCCAAAACAAAAGATCAAAGCGGGCGAACAAAAGACCAAAACCGATGAGAATGCCTAGCCAAAACTCATACCCTCAGAACACTCGAAAATATCGAACCCTGAACAAATATTATTTAGAAATACTGAGAAAAACCCAAATATTCCATGGACATAAGCCCGTTTTCTATCACAGTTTTTCGTCAATTTCACCACCTGCACTATTGCTGCAGCCGCTTTTGCCGATCACCACCACCTACTTCAAAACCATCTTCACTTTCACCTCTACCACCATAATCATCACCCATAAAAAGCCACATACTAATGGAAACCACCATTGATATCCATAAAATGAACACCACAATGACCAAATATTTTGATTTTTGATGACCAAACATTTAACTGATCTACTCAATTTTCATTACTGGAACCCTCATCAAAACATTAGAAATAGTCCTTTACCAACTAAATCGTTACCCGTTGCCGTCACATAGATAAAGATTTGTTGGATTGAACTAAAATGAAACAAAAACTTGATTTATGTGGAGACTTTATGAGTAAATGAATATCGAAGAGGGAGAAGGAGATGAAGATGAAGATGCTGATAATACAAGAATAAGATATAAGAGTAATAATGGAGATAAAAAAACAATACCTTCGAAATGCAAAGAGCATGCTAGATGAACTCACCTCTACCATCAACTGCCCCATCATCAAACATCAAATCTATCAATACACTTCGAAATTGCTATAAAAATAAAGGTGTGTTATGGTTCAGAGAATGGATAACTGTAGATTGCAATAAAAAAGATCAGTGAACTGAAATCAAAGAAATCTGGTAACTAAAAGTAAAGATAAATGAGTTATTCGAGAGACTCAATCCTCCAACAACACAACTGTGTTTAATAAAATTTCATTGATAACTTCTTCATACTCCACCAGGACTTATATAGCCCAAGTTTAACAATAAACTCTGCACGTTCATGTGCACTACAGACACGTTTCTAACAATTCAAGATAAGACTGACGAATTCAAAGCACTACTAACTAATTAACTTATTCAAACTACTACTAAGGAAAACCATATCATGACTCTAACAGCTCCTTCCTCCTTAAGCAAAACCCTTGTCCTCAAGGGTTGTACCAGGATATTGCATTTTCAAGGCTTCTTCTTCCTCCCAGGTAGCTTCACTAGGGGATAAACCATGCCAATGAATAAGACCTCTTGCTTATTCTTTTTTGTGCGCCGATCCAGAATCGCTTGCGGTATAGGAATAATCATTTCTTCATCCACATTGTCCCTGGGTAAACCAGGTTGCACACTGCCATTCATACCAATCTTTTGCTTTGAGGAGAGACACATGAAAGATTGGATGAATCCGTGAGCTTGCTGGTGATAAGTTCATAATTCATATGATTTTAGTGTCCATTCCATACTTGTTTTAGCTATTATTCTTGCATATTTTCGTATTATTACTCTTTTTTTCTCTTATTTGTAACTATTGCAAATGGGTATGCATACTTATTTCCCTGGATTTTATTACAAAATTAAGTATGCAAACGGGTATGCACACTTGTGAAGGCCAAGATTCACGGTTAGGGTCTTTCCTTTGTAATTTCGGGTCGGGTTCCTTAACCAACGAAGATACTTGAAGGCCAAGTAATGTAAATCTATAAAATGGTATTAGGGCATGTAAAATGATATCATATCAAGGGATCACGAAATTGTAAGGCTTGGAGAGAAGAAACTACACACAGAGCTAACGCTAGCTAGGGTTTCAGAGCGATTCCTCTTTCGGAACATCATCTCTTTACTTTTCTTATATGTATATCATGGATGTTTCTATATCCATGAGTAGATAAACACCTATTGATTGAGGATGAATTCTAAGTTGTAAACAAGATTTGAGTTATTATATTAATCTACTTTGAAGTTCTTCATATGATTATCGCTTGTTTATACTATATCGAATATTTATAATTGATTGATAGATTGTTTAGGTGGCCAACTAAATTGATTTGTTGATTTAATCTATTGCTAGTATTGAGTTAGGATATAAGTAATCTTCGAATAACTTATACACAAGTAGGGAACACGAGACCTTACAAAGGGATTCTATGGAGCGATTGTGTGTATAAACAACACTAGAAAGTGGACCTTGAGCTAAGAGTCTAACTACTAGGATCAACCTATAAATTCACAAAACATAAAGAGTTCGACCAAATTACACCTTGAGTGAGCTACTACTAGGTGGTTTAGACGAATAGAATCTGGTATTGGAGAGCTTCCATACTCAGTGATCAAAGAAATTTAAGGAATAACACTGAGCTAGATGTTATTCCACGGTTGGTGATAATCTATGATTAACGACAAGCAGGAAAGTATAATAACTCATTGAAGGTTTATTAACGAAGAAGGATTCCTCGATCATATCTCTCTCTATGATTACAACTCAACTTTATTTGCTTTGATTATTTTATTATTTTTAAAATCTAAAACAAAACCCCCTTTGTGACACTTTGACAACTAAAACTCACTTCTCTTCATGGGAACGATCCTTGCTTCCATTATATTACCAGTTAACTGCGTAGAAATAAGATTATTAATTTGATGCATTTGAAAATGCGGGGGTCTAAGAACCACACCCAACAATTCGTTTGGCATTCTGAAAGTCAGACTCAATATAGATTAAAGTATATCAAAGAGTATGATATCTATAAATCTTAATTCAATCCACAATCAGCAAATAGAAATCTGCGAGTCTGATTAAATACAAGAGAAGTTATTTGAACGGTACCAAAGACCAATGTTCAAGTGGCAATCAATGTAAATCAACAACCAAAGGTTGGATATTCTAATTGATTGATCTTAACGCAAAACCTATGATATTTCAATTATATAACAAAATATAATGCGGAAAAGAAATAACACAGACACTAGAATTTTGTTAATGAGGAAACCGCAAATGCATAAAAACCCCGGGACCTAGTCCAGATTGAACACCACACTATATTGAGCCGCTACAGAAACTATACTACTACTAATTAACTTCGGACTGGACTGTAGTTGAACCCTAATCAATCTCACACTGATTCAAGGTACAGTTGCGCTCCTTACGTCTCTGCTCCAAACAGGATACTACGCACTTGATTCCTTTAGCTGATCTCACCCACAACTAAGAGTTGCTATGAACCAAAGTCAAAGACTTGATAGACAAATCTGTCTCACACAGAAAAGTCTATATGATTGAATAAATCTGTCTTCCACAGAAATACCCAAGAGTTTTTGTTCAGTCTTTTGATAAATCAAGCTGAACAGGAACCAATTGATAAACCGGACTTATATTCCCGAAGAACAACCTAGTATTATCAATCACCTCACAATAAACTTAATCGACTAGCGAAACAAGTTATTATAGAATCACAAACGATGAGATGAATTTATTTTGTGATTACTTTTCTATCTTGCCTATCAGAGATATAAAATCTCGAGTCAATTATTTCAATTTCACACAACACGATAGAAACAGCAAGATCAGATCACGCAACTACAAAGATAATAGTTGGGTATGGCTTCACAATCCCAATGAAGTCTTCAAGTCGTTAACCTACAGGGTCTCGAGAAGAAACCTAAGGTTAAAGGAGAATCGACTCTAGTTATGCAACTAGTAACACACATGAGATGTGGGGATTAGGTTTCCCAGTTCCTAGAGTTCTCCTTTATATAGTTTTCAAATCAGGGTTGGCAATCCAAGTTACCTTGGTAACAAAGCATTCAATAATCACCGTTAGATGAAAAACCTAATTCAACCAAGCTAATATCTTTCAACCGTTAATCAAACTTAGCTTGTTACACACAAATGAAATGTACCTTCATTTAGGTTTATGTGCACGTACCTAAACGTGTACACCGTGTTGGTTCAAAAATAGTTAACCGAGGTTAACCATATGATTACTCTCATATCAACCTTATTCATCTTAACCATAACTAGTTCAAATGACTCAAATGAAACTAGTTAAAGAGTTGTTCAATTGTTTATAAAAACACAATTGAAATGTTTGATTCACTTGAATCAATCATGAACATTATATCCACGGTTTGCAAAGATTGCATTCCTTATGATTTAAATGTTTAAGTTTATGGACTTGACCGATTTGACAAAGTAACCAGCTTAAGTATGCGTACTGAAGCAACCGGTTTTGAGTTTGTAAAGTTTCCAAACTCAGCAGAAATTTTCGGTTCAAAAACTTCCGCAAGTATGCGTAAGGGTACGCATACTTAAGGTGACTAGTTAAGAGTTTTTCCAAAACCAAACTCAGCAGAAATTCTCGGTTCGAGAACTTCCGCCAGTATGCGTACGGGTACGCATACTTAACCTGTCTCCTTCACCAATTTCGTATACACACATATGCATACTCTTGGCTTCCGGTTTATGGACTTATACACTAATGTGCTAACATACTATATATGATTATATCCAAAAATGGTTACATCATCAACTCTTTATTTCAATCATTGAAACATTCTTCTATAATGACAATAGCCGTTTTCACACACTATTAGCATCAAATCAATTTTCAAGATATTGAAATAATCATTATTGAAAACTTCCAAGTCTTACACCAAATGATTGTATCACACAAACCATGTAAGATGTTACTCGGCAATTTTTTCATGATATAAGATGAACTTGGTCGAAGCGAAAGCTTACCAACACATATTTTGAGAAATATTTAAGCGAGATATACTCAGCTCGAAATCTCAAATGTGTATAGAGAAAACTATATCGTAATACGACTTATGTCTCAATATAGGAGATAGTAGAAATGGACTTTCCAAATGATAGATAAGTTCAAGTCTCCACATACCTTTTCTCGAAGAAGTTCCACAAGCCTCCCTTAGTAGTTCTTCGTCTTCAAGATATGAACGTCGAGAGATTTAAGCTCAACTACACTATCTATCTCTTAGTCCGAGACATCTAAAAATAGGCTAGAAATCAAGATTTATAGTTTTGATCACTAACATTGACAATCATGCTTGATATAACAACGCATGCGAGTTTGACCGGGAAATGCTCTAACAATCTCCCCCTTTGTCAATTTTAGTGACAAAACTATCAATACATATGGATTACAAAAAATATAAAAACAAGTAGCTTCTTATCCACATGCTTGATCTCCTTCGCATCTTCAACGCGACTCGAAATCTTCGTCACTTCCAAGTGCTCCATGATCCTAAAGGTTGTAAGTTGTTGAAGATCTGTAGCTATAACAATGAGAAAACAAAATGCTCTCAATCATTGTTATACAGTGTCATAGTATTGTTATACAACATCAAATTTCAATTATATCACAACTTTGACAATAACACTACGGTGATATACATCACTCCCCCTTAGTCAATACATATCTCAACATGAAAACCACTCCCTCTTACATAATGATCTGTAAACCATATGTATTTGTAGTGTGAACTTGTAGCGCCCCCTAAGCTAGCAGCTGACTAATCCAAGAGATTAACTAAATAAGAGGCACTAAAAACTAAATCATTTACTTAAACATTCAATTACGAAATCTTACAAAACTTAACACAAAACTAGCCCCGCTCAGAAACATATATATACAAGAACTCATCTCAAATGATACATACACAATAGTCATCTAGTTTACAAATACAATATGCAATGTAATAAACGTATTAAAAGTTAACCAACTAACGAAATCAATTGTTGAAGCTTTCGCTGCGCAACTCTGATCTATCTCTGAAACTGAAAGTGAGAATGGGTGAGCACATCATCCCTAAAAGGGGTGCCCAGCAGGAATAACATTTAACTTTCAAGTAATCAAGGCAATATTTGGAAAACAATAATATTTTCCCGAACATTAAAAAGTGACCAAGTCACTGAAATGAAAAAACATGTATATGGACAAACTCCTTCTTCAAACAATGTATAATATTCGTGCTAACCACACTCAATATCTATTGATATCACCAAGACCATGATGACCCACTCTAAGCATAAAAACATAATTCATGTAGATATAATTGTGAAGGAGAGTATCCTATATACCACAAGTGGAAATTCTCATTTCCCATAACAATCCATAATGAAAAACAAAATGTTACAAGTCCTTTCCAAAATCGTGGAAAGATTCACAGAATCAACATAATTATCATAATGCAATTTAAACAAAGCATGGAATGCACGGACAAACAATGCATGAGTTTGTTAAGCATAAACTTTTGTAAAAGCAACAAAGATGGTTACAAAAGAGTCAAATATATTCCCACCTCTTTTGATGACCAACCACGCCTACCTCGAGATCCATAATCCACTGGTTCGTCCTTTGAATCGGTCGTTGTTAATATAGACTAATTGTTAATCACACAAGAACTCAAAGAATTTATCCTAAAGGATCATACAAGGGTCATACAAGTGTATCTAATGGTTCTAAGCTCATTTATGACTTTACACCTTTTTATTATCTATCTTTAACAAATCTAAGGTTTACTAATACGATTAGGTTGGTTCTATAGTCCATTAGCTAAGTCTTATGAATATCTACAACTTGTAGAAGAAACCAAAGGTCAATTCGGACCATAAAAGGTCCAAATTATCAATATAGGATAACTAGTCCTAAACCAAAGTCCACTAAACAGGCGCACTAACTAAGGTCTAGTCCACCTGAGTCAACTAACGGTCACTAACGGTCAGCTGATTCAACTAACGGTAAATGTCAGTCAAAGGTCAATTCAACATTCAAGGTCAGGTCTAGTCAACCGATCCAATTCGGTCAAGGTCAGGTGAACTGGTCAACTCAGGTCAAAAGAGAAATTCAGTGAGTTAACACTGATTTAACTCAGTTAGATTAACTGAGTCAGCTAAGAGAAAAACTGAGTCAGACTGAATAAGTTTAGTCACACAGACTAAAGGTTCTCATACAGATATAATTCTAACTCAGTTTAACTTCAAACTAAACAATACATAAATTCATTCATTCATTCTTAAACAACTTCAAACTTCATTTACGAATATAAACTAGGTTTACCTGCAATTGCAGCTTTAAGCTTTTCACAACAAACACTAACCAATCCAACAACCCCCATTACCAATCCTTTCTTCATTTTATCAATTCAAACACACATATACCCTTCTTCACAACTTCCAGTTCTTAAAGCTCAATCCCTGCATCATATACTATCAGCCTCAAATTCAATTCATCTACATTTCAACATGACTGCAGCTCTCCCCATTATGTTCATTAGCTACAACTGTAACTCCATTCAACATCTAACAAATCCTTGTAAATTACTAACAACTACAGAATCTTCACCTGCATATCCATCTCAGCACCAACAGTACTTCTAAGTTCATATACTTGTAATTACAATTCATTAGAATCAATCCAATACAACCAGCCAAGCAACATCACCATCACCACTTGTAATACCCATTCTGCAATTTTTGTCTCATACACACCATCGTCTCTACCACCAACATCTCTAAGTTATGACTGCAACTCAAAAAATTCACACCTACAACCATGTTCAACACCACTAGAACTAAACTCATCTCAACTGCATAACAGAATCACTGACAGCAACACTACATCCAAACTCAACTGTAATACGATCTCAAACCTCATATGCAACACTCATATAAATTATACTCCACTCTCCAACTGTAATTCAATATCCACCCAAATAAACCCATTAACAAAGAACTGAATTAAATCAGTTTTTCAAGAACTCAGAATTAAGTTCAGAAACTACAATTCCATCTCCATTTCATAATAGCACCAGTTCCAACTCACATACCCCTTCAGCTCAAACGATTAACCTAATATTCATCTAACGGATTCTGGATTCAATCTATAACACATCTTATGCAACAATGGTTACCAATATTCAAATATGAACTAATTTACTTAGGAACTAAAAGGATTATTACCTCAGGTTAAATTCCAAACTAAATTAGATGATTCACCATCTGCTTAATCTTCAAACTTAACACTAACTCGTTCAATTGATCAACACCTTATGATAATCTTACCGAAGCAGCTGGAATTGAATTATTCTCCACTTGTCTTAATTCTCAGAACACCAACAACCCACCAATTCAACTCTAAAACGGAATTTAAAACAACAGAGAGACTTACCCATTCACTAACTTCCTTTGAATTGCTAATTCACCAAACCAGTACCGCCAAAATACTAATTTCTATTTCTTGAAGAACAGAAACCCTAATTATCTTTTCCTTTCAGTTCAACTTCAGAACAACTTCACTTCATCAATTAAACACCAACCCTTTCCTCAATCAGCCAAACCCAAACATTAATTCCTCTTATACATCATTAATTTGAACTTTAATTCAATTCTCTGAGAAATCCTAACTTTATCGATCGATAATCAATAATCAAGACCACGCTCATCTCTTCATTAACATCAAAAACATCTTCTAGTACACATGCTCTAACTCATCGATTGTATCTCTCTCTCAAACCAACTCTCATCACTCGCGGAGGAAGAAGAACGGGAGAAGAGAAGAACTGAAGAAAGAAGACAGAAAAAGAATAGAAAAGAAGATAAGAAGAAGTGTGATCTAGTTTCTGCTAGATAAGACCAATGAGGAATTACTAATTCGCCGACTTTCCTTGATAAGGGGAGCCCGGGTTGGATTACATCAAAATGACCATTTTTCCCTCCATACACATCTAATGATTACTTATTCGTCTGGTATCCGATTGACACGTTCGAGTACTCCATTATGCATAACTTTTCGAGATCTATCGAGTGGTACTAACTTCGTATCTAGATCGTTGTTAGATTAATTCCTATTAATTAACGTCCGTGTTAAACTAATCGAGTTATTATCGGATAATACGTCTCTTGACTAGTCTAATAGCGTTGACGAGCTTGAGGGTTCTTACAGAACTACACATTAATTCTCTCCCTTTTTTCCAAAAACTTTGCCAAATGTACGAAAATTAGTGGGATCCTAATAAAATTTCCACGGAGATACATCATGACCAAAAGGTGTATTAACATACCAACAAATTTTGATGCAATCATAGAGCCGAAGCTAAATGCATTCATCAAGGAGTTAATGAAGATACAAGATAACCCCTAAAAATTTCACAGCCGCACTCCAAACAAAGAATTGGCAATTAAGCACAAGTTCAAAAGAACTCTCCTCCATAAAATGTCATCCCCGAAGGAACAACAAAGGCGACCTTACTTTCACAAGAAAAGAAGGATTTCTTTGGACAACCAAATCACATGAAAACATGAATTTGTATCCAAAAAATTCAATTGAAATAATAACAAGAGAACCCATAGTTAGTTCAATCAAAAAATAACAACCAAATTAATCACAAGAAAACCCATGATTAATTCAATTGGAATACACAACCAAATTAACCACAAAAAGCGATCAATTTAATTGGTCATGCTCGACATAAGAGAACTTACGGATCAACAAATAAAATAACCAAAAGAGAACGATTAATTTAGTTGATCATGTTCGACATAGGAACCTTACGGAGCAACAACTAAGTTAATCATAAGAATGAACAACTCAGTCGATTGTGCTCAACATAAGAAACCTTATGGAACAACATAGTATATGCACAAAGATTGTGGATCGGAGATCGACCAAATACTGCGGAATAAACAAGGATTCATTCTATTTTTCATAAATATTTGCACAATGACATATAATAGACTTAATCCTTGTAAACAAAAGTTTTATCCTTTCTTTTTATCAAAACATGACATAAAAGGCTTTAACATTTGTAATGTCAAAAGTTCATTCTATCTTCCATCAATACATTCATATCGAAATAATAGAGATAAATTTTGAACAAGTATGGGACAATCACAGGTTCACGGACGTAAACAACATATCCCATAACAATTTGCAATATATAAATCAAAAAGATTAAAATTGCAAAAATCATCTTACAAAATATACTTTATAATTTAAATAAATAAATCTAAAAACAATGAAGATGAAAATCGTTGGACATAGCTATGTGTACTCACAATAATGGCTATTCCAAACCCTAGTTATTCTTCTAAAAACAATAAGAAGATTTACTAGACAAAATCAAACCAAAACAAATTCTAATAGTAATCACAAGTGATAATTTGAGTTCTGGTATGGAAGCTTCACTGGTACCAAGACCTTCAAACTTGTGACTAATTGTATCAACTGCATATTCGGAGAAGATATCCTCATTAAGAAGATCCTTAACCCGTGACTTCATGAGAACAAGATCAATATCAATCTTTTTCAACTTAGTTCGTAATAGGTTAAGATCCTTTACAGAGTTCTCGAGCTTAAGTTGAGTCTTCCCAAGATCAGTGAGAAAACCATGAACCACTTCAGCAGAGACCATCTCAGCATTCTCTCGATCTTGACGATAAAATGCATAATAGCAAGAGGCACGGGATTCGAGTTCGTCCGGCTTAACAAGGGTTTTTTTCTTCTTCAAAACAAACTCCAAATAGACCGAATCATCAATTGAATCGGCTAGTAAATTCCAAGAACTTGAAGTGGACCCCATCCTTAAAAGAGCACAACAAGAGTATGCGTACTCTATAAAAGGTTTGGTATTTATTGGTTTTGCAAGAACCAGAAATTAGGGTTTTTCAAGTTTGGTCAGGGCCAATGTGAAAGGCGGTACACGTACGTACACAACTTGACCTTATACCAAAAAGGACCTAGAAGTGATCAAACAACCAAGAATGTCGTTTATTCACAATGGTGTTTGCTATGTGAAAAGATTCACAGACATAAGCTCAATAAATCTATATTCTCATATGAGAAAAATTCAGAGCATATATTGTAGAAATTTTTACAAAAGAAATCTCAAGAAGAAATTTGTGAACCTGACACTTATTGAAACAAACAAATACTTACGCAAGACTTGTTTATGAATGATAATCCAGCTAAGAACGATAAGAAATCAGCATAGAGAATCAAGAAATAATTTCTTTAACATAAGTATACCTGAAAAAATCTCACTCAATCAGGATTTTATTGAGAGTTAGGTTTCAACCTTTTGATTAATTAGCACAAGTATGAGCCTTGAGCTCATTAAATAAACGTTGCTTGTGGTTAAGCCTCTTTTTCCTGTTCTTTGGAGGAAAACCATTATGATGTGAAAAATTATCATGAAACTTACTATCATCAAGATATGATGTTTTGATTCTTACCTGAAGAATTTTGTTTCCGGGGAATAGACATCTTGTTGATAATTTCTTTATATCCTTCAATTATCCCTTTTAAGTTGTCTTCCATACCTCCATTTTTGCTTCCTTCTTCTGGTATCTTTTTCACATCATCAACAACATAGTCTCCCTTCCTAATTGAAGAATATCCATGAGTTCTTCTTCGTTGAAATGGTTTAGGAAGACTGTTATGTTTTTGAACATTCGAGGAATACATTGAACTGAATTTTTTGGTGGGGTACAAGGTGAGTACTAAAACCGATTGGTTTAGACATACGAATGTCAGTTACACCTTTGAGAATTAAATCTAAGGTATGTTGAAGACGGATAATAGAATTGTCATTCAACCTAGAATTCCTCTTTTGTTTACTTGGTCCTTTTGAATCACAAAAGAGACACACTTTCTAATCACCTGAGTGATTAGATAAAACAGTCTTAACACCAATGTTGAGAGAATTCTTCCTTCTATGTGATGTGGGATTTCCTTGATTAGAAGAAGATACATGCACATCTTTTTCAACAGAAGGGTTTTTCATTTTTGCTTCTGAAGCTGATTCTCTTACAGTTAAACCAGAAGCAGTTGGTCGCGCTCACTTATCATACCAACTAGAGCATTGACTTCGTGTTTCAACCGATTGACATTATCAACCTGTATTCTAACAATTTTTAGAATCACATCACTCTCTTTGTCAATGTTTGTCTGTTTTCTTTGAACACAAGGTTCTTCTATATTCGAGATTGAAAAATATTTCTCTTTAATAGACTTTAAGGTAACAGAACTTTTATTTCTGGCGATGCGATTATCATAGACTATATCTCCATCCTCAGATCGCTACAAACACAGACTTATAAGGTCTTTAATGTGTTTTCCTGCTCTGATACCAATTAAAAATGCGGGGGTCTAACAACCACACCCAACAATTCGTTTGGCAATCTGAGATGACTTACTCCAATACACTTTCTAGAGAATCAACTAGACAGTCAGACTCAATCTATATTAAAGTATATCAAACAGTATAATATATTTAACTCTTAATTCAATCCACAATCAGCAAATATAAATATGCGAGTCTGATTGAATATAAGAGGAGTTACTTGAATGGCTCCAAAGACCAACGTTCAAGTGTCAATCAATGTGAATCAATAACCAAGGTTGGATATTTTAATTGATTGATCTTAACGCACAACCAGTGATATTTCAATTTTATAACAAAATATAATGCGGAAAAGAAATAACACAGACACCAGAATTTTGTTAACGAGGAAACCGCAAATACAAAAAAACCCCGGGACCTAGTCCAGATTGAACACCACAATGTAAAGCCGCTACAGACACTGGCCTACTACCAATTAACTTCGTACTGGACTGTAGTTGAACCCTAATCAATCTCATACTGATTCAAGGTACAGTTGCGCTTCTTACATCTCTGATCCCATCAGGATACTACGCACTTGATTCCCTTAGATGATCTCACCCACAATTAAGAGTTGCTACGACCCAAAGTCGAAGACTTGATATACAAATCTGTCTCACACAGAAAAGTCTATAGGATTGAATAAATCTGTGCCCCACAGAAATACCCAAGAGTTTTTGTTCCGTCTTATGATAAATCAAGGTGAACATGAACCAATTGATAAACCAGACTTATATTCCCGAAGAACATCCTAGTACTATCAATCACCTCACAATAAAATTAATCGACTAGCGAAACAAGTAATTGTGGAATTACAAACGATAAGACGAAGTTTGTTTGTGATTACTTTTCTGTTTTGCCTATCAGAGATATAAAATCTCGAGTCAATTATTTCAATTGCACTCAACACGATAGAAACAACAATATCAGATCATGCAACTACAAAGATAATAGTTGGGTCTGGCTTCATAATCCTAATGAAGTCTTCAAGTCATTAACCTACAGGGTCTCGAGAAGAAACCTAAGGTTAAAGGAGAAGCGACTCTAGTTACGCAACTAGTAACACACATGATGTGTGAGGATTAGGTTTCCCAGTTGCTAAAGTTCTCCTTTATATAGTTTTCAAATCAGGATTTGCATTCCAAGTTACCTTGGTAACAAAGCATTCAATAATCACCGTTAGATGAAAAACCTGATTCAACCAAGCTAATATCTTTCAACCGTTAGATCGAACTTATATTGTTACACACAAATGAAATGTACCCTCATTTAGGTTTATGTAACCGTACCTAAACGTGTACACCATGTTGGTTCACAAATAGTTAACCGAGGTTAGCCATATGATTACTCTCATATCAACCTTATTCATCTTGACCATAACTAGTTCAAATGACTCAAATGAAACTAGTTAAAGAATTGTTCAATTGTTTAGAAAAACACAATTGAAATCAAATCGGTTTGATTCACTTGAATCAATCATGAACATTGTAGCCACGTTTGCAAAGATTGCATTCCTTATGATTTAAATGTTTAAGTTTATGGACTTGACCGATTTGACAAAGTAACCAGCTTAAGTGTGCGTACTTAAGTAACCAGTTTTGAGTTTGTAAAGTTTCCAAACTCAGCAGAAATTTTCGGTTCAAAAACTTCTGCCAGTATGCGTACGGGTGCGCATACTTAAGGTCACTAGTTAAGGGTTTTGCCAAAACCAAACTCAGCAGAAATTCTCGGTCCGACAACTTCCGCCAGTATGCGTACGAGTATGCATACTTGATCTGTCTCCTTCACCAATTTCGTATACACACATATGCATACTCTTGGATTCCGGTTTATGGACTTATACACTAATGTTCGAACACACCATATATGCTTATATCAAAAAATGGTTACATCATCAACTCTTTATTTCAATCATTGAAACATTCTTCTATAATGACAATAGCCGTTTTCACACACTATTAGCATCAAAGCAATTTTCAAGATACTGAATAATCATTATCGAAACCTTCAAGTCTTACACCAAATGATTGTATCACACAAACCATGTAAGATGTTACTCGGCAATTTTCTCATGATATAAGATGAACTTGATCGAAGCGAAATCTTACCAACATATATTCTGAGAAATATGTAAGTGATATATACTCAGCTTGAAATCTCAAATGTGTATAGAGAAAATTATATCGTAACACGACTTATGTCTCAATATAGGAGATAGTAGAAAATATACTTTCCAAGTGATAAATAAGTTCAAGTCTCCAGATACCTTTTATCAAAGAAGTTCCACAAGCTCCCCTTAGTAGTTCTTCGTCTTTAAGAGATAAACGCCGAGAGATTTAAGCTCAACTACACTATTTATGTCCTAGTCCGAGACATCTACAAATAGGATAGAAATCAAAACTTATAGTTTTGATCACTAACATTGACAAACATGCTTGAGATAGCAACGCATGCGAATTTGACGAGAAATGCTCTAACAGCACTTACGATATATATCAACTGGCAGCGCAAGTTTATAAGCAACAACACCAATGCGTTCCACAACTTTTAAAGGACCATAGTATTTTTCTTAGAGTTTATATTTCTTCTTCAAAGATACAGAGAGTTGCCTATATGGTTGCAACTTTAAATAAACCATATCTCCTATAGCAAACTCCCTTTCTTTATGCTTTGAGTCATAAAATTTCTTCATCCTAGCTTGAGCTTCCTTGATTTTGTCTTTTATTTATCTTACCACTGAATCTCTGGCCATGGGATCTTGCTCTACAGACTCCACTTTCGTAGTTCCTGGAGTATAAGTTAAAAAAGACGGGGGTGGACGACCATAAACTACTTCAAACGGGGTGCGACCAATTGTTGTATGCCAGCTTGTGTTGTAGCAATACTCTACCCATGTTAACCACTTGGACCACTGTTTGGGTTGAGAACTAGTGAAATAGCGGGAATACATTTCCAGTGAGATTAACCACCTCACTTTTCCCGTCGGTTTGCGGATGATAGGCAAATTTGAAATTGAATGTAGTACTATTTAACCGGAATACTTCTCTCCAGAATGCACTAGTAAACGTCGGATCTCTATCACAGACAATAGACCGAGGCATGCTATGCAATATATTATCATGGAAGATTCTAGATATTCCAACAGATGTATAAGGATGGGATATGGCAGTAAAGTGTGCATACTTTGACAATCGATCGACTACGACAAAAATAGTAGTCTTACCGTTTGACGATGGCAATCCGTCAATGAAATCCATAGATATGTCCTCCCATATCTGACAAGGAATTACCAGAGGTTGGAGAAGCCCGGCAGGTGCAACTTGCTCCGTTTTATGATGTTCACAAGTATCACAGTTCTGTATAAAGTCCTTGGTTCTCTTCCTCATTCTTGTTCAATAAAACTTTGAACGAATTATTTGAAAGGTGTTAACAAAACCTTAATGAGTACTGACATGAAACTGATCTGTTATATCTTAAATGAGTGGTGAGTGTTCCGCTAAATAATTTTTTTTCTTGAAGAACAAAACATCATTCATCAGTTTCCAAGGCCCTATAGCTTCTCCTTCTTGTACTAACTGAACAAGCCTTTTAAGGGTAGGATCTGACTTGTTTTCATCCTTCACTATCTCAATCCAGTTGGGCAATGGAAGGGATATGGCATAATTTTCTGTTCCGTCTGGTTGACTTCTCCTTGAAAGTTCATCAACAACAACATTTTATTTTCCCTTTTTGTATAAAATGGTAAAATCATACCCCATCAACTTATATAGACATTTTTGTTGAGTTGGTGTAGTGATCTTTTGGGACCAGAGATGCTTTAAGCTTTGATGATCCGTCATTACAGTGAAATGTCTTCCCAAAAGATAAGGTCGCCACTTTTGAATTACCAACACCAAAGCAAGAATCTCTTTTTCATACGTAGACGACACCAATTTTTATCCTTGTAAGGCGTGGATGTAAAAAGCTATGGGTCTGTCCTGCTTCAAAACATCTCCAACTCCCGAACCCGAAGCATCACATTCCACAATGAACATTTTTGAGAAGTATGGAAGCGCAACTGGTGCACATGTCATAGCCTCCTTAAGTTTCTTGAATGCCTCTTCCGCTAGTAAACTCCATCGGAATGAATCTTTCTTAAGCATCTTTGTAAGAGGCGCTGCAATTTTACCGTAATTCTGGATAAATTTACGGTAATAACATGTTAAACCCAAAAAAACCTCGTAACGCCTTAAGAGATTCATGTATGGTCCATTGCTGCATCGCTTCAATTTTTCTGGACCAGGTACTTGACTTCCCTTTGTGCAAACTGACACTTTTCATACTTGACATACAATTGGTGAGTTCTCAAAATAGAAAATACAATTTCAAAGTGACTTAGTTGTTCAGACCATGACCAACTGTTGTTGATGGTGGTTTTTAGTTTAGGGAGAAAACTGTAAAAGTGTGTCTACGTGACCAGACATCAGAAGTAGTAGACCTTGATATGTATATATTCCGCAAGGAATTTGAAGAATGTATCAAAATCTAATGAGTGCCTATGTCTATCTTCATATTATATTGAAACTCAAGATCCTAAATGAATTGTTCACTAGTATAGAGCCTAATGAGTATTTAAGCTCATAGCTGCATTATTAGCTAATGCCGGAGCATACTGGGTATTTATTCTATGCTATGTTCCCAGATGAACTCTTGATATTGATATGACATGACAATTAGTGTTCGCTCGCAGCTGAGTAGCATGAATTTCCCGAAGTGTCAGGATTAATATGTGCATGGAAGTACTCAATCGGAAGCACGAAAGTTGTGATGCCCTCTGAGACAAAAATTAGTGATTTTTGTGTCAATGCGCAAAATTCACCAATATTTATTGGTTGTGTCAGCTCGCAAAATTTAATTTTTGTTAACCTAATTTTATCAATTTGTAAAAATTAGGTTTTTTGCGGTCTGTGCAATATCTCGATCTCTATTGGTCGAGACCAAACCTAGGTAAACTAGGAAATTAATCCACCATGGACTAGTATGAGCAAAATCCTACCAAAATTTGAAAAAATAGAAATAAAAAGGAATTGTGGCAGCAGAAAAAGGGGCACGGCCGCGCCACTTTTCCTGCCGGTTCTCCCTAGCTTGCGTCGCCGTACCGTCGACCGGTCATGCCTATATTGCTGCCTGCCGGGCCCTCTTTCCTACCGACTAATCAAATAACTCTAAATGTGCAACCTACACTTTTAATTAAAGGTGTAAGTTGGCTGGTCGACACACTTAATTTCTTAAGGAATTAAATATAGGTGCCCATGTCAGTCTTAAAACGATCACGACCGCATGATTTGGCCGGCCGATTTATCAAAGTTAGCCGCCTCCTGACGTGACCGGACAAGCGTCATGATACACACCAGCGGGGCCACTCGTACTTCAGCCAATCGAAGCTCTTCTAACCTGCAGGTATCATCCATGATCGCTAGCCAAAGTAGGATAGCCACGCTGTTGAAAAAAGGTATTAAATGAGTTAAGACTGGCCATGACAGTCTCAAATCCATCGTGGTCATCCAACTTAGACAACCTAATTGGATTGCTTAGATTTTATTTAGGCGGCCAATAAAGTGCCGGTATGCTCACCGGCGACTCACCTTTAGCCTTAGCCAATCACATTGCTCAAAACTTGCCAACAACATATCAAACCGATCGCTCAAAGTAGGATGGCTGGGCGGCTTAAAAACCCTAATTTATATTAGCGGCAGCACATTACTGTCGCAAAACAATCTCGGCCATCCAACTTGGATAGCCAAATCAACCGACCCAGATCCAATTTTAGGCGGCCAATGAAGTGCTGGTATGCTCACCGGCGACCCGCCTTTATCCTTGACCAATCGAATTTCTCCCAGCCTACAACTAACGCCTCAAACCGTTTGCTCAAATTAGCTTGTTCACACGGCTTTAAAAGCCTCAAGGTCGACCATTGGCAGCGTATAACTTCCGCAAAGCGATCTCAGCCATCCAAATTTGCCAGCCGAATCGACCGGCCTAGATCTGATTTCGGGGAACCAATGAGATGCCGTCGTGATCGCCGGAAGCCCCTTTTCCATGAGAACCGATCGGCCAATCCTCAACTTACCCATACAGTTCCTTGGCAGCTTCCTGAAGATGGTCGGTCATGTTCCTTTGAAGACATTAAGTTCCGCGACCAACCAAAGCAGGATATATGCAATGATGCTTCATATGCATCGATTATTTTGAGTTGCTTGCTTAAAAGCGATGCTATATATGAATCGATTACAATCGATATTGTTTAAATATCAATTTCACAAATAACTTAATTATTTAACCTTGGAGCATTACATGCTATTTCTTGCGGCAAGTCTCACAACTTGACTTGTAACATATGACCGCCCGTCGCCTAGCTTGCGCGTGATTGGTCAAAATAATTAGGTCTTGCAGATAAGACCCAATCGGAAACTTGCTAGATATTTTCCATGAAAATACTCGAGAATCAAACATGTCACAAAATGTGGGATGTTCATCAGGGTATTGGTCTGACGGTTTACAGCGTGCGACGTGCAACACTCCTATTATGAGAAGGTGTCAGGAAAGGCGGACAGTTAGTGATAGTATAGAAGTAGTGGGAATTAAACCAACCAGTGTTCCCTTCATAATAGGGACGTGGTTTTCACCATTCTACACGATCTCCACTTCTCCATCACTCAACTACTTCCACTTCCTATGAGATCGGGGTGCGTTCAACTATGACTTGTATAAATAGGATTTCAACCTATTTCAACAACAAAATTTTTATCAATACAAGTATTTAGAAAACACCAAGAAATTATAGCTTACATTCCGCAAGCAAGTTCCACATTCTGATACAATTCATAAACAACCGTACTTACATAATTCATCATCCTGATCTTAACGCCTTCTTCGCTTCCCTTCCTAAGATCAATCATTATCCTTCATTTTGTGACCGAAGCAAGACTGGAACATCCATTTCTTGGTTTAGGACAGAATTGTACAGATTGATCTATCGAATCTAAAGTACTCACAGTACATTTGTTTAGGGTTTACTCATGGTAAATTTGGTGGAACACCCAATTTACGATTTCCAGTAGAATCAGTATTTACCCTACTAAAAATTGGCGACCACAATGAGGGATTAATCTCTCGGTTGCAAAAAATCATTTTCCCAATTTCATTTTCGATTTCCTAAACTTCTCAAGATGGTTGACCTTAGGAATGGTTCAGAAACCCTCAATCCCAATTTCAATTCTCCTAGCGCCGACAATACTTCACATGTTATTCCTGAATCCGCTATTTCATTCAACACCCTTTTTGAGGCTATGGAGTCTCAATATTTAACAACTATTCACGATTTTATGAAAATCCTGAATAATATTGTCAGGGATCAAGATATTATTGTCAAGACGCATGACGAAGTATTTACGCTTTTGAAATTTCTCACGCTTTTGAAATTTCATTCTGGAGGAAACGCTATCAACAATTCATTTTTGATCAATACTGATGGTAGTACTCCTTCTTCCAAGATTCATATTACTGGTGAGGAAGATTAAGTCTATGCTCATGCTGCACGGAAAGGTAACCACCAACCTAACTTGTTTGCTCATGAAGATCAAAAAATGTTTCCTCAAACTCAGAACACGTCCTTGTCAGAGTCCTTGCGATGAAAAGAATGAAGAAGCTCGTCAAAATGTTCAGGAAAGCAGGCGTCCTTCCAATAAAATATCCAACCTCCAATCAATCACTAGTGGGGGTGGAAAGAGAAAGCATCAGGGGAACAACTATCAACAATCTAAGCGTCCGACTCCCATTTCACACAGGTCAAATGAGACTCCATCATTCCCAGATTTCCCATTTCCAATGGAAGAGGTGATTGAACTCTTGGAGGTCTGGATACAATATGACGTCATCAAGCTACCTCGTGTCAGACGTCTTCCAACCAAACAAGAAATGAAAGATCCCAAGTACTGCCACCTCCATATGTTCGTCAACCACCCTACAAGTGACTACAACAGATTGAAGCGCATCTTCCAGGAGAAGATCGACTCAGGGGAACTTCAACTGGGCACTGAATGAGTATACACAAACCATCTTCCTATTAGAAGATGTTGCATGCTTTCTGGGGTTTCCGTCTACAAAAATGTACAATCAACCACAGAACATGTGTCTAAAATTCTCTAGTTCTCCAAGGCACAACATCAAGATATCTTTGCCGCTCTAAATTGTGTTGTATCAGGAAAGCGACTACCTGCCCCTAAGCATAAATCTCTTCTGGAATACATGATTAGCATATGCGGATGGAGACTCTTAACCACTGCTTATCTTAGAGATATCGAGTTGGGAAAAGCTCTAATTGACGCAGGCATTGATCTCAACGTTGTCACTATATATCCAGACTCTGAAGGATGCAGGGATTCTAAAGCAAGGATCTACTCGTTGTCCAAACATAGCCAGGGACTACGAAGGGAAGTCCAGAAGCGCCTACGGCTGCACCACTCTTGCAAATATAATATTGTACATCCATAGGCTCCATGAACAAGTAATTCTTATCGAACAACCTTTTTTTACAGCCAGCTAATCCTCATCTCATCAAGAACTGGGGACTTGATACGATCGTCAACCCAACTACGATTAGGTGATGTGAAGAGGAAGCTGGTCCCTATCAATATTTATCAAATGTTTAGAAGAAATATAGATCTAGGATAAGAAGTCTGAAGGTCAAGTAGCATGAGCCTTTCCTAGTTTCTGAAATCATACAAGGTGACTATTGCAAGATCCTTGGTACTGACAAGCTGGAAGGATTATCAATACACGCTAGATAGCTCCCGTCAGTGCCTAAAACGTTATATTGCCGTTTCCCTTGTATTTTCATACAACGTTTACAATTTCTCCAAAATGTTTGCACCCATTTGCATTTATAGTTAGGATTTAAGTCTATTAACCAAGTGAAACATCATTTCTTTAACAAAACAAAAACCTCTATTCTTTCAAGAGAAGTCGTCTACATGTTCAAAACCAAATCAAACCACAAAGGAACGTCTCATCTTTCCAAAACACCTAAAGGGAAAAGTTCTGGGAAGGAAATAAAGGAATTCAAAGGAAATCATTCGGCAACAGTTCATATTTTTTAGAGAAAACACTTTTCATACCCCGAAGAGCAGCCTGCTTCAACTTCAACTCCTGAGACAACTTCTCAATTTCCGGTTCTTTATGATTAATGAGATTCATGGAAGGAAGCCTATCCATTTCAGTTCGCGAATTTTGTATTTTGGAAATCCCTTCACATAACCAGGAAACATTAAACCTGAAGTCTACTCACATGTCTTGATGATACTCTCGATTTTCGATCACTCATTCAGAAACAACATGCCTGATCATACCACACATTCGGTCGTGGCAATGTGTTCATACTTCTTCCATATTCGGGCGTACAACTCGGTATACTTGGATGACACTCTGAACCCTCCAATGAACACATGATTTACAAGAGGAGCGTCAAATTAAGGGTCAAGGGCGCAGTCATATCCTCAACATCGTCGATCGCCTCCAACCCTGGATTATATCTCGGTCCTTCCTGCAACATCATCCCAAATAATAGAGAGTGTTTCCTTCGTTTCCATTAGATACTGAATCTATTTGGTTTTCATCATTGTTATATGGAAGCGACTCGGTCAAAATCAAATACAACTCCATTCAATTCTCCATGGAAACGGTTTTTTAGTGAATTCTCCCCGGGACCGGTATCCCCAGAGTTCTCATTTTCTTCTGGAGGTGTCTTGAACACATCGTCATCCTGGCTACCTGCAGCTAGTGCGAGTCCAACAAAGGCGTTCATCTTCTCAAAGCACTAAAACTACGAAAAAAAGTTGAGCAAGATTAGTTCAAAGTTATCCATATAATTCATCCAATCAAACATAGCAAAACATGTACATACACGTACATCCGAAGAATCGAATATCACTGTAACTTCTCAAGTGCCACCTGCAATCCTCTCTGACATAACTTATTTCTCCTGGGGACTGCCTCCACCTTGTATAGAGGATACCACTCAGACACCCACCAAACAACTTAAAGTCAATGCCTCTTGCAATCATAAGGATCAACAACGCAACTACACTCTCCAAGATTATACCTGACATGATCATTGCCGAACATATATCTCACCCATCCATCCCAGGAGCACAATGGAGTTTGGAAAATTTTGAAATCCACTGGAGAGGATGGATACTCATTCTTATGGAGACAAAACCTTATTACACATTCCGGAGAATATTGATGGTACAGTTTTTACACTCTCTGGTCCAGGAAGAAGAATCGTCACGTGATTAAGATGAGTCCTAACAGTCGTATATGACACTTTTAAGAAGTCATCATACATATTTGGCATGTCTTTGGAAACATTAATTCCTCTTGGCTTAGCAGGGGAAATATCTCCAGGTGACATCTTATCCAACTAAAAAAAATAAAAAATTACGCTTCTAGTTACTGTTGGGTGGGTACATGTCCAAAAGAGAAAAGATCACCTACCTTGAGTTCTCCTTGCTCGCATTGATGCTGATCATAACCATTGGAGATTGCTTTGTCTCCGTTGATACTTGCTCTACCGCTGCTAACAAAGAAAGTCATTCATACCAAGCTAAATGTTCAAGTTTGATCAACTACTTGTGGATATTACATTCACAGTTAAAATACGAAGATGAGATGAACTTACCTTGCTCTTGGTTAGCGTACACGAATATTGGGTTGGTCCTGCTGTTCGTGCAAAACAGGAAAGAAAAGAAGCTCCCTTTATACCCGACGAATTTCTAAATTAGGAAAGGGTTTCTTCCTCTCGCTCACACGAACGGGATTAGGAGAACCCGGTTGAGCTCCAAGACCTTAACCGGACATGCTCTCTTTCTTTTTCCTACCATTGATGTTCGATGAGAAAGAGCGTAATTTATTAGTAGCCCCTGATTGAAAGCTTCTTCACCAGTACGACTACCAAGGAAGTTCAAACCAACTGATATCTCTCTGGTCACATCTACCTACTTCATCTTATTAATTTTATTTTTCGTCTGTCACCATCTAGTGCTTACCCCGCAACAATGTCACTGTTACATGCTAATAAGGGGAGTTACTGTTGATGGTGGTTTTTAGTTTAGGGAGAAAACTGTAAAAGTGTGTCTACGTGACCAGACATCAGAAGTAGTAGACCTTGATATGTATATATTCCGCAAGGAATTTGAAGAATGTATCAAAATCTGATGAGTGCCTATGTCTCTCTTCATATTATATTGAAACTCAAGCTCCTAGATGAATTGTTCACTAGTATAGAGCCTAATGAGTATTTAAGCTCATAGCTGCATTATCCGCTAATGCCGGAGCCTACTGACTATTTATTCTATGCTATGTTACCCAACTGAACTCTTGATATTGACATGACATGACAATTAGTGTTCGCTCGCATCTGAGTATATGAATTTCCCGAAGTGTCAGGATTAATATGTGCACGTAAGTACTCAATCAGAAGAACGAAAGTTGTAATGCCCTCTATGACAAGAATTAGTGATTTTTTTGTCAATGCGCCAAAGTCACCAATATTTATTGGTTTTGTGTCAGCTCTCAAAATTTAATTTTTTATAACCTAATTTTATCAATTTGCAAAAATTAAGTTTTTGCGATCTGCGCAGTATCTCGATCCCTATTGGTAGAGATCAAACTTAGACAAACTAGGAAATTAATCCACTATGGACTAGTAGGAGCAAAATCCTACCAAAATTTGAAAAAAAAGAAATAAAAAGGAATTGTGGCAAATAAAGGCAGCAACAAAAGGGGTGCGGCCGCGCCACTTTGCCGGCTGGTTCGCCCTAGCTTGCGCCGTCATACCGTCGGCCGGTTATGCCTATACTGCTGCCTGACAACCCCTATTTGCTACCGACCAATCAAATAGCTCTAAATGCGCATCCTACACTTTTAATTAAAGGTGGAAGTTGGCTGGTTGACACACTTAATTTCTTAAGGAATTGAATATAGGTGCCCATGTCAGTCTTAAAACGATCACGGCCGCACGATTTGTCCGGCTGATTTATCAAAGTTAGACGCCTCCTGAAGTGACCGGACAAACGCCATGATACACACCGGCGGGGACACTCGTACTTCAGCCAATCGAAGCTCTTCTAACCTGCAGGTATCATCCATGATCGCTAGTCAAAGTAGGCTAGTCACGTTGTTGAAAAAAGGTATTAAATGAGTTAAGACTGGCCATGACAGTCTCAAATCCATCATGGTTTTCCAACTTAGCCAACCTAATTGGATGTCTTAGATTTTACTTTAGGAGACCGATGAGGTTCTGGTATGCTCACCGGCGACTCACCTTTAGCCTTAGCCAATCACGTTGCTCACAACCTGCCAGCAGTACATCAAACCGAAAGCTCAAAGTAGGATGGTTGCGCGGCTTAAAAACCATAATTTATGTTAGCGGCAGCACATTACTGTAGTAAAACAATGTCGGATGTCTTGGCTAGCCTAATCGACCGGCTCATATCCAATTTTAGGCGGCCAATGAAGTGATGGTATGCTCACCGGCGACCCGCGTTTAGCCTCGACCAATCGAATTGCTCCCAGCCTGCAACTAACGCCTCAAACCGTTAGCTCAAAGTAGGTTGGTCCCACAGCTTTAAAAGCCTCAAGGTCGACCAACGGCAGTGCATAACTTCCGCAAAGTGATCTCGGCCATCCAACTTCGCCAGCCGAATTGACCGGCCTAGACCTGATTTCGGGGAACTAATGAGATGTCGTCGTAATTGCCAGCAGCCCCTCTTCCATGAAAATCGATCGGCCAATCCTCAACTTACCCATAAGTCTACTGGCAGCTTCCTGAAGATGGCCGGTCATGCTCCTTTTAAGACATTAAGTTCTGCGACCAACTAAGATAGGCTATATACAATGATGCTTCTTACGCATCGATTATTTTGAGATGCTTTCTTAAAAGCGATGCTTTATATGCATCGATTACAAATCGATATTTTTTAAATATCGATTTCATAAATAACATAATTATTTAGCCTTAGAGCATTACATGTTATTTCTTGCGGCAAGTCTCACAACTTGACTTGTAACATAAGCCGCCTTGCTTGCGCGTGATTCGTCAGAATAATTATGTCTTGCAGACAAGACCCACACAACAACTTGCTACATATTTTCCACGAAAATACTCGAGAATCAAACATGTCACAAACTGGGGGATGTTCATCAGGGTATTGGTCTGGCAGTTTACAGCGTGCGTGCAACACGCCCATTATAAAAAGGTGTTAGGAAAGGCGGACAGTTGGTGATAGTAGAGAAGTAGTGGGAATGAAACAAACCAGTCTTCCCCTCATAATAGGGACGTGGTTTTCACCATTCTACACGATCTCCACTTCTCCATCACTCAACTACTTCCACTTCCTATGAGATCAGGGTGCGTTCAACCATGACTTGTATAAATAGTTTCTTAACCTATTTCAACAACAACAGTCTTATCAACACAAGTATTCAGAAAACACCCAGAACTTATAGCTTACATTCCGCAAGAAAGTTCCACATTCTGATACAAGTCATAAACAGCCACATGTTCATAATTCATCATCCTGATCTCAACACCTTCTTCGCTTCCCTCCCTAAGATCAACCCTTCTCCTTCATTTTGTGACCGAAGCAAGACTGGAACGGCCATTTCTTGCTTTAGGCCATAATTGTACAGATTGATCTATCGAGTCTAAAGTACTCCTGTACATTACATTTGTTTAGGGTTTAGATTCGTTTCTCGGCAGCACACCTAATTTACCATTTCCAGCAGAATCAGTTTTTACCCTACTACAACTGTATATCAAAATGTCATCAAAAAATAACTAAAGAAAACTCTCTTAGACGATCTTTGATCCAATTTTGTAAAATATTGAGCGCCATTTAGTTCATCCAAAAGCTCGTCAATTACTTGTATAAGAAATTTATCCTTAACTGTGATGTGATTTAGATCCCTATAGTCGGCATACATCCGCCAAGAACCATCAGGCTTCTTAACCAAGATCACTGGTGATGAGTAGGAACTGTTGCTTAAGCGTATAACCCTGTAGACAACATCTCATTCACCAACTTCTCTATTTCATCTTTCTGGAAATAAGGATAACGATATGGTCTAGTGGAAACAGGGCCATGTCCATGGTACAATTGGATCTTATGGTCTTGGTCACGTTTTGGAGGAAGTTATTGAGGCTCAGATAACACAATTTCATATTTAGCAAGGATATCCTTTACTTGTGCATTAAGCTGGTGGGAAGAGTTAGTCGGAGCGGCAGTTAATGAATACAGCTGCAGAAATATGCCTTCCTTCTTCTTCTTGGCCTCATTTTGGATTTTTGCACCACTAACAACCACATTTTCCGGTACCGATAAGCCTTGCAGCAATACCTCATTTCCATCCACAGTAATTCTCATATGCAATTTAGAAAAATCACAGACAATAGGTCCAAGAGTACTCAACCATTAAGTTCCCAAGATAGCATCACAACCCTCAAGAGGTAAAACATAAAAATCGACTAGCATAGGAACTCCTTGTAAGCTTAACTTGGCTTGGAAACACTTACCGGAACTGATTATATTCTCACCTGATACCACCATCACTTCCAATCGACCACTCGAAATAGGCTGCAATCCAATCTTCCGCGCTACCCTTTTGCTTACGAAGTTGTGAATACTTCCAGAGTCCATGAGTACTGTGACAGACTTATTACCGATACTTCCTTGGACTCGCATAGTCCGAGATGCATGATTTCTAGCCATTGCGTGCAAATATATTGAAGGTGTCTCCTCATTTTGGTCAACAACATCATCAGCTTCTATCTCCATTTCAAAATCATCGTCATTGTCTTCAAGACATGCTTGAATCATAAAAAACTTCTTGCAGCGGTGACCAGGCCCAAACTTATCATTACATCTGAAACAAAGTCTATTTCATCTTCGCTCATTAAGCTCATCGGTAGTCATTCTCTTTATTGGGGTATTGACTGAATTTTGGGATTTTAAAAGTAGTATTTTTGGTAGTGGATTGACGAGGTACTTGATTAACCTTATAAGAGCTAGGTGTAATCTTTTTGTGTGATTCATCTCTAGCCTCATAGAAACGTGCTAGTCCTATGGCTGATGCGAGTGTAGTAGGTTTGTTCGCCTGCACATCAGTACGAATATTAGGAAACATTCCACTGGTAAACATACTATACCTGGTGACTTTGTGGCGTTGACCCTGCCTTGGCCAACAACTTCTCAAACTTGATTCAAAAGTCCTGAACGGTGATGGTCTGGCTCAACTTTGATAACTCCCCGAAGAAATCCATGTACTGATTCGGGCCAAATCTTACATACAAGTTTTCTTTATATTCCTTCCAAGAAATATAGATTATTTTCTTGTTTCAATAGCTGGTACCACAACTGTGCATCTCATTCGAGGTGGAAACCCGCCAAAAGAACTTGATCTACTAATGGAGTTTCATGAAGTTTAAACCATTTCTCTGCCTTACAAATATATATATATATATATATATATATATATATATTTGTATCTTCTCCAATCACAAAACGAGGAAAATCTAGTTTTACCCGTGCATGTCTAAGACTTCATAAACAAAAGTTTGATGAATTCTACCTCCAGCATTTGGTCGAGCACCTGATGTGCGTTCTTCATTTGGAGAACCTTCAGCCTTCTGATTAGTCTGTAGTTCCATAAACTTTTGAAACTGTTCGATCAACACATTCAACTTATTTGCAATTGAGTTTTTCCCTTGTTCCATAAAAGTTTGGAATGGTATATCATACTCCTTTGATGAGTTCTTTGAGTCATCACTTAGAGACATGCCAGGCTCTGATTATACCAAATGTTACGGTTCAGAGAATGGATAACTGTAGACTGCAATAGAAAAGATCAGTGAACTAAAATCAAAGAAATCTGGTAACTAAAAGTAAAGATAAATGAGTTCTTAGAGGGACTCAATCCTCCAACAACACAACTGTGTTTAGTAAAATTTCATTGGTAACTTATTCATAATCCACGAGGACTTATATAGCCCAAGTTTAACAATAAACTCCGCACGTTCAAGTGCGTTACAGACACGTTCCTAACAAAATCAAGATACGACTGACAAATTCAAATCACTACTAACTAATTGACTTATTCAAACTACAGCTAAGAAAAACCACATCATGACTGTAACATGGTGTTTTACATGATGGTCACACTCTTTTAATTGGTTTTACAAAATGATCACAGCTTTAATTAGTTTTTACAAATTGGTATTTTTCCATCCGACTCAACTGTTTTGAGAAAAATAGTATGATATTTTTCTCAAATACCCCTCCAGAGTTCTTGAGGTGATGATAGTGGTAGTGGTGGTGGTGGTGGCGGTTATACCCACAAGAGGAAGCGGTGAACCCATCTAAGGAACGTGATGGAACGATCCTGAATGCGGGTTGAAGTTCCATTGCCATGTAAGGATCCTAATCTATTTCACAAACAACAACAAAAAGCAAGCAAGCAGTAACAACACCACCATCTGCAAGCAACACCATCAGCAACAGGTCAGCAAGAAGCACCACTAAAACGTTATACTAACAGCTCCATCAAAACCATCAAAGCCATTCTTAACCACGAATATGTTCCTAATCCCTTCACTGATAAAACATACATGCAGCACCCTGTAATTATCCAAAACCATTCAGCCCTAAAACTCCTAGTAGGGTATTTCACATATTTCCTGCAAACACTAGAGTTGAATGTTAGAATAAATAAATCAATTTCTTCATTTAAACACTTCATATATTGTACTCACATAACATACAATTCGTAACAGAAAATCCCTATTCGAACACATAGTCTGTAACAACACTTTATCATTACCAATTCAAACTAGGGTTTCAGAAAAATCCCCAATTTCAAAAAAAAAAGGTATCCAAAATTGAAAAACTAGGGTTTCTAAATCGACTTATAAAGTGTAGAGGAGAAGAACTATTACCTCGTAATGGTTGTGAACATCTTGGATATGAAAACTAACAGTAATCATCATCTTGAACATCTTGATTAACTGGTGATGAGAAGAACTCGTTTAAATCGTGACGGAGAAGACAACCCTAAACCCGCGATGAAGAAATAATCTCAGTTCGACGAAGTATGAACCATAACTATATAACTACGCTGAAGTTCACCTCATAATTCTCTCCATTTTTACAAAGAAGAAAATGTAGAACACAAGCGGCGGGTGAATGAGGTAGACGATAAATCTGGTGAGTTATATGTTAGGTTTTCACCCATTTTTATCGAACAACGTAAAATTCTTGGAGATTTACAAACCCAATGGAATAATTGAAATTGACTTTGTCTAGGGACAACTACGTAATTACACCATCTGACATAACTCTGACGAGCGACATAAGCTACAGTTAGTTGTCTAGTGACTATTCTGCAAATTCTTTGTAACAGTGAGATTCATTTGTGAACCGAAATTAGTAAGTGGGACTGTTTTTATAAATAATCTAAAAATAATATGATAGTATTGTTTACACAAAGGCTTGACAAAATATGATGCTGAAGAAGATGGGAAAGAGAGACGAATAAGAAAGATAAAGCATCGAGTTATGGATCTAAAAAGATAAAGGATTTTGTTTTTTGTTTTTCTTTTTGTTTTTATTTTTTTAAACAAAGGCAAACACCACTTCAAACTTTTATGATGACACACATATGAACCCAAGAATTGTAAAGAGAAATTCTTGCTTGAATCTTGCCCGAGGACTAAATCCGAGCAATAAAGGAGGCGACGATTGATGTTGAAATTGTTTTTTTTGGTGAAAGTGGAGAGAGAGGGGATTAAGACGCGGTGATGCATCCTGAAAGCTAAACACATATTTAATTACTTCAGGATACCGATTCTCATATTTACGCACAAAGGACTCCAAACCCATTTCAAAAAGAGATAACGTTTTCTTCCTAAAAACACGCCTCCAATCATTTTCTAAATCCTTTAAAGGATCCTCCTCCTCTTCATCGTATTTTTGATCATGTAAATGAAGGGGTGGTTTAATCCACTTCTATAAGTTCTTTTTTTTCTTTTCGGATAAAAAAAAAAGGACACATTACCAAATTATTGACTTCAAATTTATTATCATTTGGACTTTAAAGAAAAATTGAACCCAATGATCCCAATCGTATAAGATACTGTCCATGAATTCTCCCTCATAAAACAACCAAAACTTATTTGTTGTTTGTTTCCGATGCAAATAATGCGTGTCATTCACAAGATAGAAAGCCCTTCAAATTTTCCATCTCAATTACCTTAGCGACATCAACGAAAATATACAATTTTTAAGTAAGTGCCTTGGATCTTAAATAAATAAAATAACCAGAGCAAAGATAGTGATGCGTAAAGAAATCCCATGAATTCTTCAGGTGAAGAAAGGGAAGATGGATATCGCTTATGGCACCTACTTGGCTGCTTCCATAGGCAGAACAGTGTGCACAATACAAAGCCATCAAAACAATTTTATTGCCTACACATATGGACCATAATTGTTTGCCTTGTAAAAAAAAAAAAAAAAAAGTAAAAAACATGTGTAATTCCTATTGTTTCTTTAATACTTTTATCCATGATTTAAGCCGCCGGGTGTAGGTCTAGGAACATGCTTTTTCTGCGAACGAGTGCATCGTACGCCATATCTAAATTCAACAATTTTCCCTTAAGAACAAGTAGTGCGATGAGCTTGGAATTCTAGACAGCAGCAGTGGAAAAATGCAACTATTAGAGCATGCATTTGCCATATTATTACCGGTTAAATATAGAAGTTACTCAAGGACGGCATGAGCTAGGACTCGTTACATTAGAAGAATGCACTGTTTTGAAGTAATTTTGTTAGCAATTAACCGGAGTCCAACCCGTTGTGCCTAGATAAAGAAATGCAAGTGGGTAATCTTTTTTGTGGAATCAGAGAAAGCATTCTGATGGCTTCAATTTTATAAAGTAACAAAAACATATTCCCTCCGTTCTTTTTTAATACGCTGGTTTTGTTTTTAGTGAAAATTAAGGAAATTAAGAAAACTAATCATTAAAAGTGGTCCTCATGATACTTGTCAATAAAAAAAGTGAAGTGAAATGGTCTCCATGACACTTGTCAGTAAAAGAAGTAAAGTGAAATGGTCCACATGACACTTGTCATCAAAAGAAAGTGATCCCAAAAAATTAAAGTAACATTTGACTTTCCCAATTAGAAAAACGGTCTATTTTTTAAAAAACATTTATTTATAAAAACCGGCCTATTAAAAAGGAACGGAGGGAGTATCTAAAAATTTCGGATTTTCAAAAAACACAAAAATATCATATCTTCATATTCATATAAATATAGTCTATAGCTAATACTCTAATTACAACATATCTAGTTGATTTTCTAAGAATCATGGCATTGTCATTTGAGCACCTTCACCTTAATCCTTTCTATCTGATTAGTCTTTCTTCACTCCTTGTTCTTTCACTCTTCCGTCCAATTGCTGCTAATCCGGCCGCAAAGGTACGTAACGGAGAGAACCAACCCGTTCATGTTTAAATGCTTAATCGGGGCATAAATACTTGAAACTGCTTTTTTACTAATTTGCTTTTTTTTTTTTTTTTTTTTGAATTAATGAATCAGTCTTACATTGTGTATATGGGGAAAGTACCAAGGAACAAGGAGATATTGAAGCTGCAAAACTATCTCATCTGACATTGTTATCCTCAGTCATTCCAAGGTGAATACTACTCGCACACTGAATTTCATCCCGTGTTCGGCCCAAAAGAAAAAAGCCTTTATGGTAATCGAGCCGTTGCTACCGCAATGCATGTATCTTTTTTTTGATTGGAAGTGAGGAATTTATTCAAAGAAGAAAGAATGTACAGAACTACAAGAAGTAGTAAATAGAGAAGAAAATTACAAAAGCAAAGACTAGAGCTAAGCAAAGACAATGCTCCAATTAGTGATAGTATGCGAAAAATTTAAATGAATTCGATTTCCAAAACCCGACGCCCATGTTAGCACAAGAGTTTTAACATCCGCACATAAATCTTCATCTGTTTTGTTTTGTAGACGTACTTCTCTTCGAATGTGCGACAGTTTATTTCCCTCCAAAGAACCCATACCATGGCTGCTGAGATTAGGTCCCAAATAATTTTTCCGTTAGCAAAGAGGAAATTGTTGGACCATGATCTGGCCAGATTAATCACTGAATCAGGGAAAATCCATGCCCATCCGTCAGCTGGCAATATAGAGCACCAAATCTTATACGCAACCTTAAAGTGAATGAAGATATGATCCTGCGATTCTGTAAAATCCCCACAAAGAATGCAGGAGCTATATATATATCAATCCCTTTTATCTGCATCATATCCTGTGAATTAAGCTTATCGTGGACTGCACACCATAATAGAAAATTCACCTTGGTATTCCAGAATTCCAAACAAAGTTGTGAGGAAAGTTATCATCTCCAAAAAATTTTATCATCTCTGCATATAGAGATTTAACCGTGAAGATTCCACTTGAAGTTAAAGGACACCGTCTGGTTTCAGGAAGATCATCAAGTTCAGGTGGATTAGAGCCAATGATTTCCAAAAGAGTTGCCAGTGATCTTCATCCTGTGTCAGACATCTTTTGAACTCGAATTTCCATGAACCATCTGCAGAGACATGTTCAGCAATACTAGCCTCCTTCAGCTTATCCAAGTTATACAAACTTCTGAAAGCAGACATAAAACAAGAGTCTCCCTTCCATCTATCATGCCAGAAAGAAATAGTTATGCCTGAGTGAACATTCAGAGAAAAATTCTTTGTGACAAGAGCAGTACATTCAACTATAGTTCTCCAGCAAGAGACACCATGAGGAGAAGTGACTGTATTAGGTTTCCAAAAAGAGAAGTTAGGGCCATACTTTTCCACCATAAGCTTATACCAAAGATGTGATTTTTAAACTCCAAATCTCCAACAACATTTAGCCAGGAGAGCTTGATTCATCAACCTGAGATTAAGAACTCCCAAACCTCCTTTTTCTTTGGTAGCCATAACCAATTTCCAGTTAATCAAGTGTGAACACTTACTTCCAGAATTATTATGTTCCCGTAGGAAGTTTCTCATCTTCTTCTCTAATATATTAATAATGGAGATGGGAGCTTTAAAGAGGTGGAAGTAATACAAAGGCAGCGAACTAAGAATATGCTTTAAGAGAGCCAATTTACCACCTTTTGAGAGTGAAATTTGGTTCCAAAAAGAGAGTCTTGCATCAAATCTTTAGACCACTGGATTCCAGATAGTTTTGTTGTTAGGTTTTGCTCCAAGAGGAATGCCCAGGTACAAGAACGGTAATGTATCTGTTTTGGAGCCAAAGTAAACATCCCATTGTTGAAGTTTAGGTACTTCTCCAATTGCAATAAGTCTTTTTGGAGGTATTAATCTTAAGACCTGCAATGAACTCAAAGCAGTGAAGGTAGAGAATAAATTTGTAATCTCTTCTTTTTTATGATCTATAAACAAGATTGTATCATCAGCATAATGCAAGTGATTCACCATCAATCACAGAGAAACCATTAAACAGATTAAGATGAGCAGCTCTATCCAAATACCTAGAAAAACCTTCCATTGCAATATTGAAAAGTAAAAGAGAGAGTGGACAACCTTGTCTAACTCCTTTAGTACTTTTGAAAAAACCAAAAGCTGATCCATTAATCAATACAGAAAAAGTTGCAGTTGAGTAACAAAATCTCATCCACTTACACCATTTTTGGATGAATCACATCTTCTTCATTACAAACTCCAAGTAACTCCAGTTTACCCTGTCAAATGCTTTTTCAAGATCAATCTTGCAGACAATCCCAGACTTCCCAGATTTTAGTCTGGAGTCCACCAACTCATTTGCAATTAAAGTACCATCAAAAATCTGCCTCCCTTCTATATAAGCACAATGGACTGGAGAAATAAGCTTAGGCATAAAAAGTTTTAACCTATTATCCAAAACCTTAGCAACAATTTTGTAAGTGCTTGTAAGTAAGCAAATAGGTCTGCAATCTTTTATAGATTCAACATGACTCTTTTTTGGAATAAGAGCAATAAATGTGGAATTATGCTTCACATTAATACTACCTGTTTCACAGAATTCTTGAATTGTCCCCATGATATCAGTTTTTAAGAAATTCCATCACTTAGAAAAGAACATTAGTGGGTAACCATCTGGACCTGAAGCTTTGTCCTGACCAAGAGCTTTAATAGCATGAAGTACTTCATCTTCAGAGAAATTAGCATCTAGAATACCAGATTCTAAAGTATTGATGGTATCAAAGTCAATATCTTGTAGTTCAGGTCTAATTACTTCCTCCTCCTTGAAAAGATTTTTATAAAAGTCTACAATGTGATGCTGCAGTTTAACTTTATCATCTTCAAGATTACCATCAATGTATAGTTGCTTTATCCTGTTATGTCTCCTTCTGGATGTTGCTTTACTCATGAAAAAGTGAGTATTTCTGTCACCTTCAGTCAGCCATTCTGACTTGGATCTAGCTTTCCAAGCCACCTCCTCCATCTGAGTAACTTTCTCAAATTCTACAGTGTGAAGTAACTTCTCATTAAGTTGTTCAGAAGATAACTCATCTTCTTCAGCAATACTCTCAAGATCTAGAATGTCAGAAAGAATTTTTTCCAACCTGGAAGTAGTATGCCCGAAAGTATCCATGTTCCACTCCTTTAACTTTTCTTTAAGAGCCTTAAGCTTGCACCAGAAAATTGTGCTTGGACTACCTGCAAAACAAAAAGAAGACCACCACTCTTCTAACATGTTAATGAATCCATTCTCCAAGAACCACATAATTTCAAATCTAAAAGGGTTAGGTCCCCAAGAAGGATCAGAAATGTCAAGAAGGATAGGAATATGATCTGAGGTAGGTCTAGCTTTGGCTAATTGAGAAATAAATGGGTAATGTGCTTCAAAAGAAGGGGAAATAAGGAATCTTCCCAGTCTAGACATGATTGGATTTGCCTGACCATTGGACCAAGTGAATCCTGCACCTTTGAGAGGAAGATCAATGAGATCATGACTTGATATGAATTTATTAAAACATTTCATGATCCTTGAGATCTTAGTGCAACCTTTTTTTTCAGCACACTTTGAGACTGCGTTGAAATCACCACTCATACACCATGGAAGGTTCCACATTCTGCAATTATTGTCTAGCTCTTCCCAAAAAATCTTTCTTTCACATGGCTTATTAGGTCCATAGACATCAGTGAGAACCCACTCAAAACCATCAGCCTTGTTTTTATATAAGATGGATAATGTATAGTCACCAACTAGAGAGTCTGTGACCTCGACAAAATATTTATTCCAAAGAATAATCTTAACATGCATGTATTAGTTCCATATATGTGTGTGCTTAATGACGGTTATTTGTTGCGTAATTGAGTTTGCAGGGAAGAAAGTGAAAGATTGTTTCTCAAACACACATATCACCGTTCTTTTAAAGTATTTTCAGCTATGCTTACGGAAGAAGAAGCTTCGATACTATCTGGTAACTAAAAAGCACAATCGCATTCTTATTTAAAAATAAATAAATTAGAGTGCTAGGTCAATCTTGTTTTCTTAATTTGCTACAAATTTCTCTTAATGCAGAGAGCAATGAAATCTTGTCCATTTTCCCTGATCAGAAGCTCGAGCTTCATATAACACGTTCATGGGATTTCTTGGCGGAAAGTAGCTCAGGCATGGCGCGAACTCAACGTCTATATCCAAACGGTTCCAGCGAGGTCATTATTGGAGTCATAGATACATATCCCCTCTTGATTTCTCTTTTCTATTTTCTGATTTTCGTTTTTCATTGACAAATTCTGACTCTCTAGCATCTTCTTTCGTAATCATTAGGAATTTGTCCGGAATCCCCGAGTTTTAATGATGATGGCTTCAGCAAGATCCCGTCAGGATGGAAAGGAACTTGCATGGAAGGCAATGATTTTAACAAGTCTGACTGTAACAGGTAGCGAAAATTCAGAAGTCAGTTTGGCAATAAATTTTTTAAAGCGACTTTTAAAAGTAGAAAAAACAACACAAAACTATTCAATTTATCCAATAAAGATAATTCATTGGTAGAAAAAACTACATAATTTTCTTGAGTTATCAAAAAGAAAAAAAAAACTGGGAAAAAAGACATGTAAAATTTGGTACTGTTTAAATGGACGAAAATGTAAAAATAGCCAGGATATAAATAGTTACATCCTACCCATTTTCAAATACTTTTTCTTATTTTTAATTTACATCAAGATGCATCCAGTTTCATCCTCTTTATTTTTTAAGTTTTAGCTAGGATGAATCCAGTTTCATTCTTGCTATTCTTTTGGTGTTCATTTCACCCATAATAATTTTTACTCGTCCATTAGAACCATGTATTAAAAATATTTGGAAAAATGACCCATTTTCCGAAAAAACAACTTATTGTGAAGGAAAATAATTTTGCTTTCGACTTCAGCTTCTAACTCCTACTTTTGGAGAAGCAGAAATCAGAAACATATTTGTATCCAAAAACCCTATAAACGTCTAAACGCCTAGTTTTCTTTTTGACATTGCCTTTCTAAGTACTTTCATTGCATATTGCGCAATATGCATTGACACCAAACACTGTCGCAGGAAATTGATAGGTGCAAGATACCACGACCTTAATTCAAGCAGCAGCGATACAAGTAAATCAAAACCAACCAGTTCACCAAGGGATCCACAAGGTCATGGGACTCATGTGGCATCGACCGCTGTTGGTAATCTAATTCCCGATGTTGACTTGCAGGGGCACCTCGCAAGAGGATTATCTAAGGATGTTGTAAACACCTTTAAATTATCACAGGGTAACGATGAGACTAATCCCAATACATAATACAATTATCTGGAGAATTCTAACTCTTTCTAGGAGGATTCCTTGCTTTTATAGGCAAAGCCTGACAAGTGAATACCGTACACGTGTACCCTAATGCCTTTTCTAGTAAGTCTTCTATTATTAGCCGTACACATGTACTATTACAGCTCGGGTTATCTAGGAATCCATTGGTTATCATCTTCGGGGAAATCCACTCATACTGCGCGATCGTGCATGGTGACCCCGGCCCTGCCAATGGCGGATTTAGTTTATATCCAAATGCCCCATTTCTGTCCTCGGCTCTTGGTCAAAGTCATGTGTTTACATTAGCCTCCTGACTGTGTTGTCGAGACTCATTGTCTTGGCAATCAGTCATAGCTTGTATTAAGGACATGCTTTCTGGTTGTCCTTTCTTCCGTGGAGCCCCCTGTTAGTCACAATTTCGAGTTTTGGAATCATGTTGGCTGGCCAAAATTATTTTGGCATGATTCTGAATCCGTGTTGCCTCATTGGAACCTTGACCGAGCTAAACCCAATCGACTCGACATCTTTCCTAAGTCTTTTTTCTTCCATTTGGGGCCCATATTTTATGACAGTGTTTTCCGCTTCCCACGTGCCTCTCCTTAACTGGCTTTGACTTCCTTCTTTGTTTGTTTTGAATATTTCCCCTCTCCTTAGTATAAATACCCTCTTCGTGATCAGTTTTTCATTTCAAAAACTTCACTTCTTCTTGACTTCTCTCCTTTTTCCAAATATTCTCGCAATGGCGTGTCATCGAGAGGGTCATTCAGTATTCTTGGGATCGTCACCTAGTTTCGTGATTAGAGGAGATTCTGTAAAGGAGGCTCATCGTTTGTCATTGGTCGGGGGAGAAGTGGAATGTTTAGTGACTCATCGTCAAGCCGTGCATACTCGTATTTGGGCCGAGTGGGTGGAGCAGTCGAAGACACATGAAATGGCTCTTCGGGCGAAAGCTTCCCCGGAAGTACTAGGACGTATTTATCAACTTCTATTGGACATGGAAACCGAATGCGTCATGGCACGTCGTTTGTTAGATGAAGCCCACGCTTTCTTGGAGGAGGTGGATCAAGCCATCGCACGACATACAGCTTAGCCATGGTTATTTCATCAGTATTTTCTCCTTTAGATCTTGTACTCAAGTGGGTGGCCGTTGAACTCATTAATGATTGTAATTAATTACCCTCTCTATAAAAGGGGCTTTAGTTATCTTTCCATCTTAATTCATTTTCTTCCATAATGTCTCGTGTTTGTCTGGTTTTAGAAATTGTGCATCTTGAACACCTTTCTCGGGTTCTCCCCATTGTCTTCGATCAAATTGTGTCCCGTCATCGCCGTCGGTATGTTCTTGTGGTGAACTCGGAACGTTTGATGGATGAGGCTCAGGATGAACGTCTCTTGCTGCCTTCTTTATTTTTCGCGCATTGCCGCTACTACCAGGGACAACGTTTGCTGACCTTTTTTCGGTTGCTCTCGGCACTTCGAGGGAAGGATGAAGTTAGTGTTGCCTTGGCACGGGCTCGGGAGGACTTCGTTTGTTGTCTTGATAGTATCGTTTGAATTTTGTTTTCCTGTTTTTTCACGGTTGTCAAGGTGTCCCCGTGATAAATTCGGGGTCGCTGTTCTAAAATCATTTTGGCATTCCCTGTTTATATTTATTTCAGATGTAAGGTTATGACTAGTTGCTGTGTAATTCACGTGTTGCTCTGATATCGGTGTCGTGGGTATGCTATATCGTTCTTTGTGTTATGTTTTATGCATTCCTCCCCCCCCTTTTTTTCCTTTTTAAGTTGGTTTGGGTGGAGATTTATGGTAAAGTAGTTGTCATTGTATGGTAGAACGTGGTTGTTGGACTTGTTCATGGATGGAAAATGTTACATTTGGTGGTATTCAATTAGCTATGCAGCATGTTCCTCCCCCCCGGAGATCTTATCGTCATAGTGTTCTAGGGGTGGGGGGAAAGCAAAAGGAAAGATAGTGTTTCTTGTGAGTGCATATTTTGTGAACGAAAACTCCTATCCGGCGTGTCTGGAGTCGTTCCCAGTGCCTTTTGTGTAGAGTCTTGTCCTGAATACGTGGTTGCATCAGTTTAGTGATGGAAGAGTTAGAATAAGCAAAAGTCGAGGAAAGACTTAGATTAGCAGAAGCAACATTGTTTTACTCAGAAACGAATGGTATAATAGTGGGAGTAGTCTTTTAGTCGGACTTTTTGTCACAATTGAAATTCACCTAAGCATAATACTTTTTCAGCCAGATCCCGATGAGTTTTTAGTTGCGTTTGCCTTTGATCTTGGAGCCGTCAACGTGCTCAAGTTTATAATACCCCGATCCCTGACTTTGCGGATGCGGAAAGGTCCTTCCTAGTTTGGGGCAAATTTGACGGCACTGCCCTCTCTTTGGACATGTGGGGCCACAGCAAGTACTAGCTCCCCCTTTTCGAAATGTTTTTCTTTGACATGTTGATTGTAGGATCTTGCTTGTCGATTACGGTATTGCATGTTCTTGTGTTCAGCAATATCCCGACGCTCGTCGATCATGTCAAGAGAACTAAAGCGCTGACTTTCAAGGTCGACCCCGCTTGCTGATAGTAGTCGTGTCGAATCTATGATTACTTCGGCGGGTATGATGGTATCTTCCCCATATACTAAGATATATAGCGAGGATCCTTTCGATGTTCGTTTGGCAATACGATATGCCATTAGGGCTAGTGGGAGTTCTTCATGCCATGCTCTTTTGTTGTCGTAGATACTTCTGCTTAGAATTCTGAGTAGTGATTTGTTAGTAGATTCTGCTTGCCCGTTCCCCTGCGGATAGTAGGGGGTTGATACTTCGTGTTTAATTCGGAAAGATCCTAGGAGTTTTGTCACATTGCTATTGACAAAAGATTGTCGGAAATGATATACATAGGAATTCCGAAACGACATATTATGTGCTCTATTATGAAAGCCGAGATCACCTCTCCAGTAGTTCCTTTTAACAGTATGGCCTCGACCCACTTTGTAAAGTATTCCGTGGCGGTGATGATGTATTCATGCTTTCTAGAAGATTTTGGGTTGATTAGTCCGATGATGTCTAGTCCCCAACTATGAAAAGGCCATGGAGTACAGGTGTCTTGGAGCATAGTGTGTGGTGCATGGATTAGATTCCCATGGATTTGGCACTATTCACACTTCTGCACATATTCGGTGATGTCACTTTCCATTGTTGGCAAATAGTATCTTGCATCGTGAATTTGGGTGAAAAGTCTTTCCTTTCCTTGGTGTTCTCCATCATGACTTACTTCCATTATACGAGTGGAATTTGCTTGATCTACGCATTTTAATGTCTTCTTTTTAAAGCATCGTCGGAAGAGTTCTTCATCTATGACAAAGAATTTTCGGGCGCTCTTCGGGTGCTTTCTTGTTGTCCAGCAGAGTCCCTTCGGTCGGATATTCGATGTATGGGGTTCGCCAGTCTTCCCCGTCAAGAATGAAAGCTTATTCGTGTATTGGAGCTCATTGGCACGTTGGGAACCTCTACATTAACATTAGTAGCTGAAGCTACTGGATTCTTACTTGCTACTGATCTGGCTCACAGACTCAATGTAAATTATGTGGTAATTGAAGGAGACAGTCAAGTGGTGGTTAAAATCCTCAAGGGTGAAACGACATCAACACCTTGAAAAATTTGGAAGATAATAGATGATATTAAAGCCTCTCTAGAGGACTTTCTCAAGCTGATTTTTCCTCTGTTCCGAAGAGAGCTAATGCTACTGCTCATGCTCTTGCAGCATATGCGATTTCCAACAATGTCCAAGAATGGTGGACATCTTCTCAATCTCTCGAACCTCTCATTTTATTACTCCCTTTTAACTGAACTTTCTCATTTTCTTGTTCGTTTTTTTTTCCTTTCCTTTGTTTCTTGATATCAAAAAGAAAGAAAAAAAGGTAAAATTTTACGTAATTGTCCCCACAAGGTATGATATTCACAAGAAAATTAATCCTAACTTAGTTAATTTTCAAAATCAAGTGGGTCCCTATTTATAAGAAAACTAAGCCTGTTTAAATTTTAAAATCAATAGGGGTTTCCTTCCGTCCCTGGGTGTAGTCTAGTCAAAGGGAGTTATGGGTTGCATTTTAAAGTTGGATGTTTGTCAAAGGTAGTTATGGGTTGCATTATAAAGTTGGATGTTTGGCATAAGTTCAATGAGTAGTGTTGTACATACCATGGAAAATAAACCACGTAAAAACCGTTAGACACAAAACACGTGGACCTCACCCCAAAGAGAAAAGCGGGAGGTCCCGCTTTTGGGCTGTCTGTGAGAACATTGTTTTTACGTGGTTCATTTTCTATGGTTCGTCAAGCATTTTATAAGTTCAATTACACAACATAGCAACTACATGTTCTTACTGTTATATTGAATACTCACCTTTCGCCTGAATGCAGCCATGTACTATACCCTTAACTATATTATTGATCAATATTGTCGGCTTACTTTATTTACATAGTCAGATATTGAACTGGAGAGTCTCCTTTGAAGAAAAAGTTAAATTCATATGATTGAAAAAAAAAAGAGAAATAACCATCAGTTGATATTACAACATCATGGTACCACTGCTTCCTAGCTAGCTAGGATGCAAGTGATAGGTATCAAGTCATAAAATTAACAAAGCTTTCACCTGTAGAAACAGTCCTCACTGGTCTTAGATCAGAAGTGCTACACTTCCCCCGCTTCCTTGTCTCATTAGGTGTCATCGTTCTTAGCTCTTGATCCCTGGATTGAGATTAGCAGAGGGTCTCATTATTATTGGATTTAATCGATAAATGCTTGATACATAGGTGGGGGAAAGGAGTGGGGGAAGGGAGTGGATGTATATCATTTTCCGTCTTAGATTTGCCTTCAAAAATATTGTGTGAGGTCACAGTGTCACACTATCACACAAGTACACCACAGGTATGGACATGAAATTTGATACTCTGTTTTTGAGCATTCTCATTGGACTTGGGCTTACAACTTACAAATCTGTGCAATCAATTTATGGCCGACAATTAATACTAGTTTCTGTTACTGCCTATCGAGAGTAGCTACTTCACAGTGATATCATACTGTTTCTGTAGCAATGAAGCTAAAAATATTGTGCTATGACTCCGTGACAGTTGGAAAAGGAAAGTTACCCAGAAAAACTGATGTTTACTTCTCATGTTTTACGGTTGGTTTGAAGCTGAAAGTTGAAACCAAAAAAGCAATAAAACAGTTATTGTATGAATTCTAAGTAATGAAGTCTTAAGAAGAATCATCACAGGTAGTAATATCTATTCATTACATCAGTGCAGTATCTGATAATAGTTGTGGATATACCACTTACATGATTATCTTTCATGGTTTCAACCCAAAAAGAGAAAAGGGCAAAGCAAAAGAAAGGAGGCAATCAAAATGTTGATTATTACCTCACGCTGTAATTCTATATTATCTATCTTTGTCGTCGAGATTGGTGGTTGTTTCTTTACTTGGGCGTGGATACCCTCTCATTAGAGAAATTAAAACATGTGAAGCACCCAAGCTTGCTTGTCAATAACGACTTCAACAGAGATTCTGTGAATAGTTATTCCTTCCTGAAATTCAAAATCCCTGACCTTTTACCAATGTACATCAATGCACCGACCCCGTCAATAAAATCAACAATGTAAGAAAAAGCCACAGACAACTGCTGTGTTGCTTAATGCGCAAATGGCGAACCTGATTTATGTTCATGGGTATATTTTGACTAGCTAATCTGATCTCACTCTTATAGAAACAACCTGATATCCTGAAAGAAAACCCTTGAGAGCCAGGAACAGCAAGATTGGTCCCTACTCCCTAGCCAGGTTGATTGTATCTTTCAGCAAAAATTTCAGAATTGTAGGGAAGTTTCAGACTCAAGCTCAAGCTCAACATTAACTTATCACCTCCTTCTATTTCAGACCGAATACGGGATTCCCTAAGCATGTCAGTGTTACTACTGCATGCTTCCTCAACCCTCTCATCCACCTTGGTATTGGCACTCCCTGTAGCAACACAACCCTTTGCACGGACTCGAGGGGAGGGCCTTGTAAATGAGTTATCTCTTGACAAAGATTTCTTGTCCCTTGATTTCCTATTTGTGGTTACGTACCCACCAGCCAGAGCTTCCAATGCTTTTGTGGTTAGCGGTCGATTTCTTGAACTCTGTCGGCGGGCATTAAGAGTAGGCTGATCCTCGGCACTAGAGATACCATTTGAGGTTCTCACTGATGTTTGAAGATCCTCTGGTTGGATTACTTCAGCTGGAAGAGACAAACCCTTCGTACTTTCATCATAATGGAAATCCCTCTCCTCCATGAAGAAGAGATCACCATATTCATATTCCGGTAGTGCATTCAGATCGATCATAGCCCGATGTTCAGCTCTCCGACTGACTAGCTTTTCATTGATATCATGTCGGTCTTCTTTAGTTGAAGAACCAGTCGATACTTTATCTTGAAATGGATATACTATAGGAACCATATGTTCACAGGTGTCAGGTGAGTCTAAATTGGAAGAGGGCTCCTCTTCTTTTACTCCAAAATGTGTGGATATGTTATTTGTACTCAAGCTTCTCTCTTTATTAGCACAAGGACCTACTTTTTTTCGTTTCTTCACTAGAGCACTAGAGTTTGACTCTCCAGATTTTGCTCTCTTTTGTAATATACACTTCGACATCTTCCCCACATGCTTGTTGTTATTAACTGCGGCATACTGAAACTCGTGATTCTCCATTGGAGAACTGCTAATAACTGAGCCATTAAGTGAAACACACTGCCTTGAAACACCAACTAGACTATCTGCATTAGAGTTACCCTTCCTCAGCCTACTAGTAACAGTATCTTGCTGAGGGTCATCAACCAACATATCAACTGAGCCTGGATCATCCAGTCGCTCTTTAAAGCTTACTCCAACAGTTTCTCTAGATATACTTGATGGAGTAGAAGTATTATTGGTCTCAACAGGTAAGGTTTTTAGATCTCTCATCTTGAAAGGTCTTTCCCCATTTATCAAACTGGTATCCACAACAGTAAACTTCACTAGATCTGAATTAGAACTTGCAAGCGGCGGTTTCAGATAACAATGGCGTTGATGATCTGAATGAATATCCTGATCCATCTCTGGAGCCCACTCATGTTCTTCCTTGTTGTCATTTTCTCTGGGTGCTTCTTCTACCTCAACGTCAAGAAGAGTTGGATCAGATACCACTTTGTCCAAAACATCAGTGACGGAATCAAAATAGTGATTTCCTTTCACATGTTGTTTTCTTGAGAACTTCTTGACATCCGGAATGAGAAACACTAAAGAATTCTTGTTACCATTATTATAACCTTGATACTTGGGTTGCTCAGAGTGCCATCCTCTGGCAAGTAAACGGGGCCAAACGGCTTCCCAAAATAGATCATTAGATCGAGCTTTGCTTAAACGGAAATCACCATTTAAAAACTTAAGGATATCCGCAGATGTAAGAGAGTTACACTCTTTGCCAGTTGGAATTTCTTGACGAACAGGGATAGCTTGGTTGCTCCTTACAGAGTCTGAAATGCCAGTCAAATCTCGCTTACCCTTGCCGATTCCCACAGCTTCTACCAGTGTTTCTATGCCCACTGTTTCCTTCATCATAGAGACATAGTCCTCAAGCGTAATAGTATACTCTGTTAATTTCTTCCCCGCCTGCAAATTCGCAAATGACATATATAAAGCAGCTCTATCTGAATAAGGTTTCTGCAAGAAAGTATAAGAGCATAACCACGTTCCCTCCTTATAAAATGTTCGGAAATGGTGAGACATTCTGGTGAGTGATACTTATTTGTGTGAGGATCAACATCATGCTGGTATATACAAGAGAGGCGATGGATGCATTTTTGCAACTGTAATATAGAGTTTCTGCATAATTTGAAATTTTACGGATACCTGATATATTTTTATACTAAGATAATTTAACAATGATGACCATAAGAAAGATAAGTTGAAGTTTAGATCTGCTAGAGCATTTGGGCATGCTACCAGTACCAATGATTAGTGAGATTGATGTAATCTAAAAGCAAAACGTGCTAGCTACACTCCAGATGCATTATCTCATGGCACGAACAAAAACTAGATATATTAGTAGTTTAGTACAAGGTCACATGTATGCTAAGAAGCCCACAATTTGATGAGAAAGCTAAAATCTTCCAGAAGGACAAAAATATTGAGGTACGGTGGAAGGTCTACTGTAGAGGCTACATGTTAATAAGTGAAGGTTTTATTGTGGAAGATTGATTCTAAAAACCAAACCATTGAAGAAATATAAGCTTAGCCACTTTAAGAGGCAGAGAAGTCTTCGAAAATGATGGCTTTGTACGAAATAAAATTACTCAATACAATTTTGATACAAGAACACGAGGATTTAGCGGAAGTATTTTCCATTTATTTTGCAGAAACATGAAAGCAGTGAAAGATTGCATCAACATTATGAAATCAACTCTAAGATTTAATACATGAAACTATAGTGTTAAAATCTATTGTTTTCACTGATGTACTTCTAAGGGATATAGGAAACTAATCATGACGACTTCATAAAGACATAGTAAGTGCAGAGTGGAAATTAATTTGCAATTGTGACCAAGAGATCATTTAATTTATACTCCCCAGCAAAACTTTTGAATCTAAGTATCGACAATACCTCTATGAAAGCATTTCTGCACTCCTTGGGAACATGGGGAAGCAAGCGTGATAACAGTTCTTGTTGCCGCGATCCAGTGAAAATCTTTTGCCCGTGTACACATTTTTTGCTTCTTATCTTCCTGCCTTCTGACCATCGACGGTGTGCATCAGACCTAAAAAATCTCCCGTAGTAATATGACTGTATATCACCCATCTCTTTACTTTCAACAAATTTCTTCACCTGAACAAGATTCTTCCCAAAAATATAAAGACCGAGGAGAAATCTATCCTTCTCAACATCCCTCCAGGAATTGCTTACTAAACCTGGAACTGGACAGTAATTTTTGGCAATTAAGTTACATTTCTCATTCATTGAGGGTAAATCCGCATCCATCCGGTTGCCAGCTAACGTACTATTTTCTCTACTATCCAATTTCAGAAAAGGTTCAACTTTAGCTTTTGTACCTTTATGGTCTGAATATTTGTGCCTGGCTTTCCTTTCAGACCTATTTGCACCCACTCTACCATCTGGGGCCCGTTGCAATTTTATCCCTTCAAGTTTGATATCATCGACTTGATCATACACCCACATAACTGGGATGGATAATCTCATTGGTGAAGAATGACTAGTACCAGCTGCTTCGAAATGAGATGCGGTATTCTTGAAGTTGTCCGATTCCCTTTCTCTTTCTGGAATTTCCACCTGATACTGATCTCCAACTCGAGGAACTACTTCTGGTTCCCCGAAGATATCATACCTTGGAAAAAGCAAAAGCTCAGCAGATGTGTCTTCAGTAAGGTGCTCACCGTCGTGATCCATTTCGACAGAATCCATCTACCAATTGACCTGAAAGAAAAAACAATTCAGAACTTAAACAATCTATGATAGAAATGAAACATTTTTTAAAGTACTCAAGTATTTATCTCGGCAGCTAGTTCGCCCGTCGTACACACCTTTCAACTTATAGACAGAACTGTGTTCCTAAGTTCCAACTGCAAAGTCAGCTATCAGCGTTTTGACGCTCGTACGATATACGTCATTTGAATAGTTCTCAAAGCTAAGTATTTCTAATTCGTACTCAAACCAGTACATTAACCAAGTCTCAATATGTTTTTCCAAAAACAGTACACAACACCCATAGGAGTCCATGCGAAGTTAGAATTGAGTATGTATTACTTAATTAAGCCTAAAACAAAACATAAATCGACTGTTAATATTGGATTAAATGGGGCAAAGAAATCTAAGTTCAACTACTCCATCAGAAACATAACAAAGATCAGTGATACATTAAACTTAAACTTAAACATATCAACATATATCAATTTTGAACTAAAATTTACAAACGACGAAAAAAATTTATCATTTCTAGATCTGTTTCCGAAAACGAATACCATACCCGTGGAATGTATGCAACAAGAACCGGAATTTAGAGTAAACCCGACAAATATACTAGATGACCGCGCGGTGGGAGGCCTACGACAGAAACGAACTAACGAACTCACCGCAGGAACAAAGACCCTGGATTTTGATCTCCCACTAGTTGAACTATCTGGGACAATGAAGTCTCTGATCCAATATTAGTGACCTTAACTAACACGCATCCGTTTCATTCAAAATTCCACCAATAACCTGTTAACATTGTGTAATAAATGTCACTTAAATTTGTGATTAGAAATGCAAATAATTCAACAAACAGGAAGAATAATAAGAATAAAGAGATCCTTGTCCCTTGGATTTTTGGCCAATGGCCTTGCGTAGCTAACAAGGATAATTCAACAAACAAATTAACGAACTCACCACAGGAACAAAGACCCTGGATCAATATTCTGATCCATGGTAGTATAAAAGTGCTTCCGTTGCTACTCCAAAACCTCAACCTCATAAGAAAAGTACCTCCCAAACCTTGTCATGTGGCCATGCTCCTTTCCTAGGACGTAGTTGGTTTTAATGTTGTGCAACAATGTGATTAATTTATCACCCAATTCAAAGTTTCAATTTCTCACATCGATGTTCTACCTGCAGGTATATAAGAAATGGTCATTAGCAAAATATTCTAGCTGTATAATGCGTGATGAGTCGGCATTGACCAGTTATGCTCTGCATAACATAACTGCCTAGATCGTTCCAACATAAGAGTTTGTAACTGGTAATCAAACATAATTTTGGGTTTAGTGTTCAGATCATAGGCCCATAACCATATGTTTTCTGGAAAATATAACGAAAGTTGTGTAAAATTTATGTCAATAATTCAATCGAACCAAGATTCTGTCTCCCCAATTCAGTTACATGTGAGTTCATTTTCATCTTGTCTTAATTATCAGTTAAGAACATAAGCTCTTAATACACTGACAGATGAGCAAAGCACCCTACTACTGCAGAAGAAACTATTGGAACAAAATCACATATTATCAAGAATTACCTTCAATCCATCATTGAAATTCTTGTATGAACTGCCACAGTTTAACTTCAGCTTCTTATTGCAACCACAATTCAACTTCTAATCTCAAACTATTAGCTGTAACATAATGTAGATTAATATCGATTAATATCTAAATCCTAAATAAGCAATTATTATACGGTCTCAATACTATAAACCTGTGTTTAAACAGAACCCACTAATCAAAATCCCTATAGAACGCTTAAACTACAATCAATTTCAGAACAAAATCTTTAAGGCATTTTATCAAACACATAAGTTGAATTGTACAAAACAATAAGTTTTTTAAAATTAGGCTAGATAAGCTACAACATAGAATTAATATTAATAACCATGAGTTCATGAATCATGCTTACAACATTGATAACTTCTGTAAACAACTATACATGAAACTCTCTATAGTTGCAGAAAGTTTTAGTTAGGAATTAGGATACACAAAAGAGGAAGTCTAGAATAAGAAAAAAAAAACGAAGCTTTGACATGACGCAGTTCGATAGATGATTAAACCATACCGTTCAAGTTGTCGAACTGCTAGCCTGAAATTTGGAAGAAAGAAGAGATCTGTAAATTTGAAGTAACAACAACTCAAAAACAATAAAAACAAATATATTAAACAATCAAAACAGAGTTATTAAGAAGATAAAAATGAGAAATTATTTTTTTTACTTCACCTCTAACTTTACGTGACGAAAGGGAAGCATGAGTTTGAAGGGTAAAATGGGGTCGCATAAGTATATTTCTGACCCTTGGATTGGATTGTCAACTTTTTCACTCCTCAAAATATACAAAGTGTTTTACAGAAAGAGATGCAGAAAAGAAAGAAATGGTTTACCTTGTTAAACTCTCATGTATACAAATTCATGGAGGATGGAGGAACCGGAAGAGATGGATGAACCGGAGGAGAGTCTTCGAAGAGACAAACAAAGAAAGAAAACCAAAGTCGTTTCCTTTCCTTGTCTAAAAACACGAAACCAGAAGAAGATGGAGTCTACTAAGAGAGAGAGAGAAAGAAGTAAAAAGTGATACGAGACTGTTTACATTCTAAAGGAGACGAAATCTAGAGAGAGTTGGGAGATTTACGCGCAGCAACAGGAGGTTTTGTTTTGCTTATGGGGAGGATTTTTTTTTTTTGATGGACACATCATTTGAAAAGATGTGACCACAGCGTTATTTTCGTTACTAGTTTACTGCTAGTTATATTTTATTTTATTTTTCATTTATTTGACTAAACTGCCCTTTATCATTTTTAATCTCTTATTGTCATTCTCTTATTCTTTTTTGTTCTTTTCTGTTTTTTTTTTTTTTTCATTTTTTTCATGGTAGTTTTTTTTTTGTGGCTTGATTGGGGTAATACCCAAATTAATTGGGGTATACCAAATGAGACAAAATAAAGTCATTTTGAATTAAAACATAAAATCCCTTATCCACATATTTACAAAGATAGATAATCTATCCTTGATTAATTAACACTAATAAATGTGATTAGAATAATTAATTTAATTAGTTAATTATTTGATTGAGATTTTGAAATTAGGTTTTATTTTAGATTGAACTCATGGATGTGGGTAGATTTTTGAGAATTTTTTTTTTTTTTTAAGAATTCTACTTGTAACGGAAATGAAATCGTACTACTCGAACACTTATAAATATGGGATTGTAGAGCTGCTGGGCGATTTTATACTCAAAATTATAGAAGGAATCGATATTTTCAGTTATGAAAATATGAAAAGTCGGCAAGGTCTACGGATGAAGAACATGCCGACTATATCTGGCCGGCAAGGTCTGTGGATGAAGAACATGCCGACAACTTATGACCGGCAAGGTCGATAAAAAAATACCCTGCCGACTATAGGATTTTTGACATACAGAGAAGGTGTTACAAATGCATGATTAGTCGGCAAGGTATTAATTTCATAACCTGCCGACTAAAATATAGTCGATAAGATACAGAGATGGATATCTTGCTGACTCTGTAACTTCTAATTTCAGAGATGAAAAGTCGGCATGGTATTCAACCTTATACCCTGCCGACTTTTGGTTCGTTTTGGTTCTTCGAGTGTTTTTTTTTTTTGATTTCACTTGTCTAGACTCCACTCATACTGAACCCCGTTAGTCATACCGTTATGACTTATCACAAGATCCCATCACCGGAGCAAGGTAGTTAATTTCGGATTCCGGTTTATCTCGGTCCCGAGCGAGATACTGGTACAACGTTGTCTCGGGGAGATTCCGTTTTCAAATTTCGGTGTAATTTCGGTTCCAACTTTTATAATAAGAAGTGTTTGTTGCCAAGTTCAATTACCAGGCGTAAACACTAACTCTCATATGGATTGATGAGAAATTGTGCTGAGGCCAGAGTTCTAAAAGACTATTAGTAACAATTAATTTCATTCACAAATAAAATTGGAAGCATTTCACATCCACATCCAGTTCCAGAGGTTATCAATAATGTATCATGATTGCACAACCAAGAAAAGTAGTCTCACGCTCTAAGTAAACGTTACAAAATGTGTACAAAGTAAAGGAACAACAAGGATATTACAATTCTAATCAATATAATTTGATTCATCATAGATATCATCATCTAAAGTAACTCCATCATTCCCGACACCACCGAGTAGCCCATTTTGAGTGTCCAACATCAAGTCATCAGTATCATATCCATCATACTCTGAGTTAGTTGGATACGTAGACTTACTTCGAGAACTACTGGCACCTTTACTACCAACAGTCCCACGTTCTTCACTAACTATCTCTTGCAAATCATCAAAAGTTACATAATCACCATGAACCTCCAAGTCATTCAAATTTCGTAACTCCAACCATTCACCATTTTCATCACGCTCCTCCAGAAAAATAGGATCATTAACTTTATCATTATCGTTATATTGTTGGATTTCTAGGTAACGACGCTGCAATTTCTTATTATACTGGATAAAAACACTATCATTCAATTTATGTTGCGTTATGCGATTTCGTTTTTTCGAGTGCAACTGAAATACATAAGATAAGTACGTAATTCAACTAAAATACTTAATAATAAGCACATGCTAATTTTTTTGTTGCTTGTTGTCATAAGAACATAGGGGTATACAGGCATGTTATGTTCCTAGTTCAATCGACCTACTATACAGAGCACTTAAGGGAAATGAGTTATGGTCAAGTCTTAACAGTAATACAACACTCCACAATCAATTAATTCAAAATATAGGTACTGGAATTGCATGGTTCGTGCATATTCAGAATATTACTAATCAGTGTAAAAGATTAGAATACTTACATTTTGAAATGTGCTCCAGTTTCGCTCACATGGTGGTCTGTCTGCATGAGTAAATCCATTGGACCCCTAGAACTACTTTGGCTCTTGAATTTTCTTTTACTCTGACTCTGAACAACTACTTGACTACTACTTCCCACATTAAAATCCTTTTCAACTTCTTGTACCTCATGGTCCTCATCATCAGTATCAGCATCAGACTTTTCATCAGATTGTGTGCGACGATACAAAGCATCAACGTTATCCCTGTGAGCTTTCTTTAACTTCTTTATACTGTCATTTTGTCTAATTTCATTTATAGTTTCAACTGTTGCTTTCATACATTATGAAACATTCCCTTTGACTTGTGTGATATGCTGCTTAAGCCTAGTAATTCCACCACCACGCATTTCTTTGTTACAAAGCGTACAACTTAGTTTCTTCGGAAATGCAGGATCTTTGCATGTAGCCCATTTCCATGCTGGATCTCTTGTTTGAGTCAGACTAGAAGATTGAGGGAGTATTGACCCACATGTAGTGTTTGATTTGTTATAATTGGATGCATTAGAAGAATCCATAATCACAACCTGAAATTCATGTCAAATTGAAATTATGAGAACAATAAGCAAACTCTATTATCCAACTGAACTTTCTTACAATTGGGAGCCAACTGAACTTGGTACACCACTGGCTAATACAACCAATTATTAGCACAAAATTATTACCACTGCCTAATAAAACTCTACTTATGAACATCGATGTATAGTCTATAAATTGATATCAGATAATGACACAAACATCACCTCAACCACATTCCTACCTGAGAGAAGCATAGAATGGATGCCTACCTCAGATTTGCATCCAGCTGAAATAAGACTATTACTTGAGCCACCCAAAGCAAAATTAAATACTTCTTGAGCTTAACCAGCAGTTAATACTGCTACCTGAGGAAACCGAACACCCAATTCTTCATTACTAAAGCAAATCAACAAGAAGCCTAACATGCATCAAACACTGTCACAACTATGAAGTGAACTCAATATTTAATGACCTCACCAGCAAATCAACAAGAACCCATGACAAATCAAAAAGAACCCATGAAAAAAAATTCAGTAATTAAACAAAGAAAGCTTCAATTGAAATTCAAAACCCTAATCTCAGATTAACATCAAAAGAACTCACAATATGATAGAAAAGTTCTCAAAAGTCAAAATATATAAAGCTAGCTTCGATTAACACCACAAACCCTAATCTTGCTTCGATTAACATACCTTGCTTCGATTATGTGAGAGAGAGTCAGAGACTGAAGAAGAAACAAAGTGAAGAAGAAACGAAGTGAAGAAGAGTGAATCGGTGGGATAGATATTAGGATTAGTTAGGTTAAATTACTAAAACACCCTATATCGGGGGTAAAATCGGTGGAATTTCGGCCGATATAACCGAGTTTTCCGGTAACTTTTCGTATCACCGGAATTTCGTATTCCGCTATGTTACGAGCCGAAAAGGGAAATTTCGGCGGAATTTCGGCCGAGATGGCCGAAATTGACTACCTTGCACCGGAGTATTACATTGGTGTACGTTCCGTTAGAGTTAACGGAAAGCCCTTGAAGATTAACGAGAAATTATTGACCATTGATGAGAATGGATATGGTGGGACCAAGATAAATAGTGTTGTACCGTACACCACAATGGAGAGTTCAATTTACAGAACGTTTACTAAAATGTTTATACAAGAAGCTGCTTTAATGAACCTTAGCACCTTACTGTCACAAAACCGGTGAGGCCTTATGGTGTTTGTTTCAAGTCGGATGTATTAGGGCATACAAGAGTGGGACCAGCTGTTCCTACCGTTGATTTTGTGATGCATCATGATAGAGTTTATTGGAGGTTTTTTGGTGGAAATTTGATGGTTAGGATTCCGGGAGATGATGCTAATGATGATGGTGATGGTGGTAAGTGGTGTTTAGGGTTCGTAGATGGTGGGATTAACGCAACAACCTCAATTGTGATTGGTGCACATCAAATTGAAAATAATCTTATTCAGTTTGATCTAAGGTTGAGAAGGTTCGGATTTAGTTCTTCACTTATGACTAGGGAAACTACTTGTGCTAATTTTAATTTCACTATAAATCCTAAATTGAATTGGTAGAATATTTTGTGGTATGAATATGTTCAGACTCGTGTTACCAAGGTGTATCAGTTTTTCATTTATTACAAAATCGTTGGGTTTTTTTTTTTTTTAAGTCCAAATTTTTTTTCTTCAGATTCACATTATTTTGGACCACAATATAAAGAGCCAATTTCTTGTTAGTTTGTATGAAATACGTTAAGACTGTAGTTAAAAAGTTGTATCCAATTTATTTACTGTAATATTGTTAGATGAGATCACCTAAAATCCTAATTGCCAATAATTAACCTCTCAGTAGAGTGGTAGAATTTTTAGATGATAATGTTATTGATTATCATCGGTACTAATTCTTTATCTGCTAAAGAGAAAAAAAATATCTTACTTATTTGGACGAAAACCTAATAATATAGTAGGTTTTACGCTGTCTTACACTATATATTAATAACTCGTGATCTTAATTTTAAGACTTGCTTGGATGACCAATAAATCACAAATGATAATATTACGCATCAACTAATAAGGGCCAGTAACTCAAACATGAAGTCACTAAAGAATTTTATATGGGAAAATCTATGACCTCGAGGAAATATTTTAAGTTTGCAACTAATAAAAGCCCAACTAGTGAATGTATCTTAGGCTAGACTCAAAATAACCTACATTGTCCTAGGATAATTTGGATGATTAATCAAACCATGAATATCAAATGTTGAAAGGAGATGGCACAAAGGTTTACAAGGTTCGGCAGAGGCTACGTCTACGGAGTGTTGAGTTTAGTTTTTCACTATGAACAACCGAGGTTACAACATATCCTCTATCAGTTATATATTAGCGAGCATGACTAGAAGCATCTAAGTCACACTTTGTATCTCCCAGGCCAACCTGCTTCTAAAGGTTCCAAGGTATCTATTCTAAAGGTGCCAAGGTCTCTATTAATAGAACTTGCGGCGGATCCCACTCGGTGCTTCAGCTCTTGCTCACATATTGATGCTCTCGCCTGTGATCATTTCAGACACTTGATGCCACGCATACTTTACAACATGTATTTAACGTTTAATGTTAATTGGATTATTCTGTCACTCGTCCAACAATTCCTTCGTTGTCTTGTCATTTATATGTCAGTTATCTCCATCTCAGCCATCCATTTGAATTCTCCTCACAATTGGATAAAGTTGATGGAGACCGGATCCTTTGTGAATCAGGTGTATCTAACCTCATTGTTACTCCGTCCGGATCATACTGAAGTGACCTTAATTAGACATGTCAAAAATAAGGAAAATCTTACTCATAATGATCTTTGGAATTCAGAGTTTTATATAATAGCTTAATACTTTAACAAATGATAGCCACTCAACATAAATGACATAGTTCTCCAAAAGAGTGTTATGGTTGTACTTATGTTAAATCTATCTAAGATCAACACACATCTAACTTAGTTTTAGTACCTGATGCGGATACATCTCAGATATATCTACATGCGAACATTACCATTTGAACAATCTTGGAAAATATGTAGTAACTTTGTTCAGTTCTCTATGAATCATTTTCACCACCTTTAACCCTACAAGCATAACCACCACCTTCAACCTCACCAACATAACCACCACCTCCAGCCTGAATAAAATAAGCTTCAGTTATATCAACACAACCAGTAATACCAGCAACATCCTTATTAGGCTCATCCAAGCAAAATATCCTTGCAGCATAATAGTATCATTGTTTTCGAACTCTCTCATCAATAGGCCAGCGTTTAAATACAAATCAATTTTTGGATGTCCACTTTTGATAGATACGCAGAAAGCTCACAAACTTAGAGTAATTTAAATTTTATCGAGTTAAACACCGCCTTCCATCCCTAGATCGAAAATCATAGGTTCTGCAATTTAACTGCCCTTTTAGGTCATAAACAAGAAATACAGCTATGTTCATCCCCAAGAGTCGGTCTAGCATGTTAAATTGATGGTTGTCATAAGTGCAATCAAATTTATAATCTTGTTTCTACACAATTAACTGGTAATATAATGGAAGTCAAGTTCGTTCCCGCGAAGAGCAGTGAGTTTTAGTTGTCAAAGCGTCACAAAGGGGGATTTGTTTTAGATTTTTAAGCAAACTAAAATAAAACAATTAAAAATATTAAGTTGTAAGCAATAGAGAGAGAGATGATCGAGAAATCTTTCTTCGTTACTAAACTGTCAACGAGTTATTATACTTATCTACTCGTCATTAGTTATAGATTATCACCAACCGTGGAATAACAGCTAGCTCAGTGTTACCCCCTAAATTCCTTTTATCACTAGGTACGGAAGCTCTCCAATACCAAATTATGTTCGTCTAAACCACCCAGTAGTATTTCACTCAAGGTATAATTTGGTTGAACGTTTTATCTTTTGTGAATTTATAGGTTGATTCTAGTAGTTAGAATCTTAGCTCAAGGTCCACTTTCTAGTGTTTTTCATACACACAATCGCTCCACAGAATCCCTCTGTAAGGTCTCGTGTTCTCTACTTGTGTACAAGTTATTCGACAATTACTTATCTTCTAACTTAATACTAGCATTAGATTGAATCAACAAATAAATTTAGTTGTCCACCTAAAAAATCTACCAATCAATCGCAAATATTCATTACAGTATAAACAAGTGATAGTCATATGAAGAACTTCAAAGAATATTAATATGATAACTCAAATCTTGTTTAAAACTTAAAATTCATACTCAATCAATAGGTGTTTAGATACTCATGGATGTCGAAACATCCATGGTATACATATAAAAAAAGTAAAAAGATAACGTTACGAAAGAGGAACCGCTCTGAAACCCTAGCTTTCACTCCGTGTGTTGTTTCTCCTTTCCAAAACTTACAATTTGTGCCTTTTTTTTATATTTATTTCTACATGGCCTAATACCTATTTATATAGATTTACATTGCTTGTTTTTCAAGTATCTAAGTTGTTTCAAGAATGGTGTGGAATGGAAAACACACAAAAACACTTGCAAGTATACAAGGTCAAGCTTTATAATATAGGGATAAGAAAGGGATCAGTCCACAGGGAGTAGGAGTGCATAAAAGAAATTTTCCTAAGCTAGCAATGGAGACATGGCACTATGGCAGTGAGCAAAGCAAGGTAATGTGACAGATTCAAAGAACTAAAACAGTTAACACAAGATGGAAAAACAGCAAGGAACCAAGGCTGTGAGCCAAGGGCAGGGGTGAGATTGTGCACTGATTTCAGTGCACAATAGGCTTCAAAATGCAAGAACTAAGCAAAACAGTAAAGGAAAGTAACTGAGCAGTGAATAAAAGCAGAGCAGGAATTGTAAGTGACTGAAGAAAGGAATTGTGGCTAAGCTAAAGGCTTAGAATCCACCTTGGTGTCCTAGCCAAACAATGTAGTTCTAGGTTGAAATTAAGACCCTAAGCATACAATTGGAATGGAAAGAAAATCAGCTTGCTCAACTAATGTGCTCCTAGCATTGACTGTCTTTTGACAGTACAATCAATCACAAGCACACAGATGAGCACTAATCACTCCCATTGCTCAAGAAAAACAAGAATTAAGGCTCTAACCTAGCAATTCATCATCAAACAATGCACTAAGGCTTCATCTGAGCCTTAGCTGCAGTAACTTAGCTCATGAAAAACATGTTAACAGCATCAACATTCATCACATATGCTAATTGAAACAACATTCTCAACATTGAAGATAAAAATCAAAACATCATATAACATTCACTATCAACTGTCATGCAATAACTGAAATTTAAATTGCAAACAAACAGAACAAAATGTTTTTCTGGCTAGTCCAGAGATCATCCCCATCTACCCCTCTACATCACCCCCTATTTATATCACCAAATACCCAATTTTTCCGAAACCCTAGAATTGAAATTAGGGTTTTCAATCTCCGAAATTTACTCACCAAAACTTTGAATTGACGTCGCCCCATGTCTTCTCTGCCTCTCTCGGTTCTTCTCCTGCTCCCAATCGCTACAATTGCTCCCTAATTTGAGGTGTTTTATCAACCCTCACCTAGGTCAGTTGGTGAGAGAGGTTAAAGCGCTTCGAATTAGGGGGATGGGTCGTGTCGGGTAATGATGGAGATGGTGGAGTTGGTGGTAGTTGGTGTAGGTAGTGGTGGTTGTGGAAGTGGAATAGGTGGTGGTACGGCAGGGTATGGTGGTTCTGTTGCAGAGAGGGGGAGAGGAAGAAGAAGGTGGAGGTCGATATGGGTTAGGGTAGGGAGCTGTTTGGCTAGGTCATAGGGTTCGAGTATTAGTGTGTTAGGCGGGTGTATCAAGATGTGTGTACCACGAGCTGAAGCCACTGGATATGGAGATGGTAGGTGGATCGGACGGATAAGAAAGAAGCAGCTTGTAGGGACCGTAGGATGTAAAATACAACGAAGTCTACGGTGCGAGATTAGGTTAGGTGTTGTAGTGTTTAGCGGAATCATCGGGATTTGATGAACAGGCATAGGAGCGACCGTAGGATGCTGAAATGCTTCGATCTGACGGCTGAAATCCGAGACGGGCATGGATATAGAAAATGGGTTTGGGTGAGGGTTTTGGGCCTTGGGTATGCCAGGCCCATGTCTTCTTTAAGAACAATTCTTCCTCTTCAAGCCCACTTCTAGTCTTTTGGTCTTGTGCACGACATTATTCGCGGCTTCCTTGTGTAATTCCTCCCGTCTTTTCACTACTTTTCTTCTCTTTTCGCTCCGCAATTCATCCAAACTTTATTTATTACCTAAAAATGCAAAATTAAGTAAGAAAAATATTTATTCTTGAAAACAATGAAAATACAGAATATGGGATAAAATGTAGAATTACTGCGCAAAAGATGAGTTAAATGCCAGCAAAAAGGGATAAAAATATACAATATTAGGCACTCATCAAATACCCCCAAACCTGAATTTTACTTGTCCTCAAGTAAAACAAAACTAAGGAAATCCTACCTATACCACTGTCGCTGGTCTCTCGAATGCATTTAGCATATGCACTAAGCCTTTTAAACCACTAAGTGTCCCTAGTGGACGAGTTGAAGTCTCGTGAAGGTTTGCTTAGAACGTACCTACAAAGTTCTAGGTCAAAATATAAGCTCAGATTCCATCAAATGTGACATGTGCAAAACAGTTTAAGCTCACAGCAAAATGGAGATGTCAATCTAGCTATCTAAGGCACAATCCTAGCACTGATAACAAATAAAGACATGTGATAAGAGTGTAAAGTGTATCTACACATGTGTAAAGAAAGATCGGATGTTATGACTACTAATCACCAAGAGATAGTTTCTCAGGCTAAGAACCAAGGTCGAAATCTAGCTAGCTGTCCGGACTTTACGAGAATTGTGAATGAGTTGGAGGTATTTCACAATTACTCGCGTTGTACATCAATGGCATACACCCTCCTTGCTTATTACAATGAAACACAAAATGACTATTTACATGACTCTTATTTACATTGACTACTCTCTTTTATTTTTGGAACAAGAGAGAATGGAATTGATAAATACTTGATTTTTTTTTTTCTGAATATATACATCGTTTTTTTTTTTTTTTTTTTTTTTTTTTTAAGAAGGAAACACTTTTGATACATATACAAAAGGAAACAAAAGATTACATGACACTTTGCAAGAGGTAGCCCTTTTTGATGCACCCAGTTAAATTCGATGGTTGTCTTTCTTAATGTAACCTCCACCTTCTATCCCAACCAACCAAAGAACAAGCTAGTCAAGTTTCGTTCAGTATTCTAAAGTGATTGGCAATCGTAACTTCCTATCAAACACCTTGAAGATCGAGGCCATACATGTATTGGTAGATCGTGCGCGTGCAAATTTCTTATCACTATGTGAATTGTGCTAGAATCAGGGTGCCTAAATATCTAGACTAAGACTCCTAATAATTACATATTTGCACAAGAGTCAACATTTCAAGGTAAATGAGCTCCATTTTTATGTTTTTTTTTATTTTTTTTTAATTTTTTTTTAATTTTTTTTTTTTTTTGGAATTTTTCAATTTTTTCAAAAAGATGGAGTTTTGTTTTCAATTATGCATATTATCGGTATCTACTCTATACCCCCAAACCTAAACTAAAATTGTCCTCAATGTTTCAAAATATGGAAAGAATTATAAAACAATATATGAAGAGGAACATGCTGAGTAGAGTAAAAGGAGAGAGAATACCCGATTGTACGGCGAAAGCTCGATTAAAACTCCGTTATTCAAGGCAAAAATCCATCATATTAGGAGTCACAATGGATGAGCACAAAATATATACAAAAGGAAATTTAACTAACACATTATCTACAAGAAAATTTGGTTTTTAATGGGATTGGACTTTTTGGAAAAATTTGGTTTTGTTGGGAACATTTGGTTTTGATGGGAAAAAGAAAATTTTGGTTTTTAGGGAAAGATTTGGAAAACTTTTTGGTTATTTAGGGAAAGAGTGGACCAGTTTAGTCCACATAGACCGGGTCCTCCAGGTTGGTTGTTTCAATGTCGGGTGGAAATGGCTCAAGGAATGGCTTTAATCTCTGCCCGTTGACTTTGAAAACGTTCTTGTTGGAGACATCCTCCAGCTCTACAGCTCCATGAGGAAAAACTGTGCGTACTAGGTACGGACCCTTCCATCTGGAACGCAGTTTTCCTGGAAAAAGATGTAATCGGGAGTCATACAGCAAGACTTTCTGACCAGGAGTGAAGGATTTGCGTAGAATACGCTTGTCATGAAACATCTTCATCTTCTGCTTATATAACTTGGCACTGTCATAAGCCTCATTTCTCAATTCTTCCAACTCGTTGAGTTGAAGTTTCCTTTGAATTCCAGCTTCGTCCAGAGAAAGTTCAGTCTTGATTGCCCAGTAACGATGTTCTAATTCCACAGGTAGATGGCACGGCTTTCCATACACTAGACGATAGGGGGACATGCCAATTGGTGTCTTATAAGCTGTTCTATAGGCCCACAAAGCATCATTCAATCTCAATGACCAATCTTTCCTAGACGGGTTAACCGTCTTTCTAGAATGTGCTTATTTCCCTATTAGAACTTCCTTGTCCACTGTCTGAGGGTGGTACGGAGTAGCAACCTTGTGAGTTATGCCATACTTGCGTACTAAAGACTCAAAGTACTTGTTACGAAAATGTGAACCGCCGTCACTGATGATAGCTCTAGGGGTACCAAAACGTGAAATATGTTTCCTTTAGAAATGAAAGTACCACCTTGTGGTCATTTGTTCTGGTTGCTATGGCTTCTACCCACTTAGAAACGTAATCAACTGCGACTAGGATGTACAATCTGTCAGACAGGGAATGGACCCATGAAGTCTATCCCCCAAACATCAAAAATCTCCACAATCAAAATGGGGTTCAATGGCATCATGTTTCTCCTCGAAATGCTTCCTAGCTTTTGACAGCGTTCACAAGCAACACAATAATCATGGCAATCCTTGAACAATGATGGCCAATAGAATCCACACTGCAAGATCTTTGCAGCGGTTTTCTTGGCACTGAAATGGCCTCCACATGCTTGGTCATGACAGAAATATCACATCTTTCTGTTCAGTGTTGGGGACACATCTCCTAATGATTTGGTCTGGGCAGTACTTAAACAAATATGGGTCATCCCAAAGGAAATGTTTAACTTCAGCCAAAACTTATAGCGGTCTTGTCTCGACCAACGTGAGGGCATCCTACCTGTAGCGAGGTAGTTAACAATATCAGCAAACCAAGGAAGGTCTGAGATAGACATCAGCTGTTCATCTGGGAATGATTCTCTAATCAGCTCAAATTCATCAATAGACTCTAAAGTTAATCTAGACAAATGATCAGCAACCACATTCTCACAACCTTTCTTATCACGGATTTCGAGATCGAATTCCTGTAATAAGTATCCATCGAATAAGGCGAGCTTTAGCATCCTTCTTGGAAAGAAGATACTTCAAAGCCGCATGGTCTGTGTATATGATGATCTTAGACCCTATCAGATAAGATCTAAACTTGTCTAATGCGAAAACGACGGCAAGCAATTCCTTCTCGGTAGTTGAATAATTGAGTTGGGCATCATTAAGGGTTTTGCTAGCATAGTATATCACATATGGTAGTCTATCAACTCGCTGTCCTAAAACAGCACCAACAGCATAATCAGAGGCATCACACATAAGTTCGAACGGAAGCTTCCAATCGGGTGGTCGGACTATAGGAGCGGTGGTGAGAAGGGTTTTTAATTCCTCCCATGCCTTCACACAAGCAATCGAAATTGAAGGCAACATCTTTGGAGAGAAGACTGCACAGAGGTCTGGAGATTTTGCTGAAATCTTTGATGAATCGCCGGTAAAAACCAGCATGACCTAGAAATGATCTGATCTCCTTCACAGAGCGGTTTGGTAGATATGAATGAGGTCAACTTTAGCTTTATCCACTTCAATTCCTTTTTCTGAGATGATGTGTCCTAGAACTATTCCTGAATTCACCATAAAATGGCATTTTTCCCAATTTAGAACAAGGTTCTTTTCTTTACATCTGGATATCACGAGGGCAAGATGCTTCAAACATTCGTCAAACGAGGAACCAAAAAAGAGAAATCATCCATAAAGATCTCGAGAAAACTATCTATCATGTCAGAAAAAATGCTCATCATGCAACGCTGAAAAGTAGCAGGTGCATTACACAACCCGAAGGGCATACGTCTATAAGCAAACGTCCCAAATGGACACGTGAATGTAGTTTTTTCCTGATCTTCTGGAGCAATGTGAATTTGGTTATAACCGGAAAAGCCATCTAGAAAACAGTAGTGACTGTGTCCAGACACACGTTCTAGCATTTGGTCAATGAAAGGGAGCGGGAAGTGATCCTTCCTTGTTACTGTGTTCAACTTCCTGTAGTCGATGCATACTCGCCATCCTGTGGTTGTACGAGTAGGGACTAATTCATTCTTGTCGTTCTGAACTACAGTAATGCCTGACTTCTTAGGCACAACTTGAATGGGACTAACCCATTTGCTATCAGGTATTGGGTATATGATACCCGCATCAAGTAGTTTCAGGATCTCTCCTTTGACTACATCTCTCATGTTAGGATTAAGTCTCCTTTGCATTTCCCTAGATGGTTTGGCATTCTCTTCAAGGTTAATGTGGTGCATGCAAATGGTGGGACTAATTCCTTTGAGATCTGAGATGGTCCATCCTAAGGCCTCTTTGTGTTCCTTAAGTACTTCTAAAAGCTTACTTTCCTGTTCCGTGTCTAAACATGATGAAATAATGACGGGTAAAGTATCAGAAGAACCTAGGAATGCGTACTTCAACGTACTAGGCAATGTTTTCAATTCAAGCTTGGGTGGCTCAACAATGGATGGAATGCTTGGAATCAGAGAGTAAGGGTGGTTCCACTTCATATTTCCTTTCAGTGATGTCCATTTGAGGTACAGATTCGAGCAGAGATAGGACGTCACTACAGTATGCATCATCATAGGAATCTGGTTAAAGTACTCCATACATGCTTGAAAGGGGTCGACGGATAGAATGTTAGTCAACGAATCTTGCATTAATCCTTCAATCATATTAACTTCATGCACATCATCATCATCAAGATTCACAGGTTGTTGACTAATATCGAACACATTCAATTCTACCGTCATGTTACCAAAAGACAGTTTCAACACTCCATTACGACAATTAATGATCGCGTTGGACGTAGCCAAGAAAGGACGTCCTAAGATGACAGGAATGTGACAGTCTGGGTTTTGTACAGGTTGAGTGTCTAAGACAATGAAGTCTACGGGAAAATAGAATTTGTCAACCTTGATCAAAACGTCTTCGACCACTCCACGAGGAATCTTGACAGATCGGTCTGCCAGTTGTAGAGTGATAGATGTTGGTTTCAACTCCCCAAGACCTAACTGCTCATAAACAGAATATGGCAGTAGGTTAACACTTGCACCTAGGTCTAATAACGCTTTATTGACCGTGTGTTCTCCTATAGTGCAAGAAATTGTTGGACATCCTGGATCCCTAAACTTGGGTGGAGTTTTGTTCAGAATGATGGAACTCACCTGCTCAGCTAAGAAAGCACGTTTTGCACATTGAGCTTGCGCTTTTGAGTACACAAGTCTTTGAGGAATTTGGCATAAGCAGGGATTTGCTTGATTGCTTCAAGAAAAGGAATGTTGATGTTGACTCTCTTGAACAGATCTAACATCTCATTGTAATGGGTACTTTTCTGTTGATAGATCAATCTTTGAGGAAATGGGGCAACAGGAGAATGAGTTGGCAAAGGGACATTCACAGCAGTAGAATTGTCAGCTTTCCAACTTGCTCAGATTCTTTGGTTTTCTGGGGTTGTGGAGACAGCGTGGAATTTGTATCAGATTCATTAGGTTCGCCCACGTTGTTCTCGATGACTTTACCACTTCGGAGGGTGGTAATGGCATGGACTTGATCGGGTGAGGTTTCAGTGCAGGATGTTGTGCCTGTTTGAAATATCCTCTTTGGATTTTGTTGGGGTTGGCTCGGAAGTTTACCCTTTTCTCTCTCACACATTTGATCCATCTTTTGATCTAGATTTTTCTGACTTTGCATCAAACTCTGGAACATTTCCTCTAGGGTGGATAATCTCTTGTCGGTATTGTGTTGAGGATATGATTGTTGTTGAGAGTTTGATTGTTGTTGAGGGTTTCTCGGGTGTTGATAACCTTGATTGTTCTGATATCCCTGATTGTTTTGATAGCTCTGATTGGGTTGAGATGGTCCTCCCTGAGTGGGTCCTTTGACCATGAAAAGTTAGGGTGGTTTCTCCATCCTGGATTGTAGGTCTGTGAATAGGGGTTATGTTCTTGTTTTTGAAACATGGCATGTGCCTGTTCAAGCCTAGATTCCTGGACTGCAAGCAAATCGGGACAATTTTGGAATTGATGGTTGGGATCGTTACAAGCGGCACAACAGACGAAGCGACATGTTCTCGGAGAGTAGTGGTGGAAGGTTTTGAATTTTTATGTAGTTCTAACTCTTCTAATCTCCTAACTATTGATGCCATGTTTGCTCTTCCCTCGAAATCGCTTCAATCCTAAAAGCCTTCGCTTCGGATGTAGTCTTTCTGGGTTCACGGATGGATTCCCACTGTTGCGTCTTTTCAGCTACTTCAATCAAGAAGTCCCAAGACGCATCAGCAGTTTTGTCTACGAATAGACCATTACACATCGACTCAACCGTTGTTCGGGTGGACACATCTAGACCTTCATACAAAATTTGCACAAGTCTCCATTTTTCAAAACCATGATGGGGACATTGGAGCAATAATTCATTGAATCTCTCCAGTATCTAGCTAAGGTCTCACCTTCTAATTGCACAAAGCTATTCAGACTTTGACGAATTGTCGCAGTCTTGTGTTCGGGAAAAACTTTTTGAAAAACTCCTTTATGAGGTCATCCCATGTCATGATGGATTGAGGCTGTAAAGCATAAGCCAGGCCTTTGCTTATCTTTCAGGGAGAAAGGAAAAGCCTTAACTTTAGGGTTTCGTCGGACATTTGAGTGAAACGCAGAGTTCCACAAATTTCCTCGAATTCTCTCACGTGGTGGTACGGGTTTTCATTCTCAACACCTCTAAAAATAGGAAGCATCTGTATTGTGCTTGATTTCAGCTCATAATGGCCATTAGCCTCGGGTAGCACAATACAAGAAGGTTGACTGGCTCTAGTTGGGTACATATAATCCTTGAGGGTACGGGGTTCTCCCATTGTTTCTGGTTGATCTGGACTGTCTCCCTCAGAACTTAGAATTTCGATAGGTTCGTCTGGGTTAATTCTAACAAGTCTGTTTGTTTGGTCTCTGTAGGTCACAATCATGTCCTAGTAGGTACCTTAACTAACATGTTGGTCAGACAGAGCAATCGGAAACAATTTGGCCCACAAGGGTTACGAAGATTTGGTTTTGAATGGGTGTTGGACTAACAAGGGATTTTGGTTTTTGGTTTAAATTGGGCTTTGGAAAATTTTTGAACTAAACCTAGCATAAATTAGCACAACCATAAAAGAAAATAAAAACAATAATAATAATTACAAGCCCATAAAAGAAAAGAAAAATAAAAGAAAAAAAAGAAAAAAAAATAAAATAAAAATAATTATTACAAGCCCAAATTAAAAATAAATTAATTATTACATACCCAAATTGAATTTAATGGGCCCAAGTGGGTTACTCATGGTTTAGGCTTACTTGGTTAAGGAGGGAAGCCCAGTTAGGCTTTTGTTCCCTTTAGTTGCACAGCCCAGTTGGGCTTTAGGATCGTCCTAAGCAGCTCACGCTCAAGCCCAGCAGCAGGTGGAACAGAGCCCAGCAGCAGAATGCACAAGCCCAGCAACAAGCCCAGCTCAGTTGAAGTTGAACCCAGCAGCAGAAGCAAGCCCAGCAGAGGCAGCAGCCAGCAGCAGCAGGTAGCAGCCCAGTTGCTTTGGCTTGGCAGCAGCAGGCTTTGGCTTGGCAGCAGCAACAGCAGCAGCAGCAGCTCAGGTTTCAGCAACACAGCTCTGCAGCAACTTAGACAACTCTGCAATGATCTTGACAGAGATGCAATGGTAGATGAAAGACAGCAAGGAAAAGAAATTCAACACACAGCACCACTCCCCGGCAGCGGCGCCAAAAACTTGGTGTGGAATGGAAAACACACAAAAACACTTGCAAGTATACAAGGTCAAGCTTTATAATATAGGGATAAGAAAGGGATCAGTCCACAGGGAGTAGGAGTGCATAAAAGAAATTTTCCTAAGCTAGCAATGGAGACAGGGCACTATGGCAGTGAGCAAAGCAAGGTAATGTGACAGATTCAAAGAACTAAAACAGTTAACACAACAAAGCAGTTAACACAAGATGGCAAAACAGCAAGGAACCAAGGCTGTGAGCCAAGGGCAGGGGTGAGATTGTGCACTGATTTCAGTGCACAATAGGCTTCAAAATGCAAGAACTAAGCAAAACAGTAAAGGAAAGTAACTGAGCAGTGAATAAAAGCAGAGCAGGAATTGTAAGTGACTGAAGAAAGGAATTGTGGCTAAGCTAAAGGCTTAGAATCCACCTTGGTGTCCTAGCCAAACAATGTAGTTCTAGGTTGAAATTAAGACCCTAAGCATACAATTGGAATGGAAAGAAAATCAGCTTGCTCAACTAATGTGCTCCTAGCATTGACTGTCTTTTGACAGTACAATCAATCACAAGCACACAGATGAGCACTAATCACTCCCATTGCTCAAGAAAAATAAGAATTAAGGCTCTAACCTAGCAATTCATCATCCAACAATGCACTAAGGCTTCATCTGAGCCTTAGCTGCAGTAACTTAGATCATGAAAAACATGTTAACAGCATCAACATTCATCACATATGCTAATTGAAACAACATTCTCAACATTGAAGATAAAAATCAAAACATCATATAACATTCACTATCAACTGTCATGCAATAACTGAAATTTAAATTGCAAACAAACAGAACAAAATGTTTTTCTGGCTAGTCCAGAGATCATCCCCATCTACCCCTCTACATCACCCCCTATTTATATCACCAAATACCCAATTTTTCCGAAACCCTAGAATTGAAATTAGGGTTTTCAATCTCCGAAATTTACTCACCAAAACTTTGAATTGACGTCGCCCCATGTCTTCTCTGCCTCTCTCGGTTCTTCTCCTGCTCCCAATCGCTACAATTGCTCCCTAATTTGAGGTGTTTTATCAACCCTCACCTAGGTCAGTTGGTGAGAGAGGTTAAAGCGCTTAGAATTAGGGGGATGGGTCGTGTCGGGTAATGATGGAGTTGGTGGAGTTGGTGGTAGTTGGTGTAGGTAGTGGTGGTTGTGGAAGTGGAATAGGTGGTGGTACGGCAGGGTATGGTGGTTCTGTTGCAGAGAGGGGGAGAGGAAGAAGAAGGTGGAGGTCGATATGGGTTAGGGTAGGGAGCTGTTTGGCTAGGTCATAGGGTTCGAGTATTAGTGTGTTAGGCGGGTGTATCAAGATGTGTGTACCACGAGCTGGAGCCACTGGATATGGAGATGGTAGGTGGATCGGACGGATAAGAAAGAAGCAGCTTGTAGGGACCGTAGGATGTAAAATACAACGAAGTCTACGGTGCGAGATTAGGTTAGGTGTTGTAGTGTTTAGCGGAATCATCGGGATTTGATGAACAGGCATAGGAGCGACCGTAGGATGATGAAATGCTTCGATCTGACGGCTGAAATCCGAGACGGGCTTGGATATAAAAAATGGGTTTGGGTGAGGGTTTTGGGCCTTGGGTATGCCAGGCCCATGTCTTCTTTAAGAACAATTCTTCCTCTTCAAGCCCACTTCTAGCCTTTTGGTCTTGTGCACGACATTCTTCGCGGCTTCCTTGTGTAATTCCTCCCATCTTTTCACTACTTTTCTTCTCTTTTCGCTCCGCAATTCATCCAAACTTTATTTATTACCTAAAAATGCAAAATTAAGTAAGAAAAATATTTATTCTTGAAAACAATGAAAATACAGAATATGGGATAAAATGTAGAATTACTGCGCAAAAGATGAGTTAAATGCCAGCAAAAAGGGATAAAAATATACAATATTAGGCACTCATCAAAGAACCCGACCCTAAACTACGAAAGAAAGGCCTAAAAGATAGTTCGTGAATTTTAGCCTTCATGGTACACGTACCAGTATGCATATATACCATATTTTCATAAAAGTGTCCACGAACTTTTTGGTATCCATACCAGTATGCGTACCCTCTAATACACGAAATTCATAATTTTCATGGTATAGTACCAGTATGAATACCCTCTTGTAGACGTCGATATTCGATAAGCTTGTTTTTCCTCCATAACTTGTTCGTCTGAACTCGGAATGACCTTATTCTTTTTGAATTGTTTTTGTAATTCAATTAGCTTAAAAATGGTAATACGAAATACTTAATTTGAATGAGTTAAGGTTGGTCTTTGGCATGTGTCTTGATTTTGTGCACTTTTGCTCCATTTCGTCGCACTTATTTTCGATGTGGGCACTTAGATAGCTTGGAATACTTCTCTTCTTAGATATTTTTAGCACTTTGTAGCTCCTTTTTGGATGATTCACATAATATATACAAACAAAATAAAACAAGAGTAATAATACAAAAATATGCAAGAATAATATATAAAACAAGTATGGAATGGACACTAAAATCATATGACTTATGCACTTATCAAATTCGCCCACACTTAGCTTTTGCTAGTCCTCAAGAAAACTAAATTATATTGATCCTAAATACAATAACTCCCTTTAGTTTAGGATACGGTTACACTTAGCTAATGCAACATGCCTTTAAACCCCTAGTGTTAGAGCATAGCTCGGTTGAACCCACCAAGTGTTGGTATCTTAAGTTTGGTTGTCATATTTTAGTGAGTCAAAAATCATCCAAGAGTCGCTTGATTATGTACTAGAGACAACTTCGTTAAGGTTAGACTAGAAAGTCTGGGAATTTTGAGACATACAAGTATTACTCGAAGACCTGAAGAATGTGAAGAAGTAACGAGCTACAACGATGACATCATCCTTCCTCTTGCGGTTAGTAATATTGTCTTGAACTGTTTCATTCCTAACATATATTTCAATTCGTACTATATTGAAAACATAACTGCGAAGATGTATATTGGATATATTACTTTAGTAGTGAGACATGATCACATGATCATAGTATTAGGAAATTAGACTACGAAGTATAACACTTATCTTTTGAGCTTCGTAGATATGACATTGACGTAATCTTATGAATGTTGTTATGATTATGTGAATGGGTAAACGTGAACATTTCATCATAGGAAACAATGTTTTCTATTTGTTTAAAGGAAGTACATTCATGAACTTGTTTTATGAATCAAAAGGGAAATCTCTAGGCTTATTGGTACGGCTATTCATTGGAAATCTTTGGATTACCAATATGTGTGAGATGGTACAACCGATCGTAACTTTGTTATGTATTTTGGTATAACTAATCACAATGCCTGACTTATGATTTGGTATGACTAGTTTTAATTAATTAGTGTAACCGATCCTAAGTAATAACCTGAGATGGTATGATCGAAATTTGTAATTAGTGTGACCGATCACAGAGAGTTGTGTAATCGATCCTTGTAATTGGTGTAACTGATCCTAGTGATTGGTGTGACCTCACAAGCAATACCATGTGTATATAGTAACCAGTCCTGGTAATTGATGTAACCGATCCTGGTAACTGATGTAACCGGTCATGGTAACTTGTGTGACCAATCACAAGTGCTTCCATATGAGGGTGTAACCGATCCTAGTGATTGGTAGAACCGACTGAACCCATGTATGTGATTTGATCAATCACATAGTTGTCTTGGAATACAGATGAATCAATTTTAAACTTGTTTGGAAGTGTGGTGTAATTGATTCCAAGATTTTAAATATGAAAGAGGATTTACAAAGAAGAGATGTCAACATACTTTGAACACGTAAAGTAACTCTTATCTTTTATTGTTCAAAAATATTCCTTAGTACTCAAGGAGATCATGTACCGAAATAAATTAAAAATCTTGTAATTAAGGTTGTTAGTTTTATACGCTTTAATTACCAGCAATTAAATACATATATCTAGAGAGAAAAAATTAGTAATGTGCATTTACTAATTGAAGTTTTTCAATTGAGAGATTTCGGAAAATATTGAACAAAGCATTTACTGTAATTATGAAAACCGAATGGGCATTTATTGCATATCTTGAGAATACTTTCAGTTTTGGAAATTCCTTGGTGTCCAAACATCCTAGGTCTATAAAAACCTAAGTTTGCATTTCTAAAAAACTATCCTAAGAGCCAGGCAAACTTCATCTTTTTGTTTTTTTTTTGTTGGAGCCATCTAATCGGAGAGGAAAGTACCCTAATTTGGCGAAATCTCCTACGACCGCTCGTTTAAAGACTTCTGTAGGATCAAGAATCTCTACGAGTACTGTTGGTGGGAAACTAGATAATTGCAGTATTATTAGTTTTGGATTGATTTGATTGAATAACGGTTGTTGAAACTTTGATTGCAGCTGGTTTGTTTATTCTTGAGAATCTTCTCTTCTAATATAAGATTCACTCAAACTAGCTCGAAGTATGGACGGGATCTTTACAATTGTTTGTAGATCTAAAGAAATCTTGTGATAATCCATTGTTAACAGACTCCGTTCTATGAGTGATTGATCACAATAAATTCAAGTGGTGTTGTGCAGGTTTTAATTGAAGATTAAATAAGATTTGAAGACGGTTACGATTTATTATTGGTTTCTCATATCTTGGTGTTGCACAAACCTTGATCGGCTGGGATCCAACTAGAATCAAATTTATTCGATTGATTAGTTGCGTGAGATCGGCATTCACAATATATATCTTTGAGATTTATTTGGATTGAGTATGAATCTAAACTTGACTGCTTCGGTAGTTATTGGATAGATTGATCTAACCAGGAAAAGGAGTTTATTAGCTTAAGTGGAAGATCCTTTGCATATGACTTGAGATGTCTTATCTTAAAGAATCAATAGAGTTGTTACCAAACATATTTGTTGTTCCTTTACTTTTTGGAATACGATCCAAAGGAATTGTTCCTTTACTCATCGAAGTCGGAAGCGCGGGGAAAGTGAGGAAACTAAGTGAAATAGGGGTAGTTGTTTGGTCTCAACTATACGAAGTTGGTTTAGATTTTGTATAGCATATTAATTCTGAAAGTATTTAATTCTGGACTAGGTCCCAGGGTTTTTCTGCGTTTACGGTTTCCTCTTTAACAAAATCTTGCTGTGTCTTTTACTTTTTTATTTCCGCAATTATAATTGTTTACTATAATTAGAAGTAAAATATACAAACGTTAATTCGTTTTACTTTGATAGTGATCCTATAGAGTTTGGTTAAGTCTGAACCTATTATCAAGTAATCACACTTTGGTGGTCGTATTATCTCGATCTCGTATCCATAGACAATCACACAAAGTGTGAATACCAATTTGTAGTATTGTCTCGACTTTGTCCATAGACAATCACTTTCGATAAGAGGACTTATAGGTGGATAAATTAAAGATTGTGGTGTATTTCGGTACCCTCGTCTTTTCACCCAGGTGTCCCTAATGGACGAGTTATAGTCTCGTGAGGGTTTACAAGAGTTATACCCACAAAACCCACTCCAATTTCTCGCTTTGGAAGAACTACGAAGGAAAGACACGGAGCAGAAATCCAAACAATTAGCTTGCATAATTTCTTTAGCTGCAAACATCCCACATACATTCCAATCATCACACATAAGCAATTACTTACGTGTGACATTCAACTTGATTGCATAACTCTACTCATATAGTCATTGAAAACTTGTTGCAATTTTTTTCAACATTTTTGCCGCAACACTCGCGTAGTGAAATCAAATGAACAGATAAGAGAATGGAAATAAAATAGTGAAGTGTGCAAATGTTGACTAAGGTGAATGATGTTACCCAAAATACTTGTCTGAATTTCGTTAAAGGATATTTATATATAGCGCAATAGTTGAGATAAGCACCCATTTAACTCGACAACATGATTAGATACTCTAAGCGCATCTTTCTTTTCAGTGAATATGTGATAGTTCTCATGAATCCTGCGTTCCACGCTTGTTTAGGCAACTGAGACAGAGAAAACGCACACATACTGCTCTCTAAGTGTCGAGAACCTCATCGAGTCTTTTTGACTTGCTAAATAACAATGTAGGTATTGAAAATGCGGGGGTCTAACAACCACACCCAACAATTCGTTTGGCAATATGAGAGGACTTTCTTTAATATACTTTCAAGAGAATCAACTAGACAGTCAGACTCAATCTATAGGAAAGTATATCAAATATCTATATCTCAATTTCAACACAATCAGAGTTAAACAGAAACAAGTCCGTAAACCTGATTTTAATGAAGCTCTTGAACCAAAATCTTTTGTGTTAATCACAACCTATTCAATATCCACCGTGTATAAACCTCTTTAAGATACAATCACTAAAGGAATATTTCAACACAATGTCCACTTGAAACATGGTTAGTTCAGACTGGTCTAACAATGTAAAAATAACAAAATCAATTGTTCAAGATCAATCAAGTCTTATCCAACAAACAAGGTCGGATTTAACAACTATGATTGATTAACGTACCACCTGTATTATTTCAATTATATAAATAAAATATAATGCAGAAAGGAAATTACATAGACACCAGAAATTTTGTTAACGAGGAAACCACAAATGCAGGATAACTCCGGGACCTAGTCCAGAATAACCACACACTGATTATAAGCTTTTACACCAATTTCTTACTACCTATTCGGACTTGATATAATTCCTACTTTAGCACTAATAGAACTCCTAGCAGAACACCGATTCTCTTTAAGAATTCTTCCCAAAAATCTTCTGCCAGAACAAAGTTCTTTTTGTTTATGGGTAACAACTGTTTCTGTTGGTTTTGGTAAATGGGGTGTATGGATGAGAAACAAATATAAACCTTAAACAAATGCACTGCACGGGAGTACTTTAGATTCGAGATATCAATCTGCACAATCCTGGCCTAACCAAGAAATGGCCATTCCAGTCTTACTTCGGTCACAAAGTGGAGGAGAAGGGTTGGTCTTTGGGAGCGAAGCAAAGAAGTTGTTGACATCAGAATGGTTTATTCTGAAGGTGTGGCTTTTTTATGACTTGTATCAGAATTTGGAACTGGCTTGCGGGATGTAAGCTATCAGTTCTTTGGTGTTTTCTGGATACTGTGTTGTTGTTAACCAAACTGTCGACGTTTGGTTCAAATAGGTAGAGCCTATTTATACAAGTCATATTGAACGCACCCTGATCTCATAGAAAGTGGAACTGATTGAGTGATGGAGAAGTGGGGTCGTGTGTAAATTCCATAAAACCACGTTCCCATAATGAAGGGGACGGGTTAGTTTACACCCACTACTTCTTGCCGCCACTAACTGACCTGCTTTCTGACACTTTCTTATAATGGGCATGTTGCACGCCGCACGATGTAAATCTCCAGACCAATACCCTAATGAGTATCCCCCATTTTGTGACATGTTTGATGTCCCGAGTGTTTTCATGGAAAATGTGTAGCAGATTTCTATGTGTGGCAACTCAAAGTCAGAAGACTTGGCGCAGAAGAATATCATGTGATGATATTAGGCTTGTCTTGGCTGGTCGCCTAAGACTTGCCAGAGGCATGTCAATTCTGAGGCGAATTTGGACGGCTAAGATTGTGACCCATGAGAAAGGGTGTCCATAATTCTGTTGGCGCCTGATAATGGCACAATGGGTGGTTGGCATAGTTTGCGCATGCCAGTGGCATGGTGGTGCAAGTAGCGCCTGGCGTAGCCATGGTCGCTAGATTTTGGCATATTGGTGTTACACCCAAATATGGCTTGATAACATTAGTTCCAGTTTCCATATCAATCCCAATGCTTTGGGTAGCATAATTTGGCTTGGTTCGCGTAGCAACTTCACATAAATTAGGGTTTGGCATGCCGAAACCCTAATTAGTGCGTGTGGCATGCGGGCGCGACATGGTGACGCTTTTTTGTGCAAACGGCGCTATCGTCATTCCAAAAGAACTATAGTAAGGCCATTATGTGAAAACGGCCACAGGAGCAAGAGTTGCTATGAGTGGCTATGATATGGCGCCATTCCTAGAGTTTCCTGGATCCCGCATGGCTCGTGGAATGTTGTGGGGCCCAAAGTGGCGTGATTTGAGCCACAACTGGAAATTAGGGTTTTGGTTAATGCGCCTAAAGCATAATCGTTCTTCTGACTAGAAAACCCTAATTTAAGCACACCATGGCGTTGGCCACGAACAGAAGGTAAGTTAGCACGTAAAGGCGCTATTTACGGCACGTTGGCATGTTTTGGCATTCTGCCACAAAGTGGCATGTTTGGCGTGGCAGAGTGGCATGTTGGCATGCCACGCTACTTATTTACGCAATATGGCACGTTTGGCATGTTGGCGCGGTTTTTTGGAAAGCCAATTGGCTTTGTGATCATTTGGCGTAGTTTCCCCTTTTTCAACACTGTGGTAAGTTTAGAGCAACATGATTAGTTAATATAAGAGGGGACGGCCAAGCATGGGCGTGGCCACACTTCTAGTGTGCGTGTGGCGGATTTAAAGCGACATGATTGGTCTATGGGAAATTGGGCCGGAAAGTATGGGCCCAACCAATGTGTGGCGAGTTTAAGGAGACCTTATTGGTCGACGGGGAAATAAGGCCGGCCGGGCAACATGGGGCGTGGCCAATTGAAAACGGTGTCGGCTGGCCTAAGGCATGGCGACACCTCCCTTTGGTGCTGCTCCTATTCCGCGGCTCCTTTTTATTTCTTGTTTTCTGATTTTGGGTAGGGTTTTGCACCTACTAATCCATGGCGGATTAATTGCTTAGTTCGCCTAAGCTTAATTTTGACCAACGGGGTCTAATATGTTGCACAAGGCGCAAAACCCTAATTTCTGCAAATTAATCAGGGTAATATTTGAATCTTGTGAACGATCACAAAATTGATTGAATTCTATGTGTTCACACAGTATTCTTTAAGTTTATTGCCAAAGAGTCGTATGCTTTCTGATTGAGTACTTTTATGCAAGGACCTTAACCTCGATATTTGGAAATCCGCGCTACTCTGCTGCGAGTGAACACAAATTGTCATGCCATATCATATTAAGGGTTCGGCCGGGGAACATAGCACAAAAAGTATTCAAAGAAACTTATAATACAGGCAAGGCAAGGTGCCGAAATTTACAGAATATCTGGGATTGTTGCTACATGCACCATTCTGGGTAAATTTCATAAGAAAATATTAAGTTGCTCAATAAATGCGCCAATGAAGAGGTTGAACACTCATCACTTTTACAAGGCTCCGTTTCTCTGCAGAGTGACGACATATTAAACGCGAGGTTTACAATTTTAACCCTGAACTAAAAACCACCATAAAAATTAAGTCCCCTGCTTAGCTCGTAACAGTGGCGTTTTTGCGGGGTAAGCATGATATGGTGAGAAACAAGGGTGAAGCCAAGAAGGCAAAACATGCGGATATTGACAAAGAGAATTCAACTGACCTTGGAAAGAGGCACGAGTGGTCTATGGTCCTTGCGCTGGCGGTTTGGGACGTTGGCGTACTTCCGGCTCGGCTACGATGCTGGTGGCATGGAGCGTGGTGATGGCTTGGCTATGGCACTAATGGCACGTAGCATGGTACTGGCTTTGCCGTGGAAATTGGCGCTATGGAATATCGACACTGCGGGCCCAGCTGCTTTCTTCCGTGCGTGGCCAAAAAGGGAAACCTTCTTCTACTCAAACTCCAAAAGCGCCACGCATATAAAAGGCATTGCTCCCATTATTTATTCTTTGTATCGTCATCTTTGTTTCCGCGTCTTTGTGTTAGAAGCAAAGGTGCATTATTCGTGCTCAGTGGAAGGAATAGCAGCAGTAAAAACAGGCGAGCATATTTCAGGTGTGTATTCCAACGTTCTTTCTTTTGTTTGATCTTCTGTGTTGGTGTAAACCCTAGCCTTAGGCATGACCTCCATGAGATTGTAAAAATACTTTAATATGAATGATTCCTATTCGCTAATAGTATTGTAGTAGCGTTAGTCACAACGTGAACAACAACGAAACCAATCATTATGTTATGCAAGCATGTACGGGCGGACGACTCCGTCTTCTCCTTTCTCCATAAAACCTAGCTGTAGGGTTTCCTTTTGTCCATGAGAACAACTCCCGCGGCAAAGCGTGATATGGCCGAGAGCATACTTCCTGCGGCATTGTACGGTTTTGGACAAGAGCATATTTCCCGCGACATCACGCATATCTCGTTGAGCAAGCATCAGTCCCCATTCCTTTTGGACGTGAGTGCTATACCGTAGAAAATTTGTTGTTGCCTCTCGATTATTGTACCCAGATTTTGAGAAAATATCCATGCATGGTTTTCTTCGAAGTAGTAACTTTTCCGTTTTTGCTCCGTTGTAGTTACTTCGAAAGTGAAAGCATCATAAGGAATTTTGTTAAGATGTCACCTAAAAGCAGTTCTGCCGCCGCGTCGAGAAATGCTAACAACTCCAAGCCGAACACGGATGATGAATTCTTTACAAAATCTACTACAGTTACGAGGACCTATCCCAAATACGTGGCAACCCTTCTGACTGATTCATAGAATGAAGGAGAAGTCCAATCAGTATATCCATGGAGTATAATGAGGTTTTGTATTCAGAAGAAAGAGTATCCGGACTCTCCCATAGACTTAAAAATCTGTCATAGTCCATTGCGCTCTTATGATAAATGGATGAAATTCATGATAAGCCAAGACCAAGTAAGGGATAATCTGGCTGGGGCGCAAATCATGAATGCTGTCATGGCATCTGCGACACTTCAAATCAGAAAAGATGTTGCAGGTTTGATTACTTTCATCTCCATATGGTGTCCGGAAACTCATACGGCTATATGTAGATGGGGTGAGATAACCATTTCTTTGAAAAGCATAGCCGTTCTGTTGAGTCTTCCAATAATTGGGAATATTGAAATCATCTTGTCTGAGGAAGAAGAAGAACAAATGCATGCCACTTTGGTCACGAAAGCAATAGGATATGTTTGGAAGGATTATGAGGAAAAGTGCTTCTATAACTGGTGGGTGTCTGAATGGTTCCCTGATGAGCTGGAGTCAGATCAGGTGCTGGATGATACACTCCATGTTGCTGCATTTTTAGCTCTGTGGTTATCCAGATACATTATTGATGATGGCTCTGGCAATAAGGAGATAAGGAAGAAGCTCATCAAATTTGCTATCAAATTAGCGAAAGGTGTTTCTCTTCCCATCGGCAGTTTGTTCCTTGGCTCGTTGTACACCCATCTGGATCACTTAGTAGTGGACATGTATGTCTCTAATGGGTATATGAAAGTAGACTCGTATGTACATGTCGCCTTTATCCAAGCGTGGTTGTGGGAGCATTGCAAAAATTACGCTCCTAACCCGAAAACCTCACTTCCTGATACATATGGCGGCTCTAGGATACTCCGTTGGTTGGAGAGACGTCCAAGACCTGGCTCAAAGCTCTTTTTTTTTGACAACGCTCATGCAGTTAACTTTCGTTCTTGGGATCCGGTACACGCCTCCATAGTTCAACCATATACTTTTTCTTCCGCCTCGAACATGACATTGCATTCTTCGGGCAAGAATATGAGCATTTGGAGAAACTGTGTTCTTGCAAGCTGCATACCTGGGTATGTGCCATCTTTTTTCAGAGGGTCTTGCGAAGTAGTTCCTTACAACATTGACAGGGCTGCTCGACATATGGGTTTTGATCAAGGAGTCCCATTCCACCGTCCACTGACAGCTCCAGATGAATTGCTACATGTTGTTCTTGACAACAACGTCTTTACACCAGATAAAAGCCCTCCTTTCTTGCTCTCAGAATGAAGACCGGTAACGACTCCCAAATATAATGTCTTCTGGAAAGATGAGTTCCTTGTTATCCACCAATTTATGCAGGATATTGTGACAAATCCACACGGTAATCCCTCCTCTAAGATTTTAGCAAAGCACCCCTTGTTGAGGTAGCCTTCTCCCATTAAATGGAAATCTCCTAGTTCAAATGGAAACAATCCCCAGAAAAGGGAGCAAAGATCAAAAAGGCGTGCAGGTGGCTTCCAATCGGATTTGATGGCTCTCGTGACCTTTAGTTCTTCCAACATACAAGTACGTATGACTTCCTTACTGTTTTGTCCGATTTCGTGTAAAAAACAAAATTTTCGTCACCACACATCTCTTCTTATTTTAACTCAGGGTCTCGGCGTCACAAATGCTTTCTCCAGACTTGCACATGGCCAGAAAATGGCGCCTCTTGAGGAAGGGGCCGGCGACACTGATTCTCTTGAAAAATAATCCGAAGAGGAAGAAAGCTCGAGATCCGGTGGCGAGAAGAGCACTTCTGAATATAACAACGAGTCTTCTTACAGTGGTCCCACAAATGAGTCGGTGAGTTTTCTACATTTTTTTTTTTTTGCTTATTTATTTATTCGGAATAAATACTCAATCGATGATATCATCGGAAGAAACCATTCTTGGAAATAACCCTGAGATGGAGATTCGTCATAGTGAAGATGTAGCTTCGTCCCCAATCATGGAAGTCGTACCCTCTAGTAATCCGTAGATGGAGGTTGATCATGGTGAAGACGTTGCTGCGACTCAAATGGTGTAAAGCGCTTCCGTGGCTTCGGGCGCAATCGTTGACAAGGAACCTTTGCTAGTTGCGGATTCTGCTGCAGGCGTGACTTTCGACCCTCCATTTTTGGCTCATTTTGAAGGTCACGTGCTGATCGGAGGCTTCAATATACCAGTTAAATATGAGGAGATGTATACCAAAATATGGGAAAGGTATGGACATATCGCCACAACCAAAAATATCACTAGAAAATTTGTGTTGGTCAAGCGTATGGAATAAGCCTTATCCTCAATTCATGACATGTGCAATGTGACTGGCCACACTGTTTTTGGAGATGTAGTCTCAAGATGGAAGTTCCAGCGAGATGTGTGCGTAGACTTTGGGTTTAACGCCTCTTGGTTCTGTGAAGGATTTTCCAAGATCCAAAAGTTGCAGGCTGAAGCGGTCGAAGATCCCTCATCAGATTTGATCCATCAACAGGAAGCAGAAATCGAAAAGTTGTCTCAAGAGTTGAAACTGAAACAGGCGGCTCTTCATATCATGAAGGATGTTTTCTCCAAGAAGAACAAGCCGTTGTTGGATGATTACCCTTGAATGTCTTTTATTTTTCTGAACTTCCTTCTCTTAGTTTTTTTTTTTTTGGAAAGGCAAAAATATACCTCTTTATGGTTTGATTTTCTGTTTTTTGGATTGATAGATGGTTGCTTTACAAGGATTTTCTGAATTGACTTATTTTTGGGACGGTTTTGTGAGTAATAAATTTTTTGAAAGTAATGGTACTTAAATCAACAGATATGTTAGGATCCAAATCCTGAATAAAGGTAGTGCAACCATATTTTGGAATAACGGCAAGTATTGCATGAAAAGGGGAAAAATATGGGAATGGTATGAAATCTTAGAACAATTGGGTTATTTTCTTTTGTTGTCAATATGGAACTGATGCCTGTGTCAGATTTCTAGCATATTCAAAACGTGAGTTGCGCAAAAAATGTTCAACAAAACTTACCCGCTTAAGGGTCTTCCAATAAACTGAATTTTCAGGATGTAAATCCAAATTTATTGCGTGACACTGTCACAGCCGCGAGAAGTCCCCATACGTCCTTTATTACCCATGTAACACATTTACGTCGATCTGCGGCAAGGCGAAGAGTCTCTAGTCCCCAGGCGCAATTCCCCTGAATCTATCTTTTTTTGGACAATGCGCTTCAGAGCATTGCATTCACTGGTAGGATGATGGATAAACCTATGATAATGGAAATATCTTGAATCTAGCATCTCTTTATTAGTTGGTGGGGGCGCCATACTGAGGGTAGTTGGACCACCCCCTCTTGCACCCAAATTTCCAGTAACTCCAGGACTCTGTTTACAGGCAATGGGAAGCGTGGATATTCTGGGTTTGGCTTCTCTTGCATCAGCGGCTGTGGTGGGAGTTCTGGTGGGGTTTGGAATAAAGCTCTTTTCGAGGGCGGAATTGATGCTTGAGCGATCATGGATTCATGAGTGGGCCGTTTACTTCCACCATATTTCTGAAGGGTAATTTCTCTTGAGGGGTCTGTGTCAGTGGCAGCGAAATGAGATTGTTGGGATGGGTATTGCTCGTTCCCATAAGAATCTTGGCAGATTTCCCCTTCTTCCGGCGCCTCTCTCGTAAGTAAAGCAGTCGTGACTGCAGACTGTTGGACGACTCTTTGAACTTCCGCGAGAGTATAGAGATAAATGTTTTCCAACAAAGCTTCATAGGATGTCTCTTTACCCTTGTCCTGTAGACGTTGTGGCACACCTTGTGAGTCTCCTTCCTTGGTCTTGTGAAACTGTCTTAGCTCCATGTCGTCGACAGAATTCAATTGGATGTTCTTCTGCTCTTGTATGACATGGATATGTGATATGTCTGCGTCTTCATTGGTAGGAGTACGATTCTTAGACAAAGACTGAGCGTCCTTCGTATTATCCTTGAAATTGGTGAGATCCTTCCGACAGGTACCCGCTGATTCTTTCCACAATCGACTTATCATATTCTTCAGGATACGAAGCGCCTCGTTTTGCCGTCTGATAATATCGACTTGGTTTGCAGACATATCTTCTAGCATTTTTATCACGCCTTCCATGGCGGTTGGCTTCTGGCTGCTCATTTCTTTTGAAAGGTTCGAATGACCAGGATACATCTGGGAAATTGGAATCTTTGACTGAAATGAGTTTTAGTTAATGATTGGATTAAGCCTAAGATCAATTGGGATGGAAATGAAATTGAGAATTGAATTTGATATTGTAACCGAGAGATTCATCTCCCACTGTGGTCGTCAATTGTTTATGGGTAAAAATTGTTTCTGCTGGTTTTGGTTAATGTGGGTGTATGGATGAGAAACAAATATGAACCTTAAACAAATGCACTGCACGGGAGTACTTTATATTCGAGAGATCAATCTGTACAATCCTATCCTAAACCAAGAAATGGTCGTTCCAGTCTTGATTCAGTCACAAAGTGAATGAGAAGGGTTGGTCTTAGGGAGGAAAGCAAAGAATGTGTTGAGATCAGAATGGTTTATTCTGAAGGTGTGGCTTTTTTATGACTTGTATCAGAATTTGGAACTGGATTACGGGATGTAAGCTATCAGTTCTTTAGTTTTTTCTGGATACTGTGTTGTTGTTAACCAAACTGTCGACGTTTGGTTGAAATAGGTAGAACCTATTTATACAAGTCATATTGAACGCACCCTGATCTCGTAGAAAGTGGGACTGATTAAGTGATGGAGAAGTGGGGTCGTGTGTAAATTCCAGAAAACCACGTTCCCATAATGAAGGGGATGGGTTAGTTTACACCCACTACTTCTTGCCGCCACTAACTGACCTGCTTTCTGACACTTTCTTATAATGCGCATATTGCACGCCGCACGATGTAAACCTCCATACCAATACCCTAATGATTATCCACCATTTTGTGACATGTTTGATGTCTCGAGTGTATTCGTGGAAAATGTGTAGCAGATTTCTATGTGTGGCAACTCAAAGTCAGGAGACTTGGCGCAGAAGAATATCATGTGATGCTATTAGGCTTGTCTTGGTTGGTCGCCTAAGACTTGCCAGAGGCCTGTCAATTCTGTGGCGAATTTGGACGACCATGGTTGTGACCCATGAGAAAGGGTGGCCACTGATTATGGCCACATTCTGTTGGCGCCCGATAATGACACAATGGCGTGGTTGGCATAGTTTGCGCATGCCAGTGGCATGGTGGTGCAAGTACGCCATGGTCGCTAGATTTTGGCATTTTGGTGTTAGACCCAAATATGGCTTGGCAACATTAGTTCTAGTTGTCATATCAATCCCAATGCCTAGGTAGCATGATTTGGCTTGGTTGGCGTAGCAACTTCGCCTAAATTAGGGTTTGGCATGCCGAAACCCTAATTACTGTGTGTGGCGTGTGGCCACGGCATGGTGACGCTTTTTTGTTCAAACGGCGCCATTGGCATGCCAAAGGAACTATAGTAAGGCCATTATGTGGAAACGGCCACAAGAGCAAGAGTTGTTATGAGTTACTATGATATAGCGTTATTCCTAGAGGTTTCTGGGTTCCGCATGGATCGTGGCATGTTGTGGGGCCTAAAGTGGCGTGATTTGAGCCACAACTGGAAATTAGGGTTTTGGTCAATGCGCCTAAAGCATAATCGTGCTTCTGACTAGAAACCCTAATTTAAGCACATCATGGCGTTGGCCACGAACCGGAGGTAGGTTAGCACGTTGTGCCACAAAGTGGCATGTTTGGCGTGGCGGAGTGGAATGTTGGCATGCCGCTCAACTTATTGGCGCAACATGGCATGTGTTGGCATGTTGGCGCGGTTTTTTGGAAAGCCAGTTGGCTTTGTGACCATTTGGCGCAGTTTCCTCTTTTTCAACACTGTGGTAAAAGGGGCCGGCCAAGCATGGGCGTTCCCACACTTCTAGTGTGCGTGTGGCGGATTTAAAGCGACCTGATTGGTCGATGGGAAATAGGGACGGAAAGTATGGGCCCATCCAACGTGTGGCGAGTTTAAGGCGACCTGATTCGTCGACGGGGAAATAAGGCCGGCTGGGCAACATGGGGCGTGGCCAATTACAAATGGCGCCGGCTGGCCTAAGGCATTCCACACCTCCCTTTGGTGCTGCCTCTATTCTACGACTCCTTTTTATTTCTTGTTTTCTGATTTTGGGTAGGATTTTGCACCTACTAATCCATGGCGTATTAATTGCTTAGTTCGTCTAAGCTTAATTTTGACCAACATGGTCTAATATATTGCGCAAGGCGCAAAACCCTAATTTCTGCAAATTAATCAGGGTAATATTTGAATCTTGTGAACTATCATAAAATTGATTGAATTCTATGTGTTGACACATAGTTCTTTAAGTTTATTTCCAGAGATTCGTATGCTTTCTGGTTGAGTAATTTTATGCAAGGACCTTAACCTCGATATTTGGAAATCCGCGCTACTCTACTGTGAGTGAACACAAATATGTTTGGAGTAATATCCAACTTGCCTAGATAAGGAAACATCACCAACTTGACTAAAAAATACTTCTAGTCAGGCTCAAGTCCGTGAACCATTATAAACAGTTAATGGATAGTTTCCTACTAATGAACTGTAACAGTTTCAGCAACACTTAAAACGGTTATTTTAATAAATCACTCATAACTTCATAGTTATTACTCGGAATTGAGTTATTATTGGCTCGTTGAATTCGTAAGCTCATTCGCTGTAACATGAGAACCTTTCCAGGGATAAAGGTTATTGACACAAGAGTCGTGGCTCAAATAACCTCGAGTATATATACGTAAATGTACATTAACCATCATAGGAATTGTTCCATAGAGTGAGCATTTGTTTCGATAGATTAGAAAGGTAGAATTGGACAAGAATCCAAATGAAATCAATCACAACATACCTTTGTTGATGAAGTCCTTGTTGATGTCTTCTTGTAATCTTCAGTCTTCATCCTTCAAGAATAGCTCTTATTAGACCTAATCTAGTCTGAAACTATCTTTAGTATACTAAATCAAGAATGCATTTTGGCAACTAAAATTGACAATTAACTTGACATACCAACGCTAGTGGGTTCAACTGAGCAGTGCTCTAACAGTCTCCTTTTTTGTCAATTTTAGTGACAAAACCATTTTACATATGGATTGTACTTGTTAAAAGCATTACAACTCCAAAATCCGACATGCTTGATTTCCTTGGTTCTTCAACTAATCGTGTGCTCATCCTGTACTTATTTAAGATTCATCATAGTATTATTACACAACATCAAAGTTCAATTCCATCACAACTTTGACAATAATACTACGGTGATATGTATCACTCCCCCTTAGTCAATACTTCATCTCACAATGAAAACCACTCCCACTTACATAATGATCCGTAAACCATATGTATATCTAGTGTGAACTACAAAATAATTATCCCCCTTTTTATCAATATAAATTGGCAAAGGTACGAAAACCAGTGGGATCCTAATGAAATTTTCATATAATTACTTCTTGACCAAAAGAAAACATATCAACTTTACTTTAGATGATATCACAGAGTCAAAACTTAGTGACTTCATCAAGGATTTTATTAAGATACAAGTTAACCCCTACATATTCCACAACCGCTTCTCCCCTCAAATATAAAGCACAAGTTCAATAAGAACTCTCCCCCATAAAATGTCATTCTCAAAAGAACAACAAGAGTGACCTTACTCCAAATAAAATGATTTATATATTGGATTTTATAAACCCCACAAGGAGATACGAGCTAAGGACCAATCATTGAAAGTCTCTCATGAAATCGTGTTACTGAATAAATAGAACTATCTCATGGTAACAATACACAATATGTAATCATGAAGATCAAGTATCGGGATCATCTTTTCTAAGATACAAACTTGGAGAGACAAGAATTGATATGCTTAGAAGGAAGAATAACTTTTTCCACAAGGATTTACACCAAGAATGGTTACCATAAGTGTATGAAAAAGTTTGTTTGACAATAAAAACCAACATCCAATGGCTTTGATTATTGCCTCTAACTTATTATACTTAAGAATTTCAATCACAAATCAAGTCATGTAATCATACACGTGGTATTTAACCATATTCATCTTAACCATAACTAGTTCAAATGACTAAAATTAAACTAGTTAAAGTGTTGTTCAATTGTTATATTCTCATAGATTTATACAAGAACACAATTGAAGCAAAATCGGTTTGATTCACTCGAATTAATACATGAACATTATAGCCACGGTTTGCAAAGATTGCATTCGTTATTAATAAATGTTTAAGTTCATATACACTACCGATTTTAGAATGTAACCACTTAAGTACGCATACTTAAGTAACCGGTTTTTTAAGTTTGGTTTTTTAAAACTCAGCAGAAATTCACGGACGTGAACTTTCCGCCAGTACGCGTACTTAGGTAACTGAATGAGTTGGTTTTGAAATTCCAATATTAGCAGAAATTTACGGACATGAACTTCCGCCAGTATACGTACGGGTACGCATACTTATCCAGTCTCCTTCAACCATTTTGTATACACACAAGTATGCATACTTTAGGTTCCCGGTTTTGGACTTATACACAAATGTGCGAACACACTCTATGCTTATATCCAAAGAAGGTTACACGATTCTAAACTCTTTATTTCAATCATTGAAACATTCTTCTATAATGACAATAATCGTTTTCACACACTATTAGCATCAAAGCAATTTTCAAGATATTGAAATAATCAACATGACTTTCGTCAAGAATATATAATGAATCTAGCTAAAGAAAAAATGCTTCCACATATAAAAAAATACCCAACATAATATGTGCGCCCCAATTCTTTTGCAATCCTCACCGCATTTACAAGGGCTTCTTGGTGAGGATGCACTTCCAACACAATCAGGTTGTGTTGAGGTGAACAAAATCTTGCTCACCATAGGTATCCGAAACAAAATCATGCATGGACTCTAGGAATTTAACAACTTCCTTGAAACTTTCAATAACTGTTCCATACCTTTTTAAGATATTATACCTTGTCGAAATGTTTTCCGGGAGATCCTTCTTAATAGTACTCGTTGCTTTATTGATCTTCTTTGGTACCCATTTCTGAGTAGCTTTTGGATAAATGTATTTCTTTTTCTCCCCAATATAATTATTAAACTTATTGGAGGGAATACTAGAAGAACTGAAATTATGAGACTCAATTTTTCTCCAGTTTGGAACATCAGATCTTGTTATCTTAACAGAATCAGATCTGGTTTTATCTCGTTTAAGATATCTGCAATTCCTTTGCAAGTGATCTGGTTTTCCACAATAAAAGCGGTAATTAGTATAATGGAAAAAGTTATGTTTAATGTTACCTGAATGTATATGTGCTTGCTTTGGAACTTGACATAATTTACTCTTTTTGACATAGGCAGTTGGTAGAGATACTTCACTTTTGTCAACCGTGGAAGATTTTGGTTTAGAAGAATCTTTAGCTCTGACAAACTTTACCTCTTTGCAAATGCCAGGAGCGTCTATTCATTTATAGCCCAATCCTCGTGTATCACGATGAATTCTACATGCTCCTACTATCAAGGTTAATTTTTCTGAGCTGATATTTCTAGACAAGCTCTCTTTTAAGTTCGAGTTTTCTTCTTCCAACCTTTTGACCTTTTCGAATGCAATAACTAGATCATTCTTGTATGATTCACATTGAATTTTGAGATCTTCTCGTTCTGAATCAAATAACGATTTCATCTTAATGTTCTCCAAGTTATCTAGCTTTGCTTGAAGAATATTTTCCCGATCTCGACCCTCGGAAATTTCTTCTTTAAGCATTTATATTTCGTTGAGATAATCTCTTGCACCAATAGAATCAAGTTGGTCTTGCAAGTCTTTATTCCGACTACAAAGTCTGTCATATTTAAATTTCTCACCGAGTATGGTGCTTTTAGCTTCCGAGAGTTTTTGATGACATTCTTTAAGAAGATTATTAGCAACTGATTCTTTATGGAACACTTCTTCGTCAGAATCAAAATTAGTATCCGAAAGAATTTTTTCAGAAGCTAATGCAACCTCGACCATGTATTCTTGGTGATCATAATGTTCGGGTCCATCATCAAGAGTAGGCAAAGATGCTGCATATGCCGATTATCTATGGCTCCAGCTAGGATATACTGAAGTAAGGTGCCTGAAACCACGACAATTAAAACATTGTACATCATCATTAGGAGATGTTGCACCTTTAGAAAAACTCTTTTTCCTGTCTCTCAAGATTTTTCTAAATTGTCGTGTAGTAACATCCTTAGTATCTGGCGAACCATATTTATCCTTGGAGGATTCAGAATTGTTTGCAGCTTTAAGAGATTTCACCTCTTTTACAGACCGGTGTTCATTATCAAAGATCTTTAACTTTCCAACAAGATTATTTCTGGGGAGTATAGAAAGACCGTTTGCTTGTTCAATTGAATTTTTCTTAGACTCGTATCTTGATGGTAGAGACCTGAGAATTTTGCATACAATAACTTTCTCTGGAATAGTTCTTCTTAATGAATGAGAGGCGTTAACTATTTGAGAAAGACTTTGGTTAAGCTCATCAAAGGTTTCATCATCAGACATGCGAAGGTTTTCCCAGTCAGATGCTAGGTTTTGAAGCCTTGCTTCTTTCTCTGCGGCATTCCCTTTAAATACGGTTTCTAAGATATCCCAAGCATCTTTAGACTTTGTGCAAGTAGTCACATGATGCTGTAGATCTGGAGTAATGACATGGATGATAGCATTTAATCCTTCAGAATTTTTCTTTGCAGCAAGAATCTCAAGATCATCATAATCACCAATATCCTTTGCAACAGTTATACCGTCTACTTTAACTGATGGAGGATTATATCCATTAACAATACGAACCATGATTGAAAATCTCACGCTTGAATAAAAGCACCCATAACAATTTTCCACCATAAATAGTTTGTGCCATCGAAGGCTGGCGGTACGTTTATAGAGATAGCACTTCTGTCCATATCAGATCGCTACAAACACAGACTTATAATGTCTTTAATGTGTTTGCCTGCTCTGTTACCAATTGAAAATGCGGGGGTCTAACAACCACACCCAACAATTTGTTTGGCAATCTGAGAGTACTTTCTTCAATATACTTTCAAGAGAATCAACTAGACAATCAGACTCAATCTATAGGAAAGTATATCAAATAGATGTATCTCTATTTCAACACAATCATAGTTAAACAGAAACAAGTCCGTAAACCTGATTTTAGTGTGAAGCTCTTGAACCAAAATCTTTTGTGTTAATCACAACCTATTCAATATCCATCGTGTATAAACCTCTTTAAGATAAAATCACTAAAGGAATATTTCGACACAGTGTCCACTTGAAACAAGGTTAGTCCAGACTGGTCTAACAATGTGAAAATAACAAAATCAATTGTTCAAGATCAATCAATTCGTACCCAACAAACAAGGTCGGATTTAAAAACTATGATTGATTATCGTACAACCTGTATTATTTCAATTATATAAATAAAATATAATGCGAAAAAGAAATAACACAGACACCAGAAATTTTGTTAACGAGAAAACCGCAAATGTAGAAAAACCCCGGGACCTAGTCCAGAATAAACACACACTGATTATAAGCTGTTACACAAATTTCCTACTACCTATTCGGACTAGATGTAATACATGTTTCAGCACTAACAGAACTCCTAGCAGAACACCGATTCTCTTTAGGAATTCTTCTCGTACAACTTATGGCAGAACAAAAATTCTCTTTAGAAGTTATTCCCGAAAATCTTATGGCAGAACAAAGTTCTCTTCAAAAGATACAACAACACCGTTGATATTTTTCGATCTTTTGTTTTCACAAAACACCGAAACGATTTCCCTTTAGATGTAAATCAAGGTTTTGGAAATCTTGTGTTTGTTTTGAGAAAAACAATTACTAGGTAAAAGTAATATCAAAACAAACTTGTAGATTAGGGATTATTATACTCTTCAAAAATAGGAAGAGAAACCTAATGATTCTACAACAAGAACAACTAGAATAAATCTAGAGATATCTTGTTTAAAAATTCTTAAGGATTTTTACGAGATGCCTTAATCGAAGTTTTTCTTTCTAGATTCCGATTTCGACTAACAAGTGTTGGTATACGATCGGAAACTGAAATCTATTAAAACCTAGGGTTTATGATCAACAAATCTTGGATGTTCTTATATTAGAAGAGAAGACCTTAGAATAGACAAGAGGTGAAAACCTAGATTACAAGTTGTATGATCAATCACGAAGATTAAATCCAACTCGGCTTTGTGATACCCAATACAAAGACTTTTATCTCACTCTTATTCACGAAGAACAGAACACATGGAAAACAACTTTATGAGATTACACCAATTTTCCAAAGGGATAAAAAACGTGTAGCACTCATGAACCCTTTATTTATACTGAAGGTAGCTTGAAAGCTAAGCAAAGTTATTTTCCTTTTCAAGACTCTTTTAATTTTGGGAGTCTTTCCTAAATTACAACTCTTGCCAAAATAATTAAATAAATAATTAATTTAGCAAATACTGTATTTATGTGAATAAATCACAAATTAAATTAGGAAGGAATCACAAACACTTTAATATGGTAATCAAAGATGTTTGGAGTAATAGCTAACTTGCCTAGATAAGGAAACATCACCAACTTGACTAAAAAAGACTTCTAGTCACGTAATTAGGCTCAAGTCCGTGAACCGTTATAAACAGTTAATGGATAGTTTCCTACTAACGAACTGTAACAGTTTCAGCAACACTTAAAACTATTATTTTAATAAATCACTCATAACTTCATCGTTATGACTCGGAATTGAGTGATTCTTGGCTCGTTGAATTCGTAAGCTCATTCACTATAAAATGAGAATATTTCCAGGGGTAAAGGTTATTGACACAAGAGTCGTGTCTCAAATAACCTCGAGTATAGATACGTAAATGTACATTAACCATCATAGGAATTGTTCCATAGAGTGAGCATTTTTTTCGATATATTATTAAGGTAGAATTGAACAAGAATCCAAATGAAATCAATCACAACATACATTTGTTGATGAAGTACTTGTTGATGTCTTCTTGTAATCTTCAGTCTTCATCCTTCAAGAATATCTCTTCTTAGACCTAATCTAGTCTAAACTATATTTAATATACTAAATCAAGAATGCATTTTGGCAACTAAAATTGACAACTAACTTGACATACTAACACTAGTGGGTTCAACTGAGCATTGCTCTAACATGTTTTACTCATTTCATCGACTACATGATTAGTTCCTATTGATCATGCATTTCACGCTTGTTTAGGCGACGGAGACAGGGAGAGCCTTCTTTTCGTGTTGTTAATAAATTTCAATGTATGAAGACGAGCCTTATATATATAATTTTTGGCTCAGTCTTCTGAGTGTAGGAGACAATTGTTTATGGGCTTTTATAAACTTAACCAATGATTAGATCCTTGCTACAACATCATGGAAGTACCAGGATCTCACCAAATCACTTAGAGAAACATAAAACTATAAAAATAAAAAGAAAGTAATTCAGAAATCATAGATTACGAGAAAATTTTCCAACGACTACCATGATATCTGAGTTTCGCATTCAATTATGAACGTATATATAATTAAGGATTGTAGAATGACAAAGTGGGAATCAAGCTATAACGTAAGAACTGTTTAAACCTAAAAACGTTTAGCGTCATCTTAAATAGCTCATAATTAACTCCAAAAGAGGAAGTCTCAAGTATGCAAGAAATCAAAGAGTATGTTTTTTTTTATGAAGTGGTGCATATGATATGATACTGACATGAATACTCCCCTAAGCTTACATTTTACATTGTCCTCAGTGTAATTGACGCATCCAAAATAAAATTAAGATGAAATTTTTTAATAAGATATGCAAAAACTAGCAAAATATTAGTAAAAGATAAGGATAGAAATACAAAACTGATGAGTTGCCTCCCATGTACCTCTTTGTTTAATGTCGTCATCCCGACTTGGCACTCTTCAAACTACTTCTCCATAGGAAGTAAATCACGAAGCTCAATTTCATCTTCACATAAGCAATGTTTTCATAATATGGCTTCAATCTATGGTCGTCCACCTTTAAAGTTGTCCCATCTCTAAGACTAGAAATTTGAACTTCACCATAAGAGAAAACATTAGTACCAACAGACGATCCAATCCATATGGACCTTAGCGCGCTTCCGAGAAAATAGTTTAAAACGAGAATTAAATAAAAGAACTTTTTATCCCACAACAAAATTCTTTCGAGAAATCATCTTGTCGTGGAAAACTTTCGTCTTCTCTTTGTATATACGAGAACTCTCGTAAGCATCATTGCATATCTCCTCTAGCTTGTTAATTTGTAACTTCCTTTGTTTCCCCGCATTGCGATAATCCAACGGTATTAATTTCATATTCAACGGTACTAATTTCATATCTAAATTGTTGTTAGATTAATTCTTAGTAATTAACGTTGTATTAAACTAATCGAGTTATTAGCGGCTAAATCGTCTCTTGACTGGTCTAATGGCGTTCACGAGCTTGAGGGTCTTTACAGTAACATTGATTGCAAACCCTGATTTGAAGACTATATAAGGGAGAACTCTAGCAACTGGGAAACCTAATCCCCACACCTCCTGTGTGATACTAGTTGCAACTAGAGTCGATTTTCCTTTAACCTTAGGTTTTTTACAAAACCCTGTAGGTTAACGACTTAAAGACTTCATTGGTATTGTGAAGCCAGACCCAACTATTTCTCAGTAATTGCGTGTTCTAATCTTGTTGTTTTCTATCGTATTGAGTAGTATCTTCTCTAACATTTGCTCGAGATTTAATCTCAAATATCCAAGATAAAAGTAGTCACAAACATCTTTGTCTCATCGTTTGTGATTCCACAATATCTTGTTACGCTACCATACGATTAAGATTATTGTGAGGTGATTGATATTACTAGGTTGTTCTTCGGGAATATTAGTCTGGTGTATGAATTGGTTCTTGTTCACCTTGATTTATCAAAAGACAGAACAAAACTCTTAGGTATTTCTATGAGAGACAGATTTATCTATCTAATAGACTTTTCTGTGTGAGACAGATTGGTTTATCAAGTCTTCGGCTTTGGGTCGTAGTAACTCTTAGTTGTGGGTGAGATCAGCTAAGGGGATCAAGTGCGCAGAGTCCTGTTGGGATTCAGAGGCGTCAGGAACGCGACTATACCTTGATCAGTGTGAGATTGGTTAGGGCTCAACTACATTCCAATCCGAAGTTAACTTGGAGTAGGATAGTGTCTGTAGTGGCTTAATACAGTGTGGTGTTCAAATCTGTACTAGGTCCCGGGGTTTTTACGCATTTGCGATTTCCTCGTTAACTAAATTTCTGGTGTCTGTATTATTTCTTTTCCGCATTATATTTATTATATAATTGAAATATAACAGGTTGTGTGTAAGTTCAATCAGTCTGTGAATCCAACCTTTGGGTTGTTGATTAAATTGATTGACACTTGGGTTGGTTTTTGATACCGTTCAAGTTATTTCTTATATTCAATCGGGCTCGCAAATTCCTATTTGTTTGATTGCAGATTGAATTAAGAAATTGCGATATAACTCTTGGATATACTTTTCTTAAGATTGAGTCTGAATGTCTAGTTGATTCTATTGAAAGTATGTTGGAGTTAGTCCATACATATATTGCTAAGTGAAATATTAGGTGTGGTTGTTAGACCCCGCTTTTTCAAGTAATACTTCCGGAGGGAGATAATATAACCAAGATTTTGCTTGGTCCGCCAGTGAAAATGGAAAAACTTATAAGAAAGCTGTATCAGAATCATCGTCACTCTTTTTCATACTTCTTACTGTATTATGAAATTGTTGGAGATGTCGATTAGGATCTTCACCTGGTAGTCTCTTGAATTTCAGAAGCCAATGAAAAAGATTTGACTTAAGTTACACTATGTCATTCAGAGTAATACACAATGGTTGAGAGTCTAAACATTGGGATGTTAGGTTTCTCAACGTCCTCCTCTCCGGAGGTGGAGGCGGTGGTGGAGATGCACTGTTCGTCATGTCTAATATAGACGGTTCTAGTTCTGGTTGTTGATGTTCATGTAACACCGTTCCTTTAGGGGTTTGAATTCCCACGTCTGGTAATCCATATCTTTCGGTGCCAGAGATTAAGTACCTGAAACCACAAATCTAGAAAACAAAAACTAGAACAAAAAAAAATCTAAAAACAAAAAATAAAATAAAAGAAATAACAACTAAAGCTACCGACTGCTCCCCGGTAGCGGTGTCAAAATTTGATGGTTGTCGTAAGTGCAATCAAATTAATAATCTTGTTTCCACACAATTAACTGGTAATATAATGGAAGTCAAGTTCGTTCCCATGAAGAGAAGTGAGTTTTAGTTGTCAAAGTGTCACAAAGGAGGATTTGTTTTAGATTTTTAAGCAAACTAAAATAAAACAATTAAAAGGATTAAGTTGTAAGCAATAGAGAGAGAGATGATCGAAGAATACTTCTTCGTTACTAAACCGTCAATGAGCTATTATACTTATCTACTCGTCGTTAATCATAGATTATCACCAACCATGGAATAACAACTAGCTCAGTGTTATCGTTCCCATGAAGAGAAGTGAGTTTTAGTTGTCAAAGTGTCACAAAGGAGGATTTGTTTTAGATTTTTAAGCAAACTAAAATAAAACAATTAAAAGGATTAAGTTGTAAGCAATAGAGAGAGAGATGATCGAAGAATACTTCTTCGTTACTAAACCGTCAATGAGCTATTATACTTATCTACTCGTCGTTAATCATAGATTATCACCAACCATGGAATAACAACTAGCTCAGTGTTACCCCCTAAATTTCTTTTATCACTGAGTACAGAAGCTCTCTAATACCAGATTATATTCGTCTTAATCACCTAGTAGTAGCTCAGTGCTACCCCCTAAAGCGATAATCATATAAAGAACTTCAAAGTAGATTAATATGATAACACAAATCTTGTTTACAACTTAGAATTAATCCTTAGGTGTTTAGATACTCATGGATGCCGAAACATCCATGGTATACATATAAGTAAAGTAAAGATATAACGTTACGAAAGAGGAATCGCTCTGAAACCGTAGCTTTCGCTCCATGTGTTGTTTCTCCTCTCCAAAACTTAAAATTTCGTGCCTTTTTTTTTATATCTTTCTACATGGCCTAATACATATGATAGGCTCGAAAACCTACAATATATTACTGCAAGCGCACAATGTCTAACTATTAGACAATGGCAAGTACAGGTCGTTCCCACGAGGAGTGTGAAAATACTTCTACTAACTAATACCAAAAATCAACAAATCAAAAAGGTGATGTTTTAATGGTTTTCAGAAATTTGGAACAAAATGAAATAATAATAATTCTGACAATAAACAAAACATGAAAGGGTTACTAGGGTTTTTGATTTCCACCAATTCAATCATACAAAACTCTACTAATTTCTATTTATTACTCAAGACAAATATCGAAATCAATCTCATATCTCGGAAGATGGTATGTTAAATTATAAAAGTATACAGTTTCTCCGCTGTAATTTCCTTCGCTTTATGAGTAGTGATTCTAAAGCATTCCCTATCAATCCTAAAGACAATCACGTCAAGAATTTTTACCAAAGCACGAAATATCAATTGAAAAGCATAAATAATCAAGAAAATCACATGAGCAATTAAACACTAAGCTGTATGAAGATAAATCACTATTCGATCAAATCATTATTAGAAATATCATTGTAGAGTTCATATAAATAAATTGACTTATATCTAAACCCTACATGGCTCTAGCTAGCCATGGCTTTCTCAAAAGCCATAAACAAAATGGAAAAACGAAAACAAAACTTTTGTTACGGCTCTGTAGCCGCAGCTGACCTCCCCTCCTTTTGTTTCTCTTCGTCCCTATAAGTGTTGTTAAGGAGTCACATGAAAACCTAGCAAATTCTCTACCAAGGCCCAGTCCACTAGCATAACCCAAACCCAAATTCCAATTTTAAGCTCCACTGATGATTCGCTGACCACTTTCCATTCTTTTTAGTTGAACCGAGCAAGAATTCTACGCCCAGATTAGCCAGCTACTACCCTGGCCACCGGCAATTGCAATATCTATTCCTTAAGTCTTCTTACCGGCCACTGTTTCGTTTCTTTGCTGACTTGCAAACTCTCGGTTCCTTTGCATACGTTCTTGCTATTGGGATTTGAAATAAGAACTTGAACTCCATCTATATAATTCTTCCAACACATCACCATTCTCCAGCTTCGCTACTGAAAATCGATTAACCAACAAATCTCACCAACAACAACTTCCTCCGACGACTGCAACAGCTCCCACCATAGCACGGTCTTCCATCTAGCACCATTTTCGATGTCCATCTATTCTGCAGGACCATCCAACTATCGCCATCGATCAAACTCCGGCAAAGTCCTCCCAAGTTCTAGTCCAACTCCAACTGCAAAACATCACCGGCTATTAACCATCCAACTATCGCCATCGATCACCAACAACACCAATTACTGCCATTAATCACGGCAGTAACTCCCTGACGTTCTAGACGATTTCAAACCCTCAAGGACCCTATTTTTCATATCGTAAGAGAACCCTTTTCATTTTTGCAGTGAACATCATCTCCATTCACATTCAAAATCGAGTTTCTTCCTGACTTTTCATTTCCGAACTCACTTTACAGCCACCATCAGCGAATGCAACCATCTCAGCCAACATCGTTCTTCTCAGCTTTGCTTGCTGCCAACCTTGATCAACTGTCACATAGCCTCGAGCTCTTATTTCTCCTCCATTATCGATTACAACAGCCAACTCCGTTCGTTAACCACCATTAGCTCACTGTCTTTGCATTCGACATTCATCTTCTTCATCTGTCTACAAAACTGCTCTGTCTCGGCATAATTTGTTTTCTTCTGCAAATGAAACACCAGTACTGCCTCCATCTCATTCCATAACAAACAGTCAACACGAGTTCTCGGCATTAATACCACTACCAGACCATTTGAACGCCTTCTACACCATGGCATTAAACTCTCAATCACCTAGTTCTTCCATCTTACATCTGCAGTTCTATGTATGTCTATTTCCATTAACAAAAAACCTCAACTTTCATTTCTAAAACTCGAACACAACCCCATCTTATTCTATGCACAAAACCCGTCAGTCACCGGTGATTTCATAACCGAGCTCCTGGTTTGTTGATGTCCCTGGGAAATGGAAAACGCACTATGCATCACGACACAGATTAATATTTAGAACACTAATTGGATGACTCGGCTCCATTCACATCTGATATCACAAAGAATTGTATGGTGTGCAGTGGTGCCACATCGTCCATTATCTCTTAGCTTTGTAATGGACCTTCACTTGCTTGAAACAAAGAATCGCAATTCTTTATTATCTTCTCTATCTGAGTGGTGACTTAGGCAGTGTGATTGGCTTTTGAACACAACATAACAAATAATTAATTTAACTGCTCCGTTTGGTGTCATGAGTAAACTCAAGTGGTTGCTGATATATTGAATTACCGGGTCAATCCTACTCGATCATTGTGATTGCTGATACATGAAAATATCAGACCAACCCCATTTCGTTATTGTGGTTGCTGATACATGGAAATACCAGGCCAACCCGGCTGCTGATACATGGAAATACCAGGCCAACATAATAAGTGTTGTTGATATATAGAAATACCAGGCCAACATAATAAGTGCTGCTGATATATAGAAATACCAGGCCAACATATTTGATCATTGTGGTTGCTGATACATGGAAATACCAGAACAGCCACATTACATCATTGTGGTTGCTGATATATGGAAGTACCTTACCAACCACATTTTGCAATTTTCGTCGCAAACACCATTAAGTCTTATATTTTGCTGTTTATTCGCTAGATGATCGAATTCACTTGTACTTTCTACAAAAGCACTAAATTAGTATTAGTAACTAAAATATTTTATCCTAGATAATATAAATATGAGTATAAAATGTAAAATTTACATGCTTATCAACACCCCCACACTTATATTTTGCTAGTCCTCGAGCAAAACAGAGATATTATGCAATTGATTTTTATTTTTATTTTATTCCTAAGAAAAGTGAAAATCTACAAAAATATGGATAATTACCCACTCCCCCACGCATAAACATTACATTGTCCTTAATGTAATTGAGTCATCCAACATAGAAATTAAGATTGGAGATTTAAAAACAAATAAAGATAGAAGATAGAGACAAGGGAACAAATCTGATGGGTTGACTCCCATGAAGCGAAAAGTATTTGTTTCCCTACTTGCCAATAGCATGTAGTCTCAAACAAGGTGAGGTTGGGACCTCAAATTAAAAGCTTCCAATCATATATATAGAGTCTGAAAAGTTGAGGGTCAATCCAACTAATCTGGTCAATTGAAAACATGAACCTGCAGTAAGACTGATTAATATCCAGAGAGCTAAAACTGAACTCAATCTTAGTCTCAACATAATTCGAACCTGCCCAACCATATGTGGAAATGTGAAGTAAATCAGATTCGCAGATAATTAGTAAAGATTGTTTAAAGAATTGAACAGTTTTTGTACTCTCTAAATCAGGATTTAAGTCAGCGGAAATAACTTCCACGACTGATATTGGTTCAAATTCATTCGCTGAACAAGGCCTCAATGGAGAAATAATATCACGACAATACACCCATTATCATGTAAAACGGTTTCATTATTAATATCAGCAAGAAGAAAAAATTCAGAACTTAATGGCTTATGGGTCAAGATCGGAGCATTCTCAACTGATGGAACTAGTCGAGACTCAGACAGAACAAGAAGTTCTAGTTTGGGTTTCCATTTATTAGTGTCTAGCAGCTGTGTGGAGTCTAACAAGGCATTGACTTCAAAAATAACACTATCATCGTCAAAATCTTATCCAAAATGAGATAAGCAAACCTCTAATGGATCTTCCAAGTGGCTCTTACAAAATCTATGCGAGTGCATAGTCTCTTTTCGCCCACAGCACTTCAGACTAAGGTACCTAAAAAAAATCAAACAATTTTCGTAAAAAGGAACTAAAAGAAACATAAAATAAAATTATGTACAAAAAGATATCAATCAGAGAGTATTTTGCAACCGCTCCTCGGTAGCGACGCCAAAAACTTGATAGGCTCGAAAACCTACAATATATTACTGCAAGCGCACATTGTCTAACTAGTAGAGAATGCTAAGTACAGGTCGTTCCCACGAGGAGTGTGAAAATACTTCTACTAACTAATATCAAAAATCAACAAATCAAAAAGGTGATGTTTTAACGGTTTTCAGAAATTTGGAACAAAATGAAATAATAATAATTCTGACAATAAACAAAACAGGAAAGGGTTACTAGGGTTTTCGATTTCCACCAATTCAATCATACAAAACTCTACTAATTTCTATTTATTACTCAAGACAAATATCAAAATCAATCTCATGTCTCGGAAGATGATATGTTAAATTATAAAAGTATATTGTTTCTCCGCTGTAATTTCCTTCGCTTCATGGGTAGTGATTTTAAAGCATTACCTATCAATCCTTAAGCATATCACGTCAAAGAATTTTACCAAAGAACGAAATATCAATTGAAAAGCATAAATAATCAAGAAAATCACATGAGAAATTAAACACCAAGTTGTATGAAGAGAAATCACTATTCAATCAAATCATTATTAGAAATATCATTGTAGAGTTCATATAAATAAATTTTCTATCTAAACCCTACATGGCTCTAGCTAGCCATGGCTTTCTCAAAAGCCATAAACAAAATGGAAAAACGAAAACAGAACTTTCCTTACGGCTTTGTAGCCGCAGCTGACCTCCCCTCCTTCTGTTTCTCTTCGTCCCTATAAGTGTTGTGAAGGAGTCACGTGAAAACCTAGAAAATTCTCTGCCAAGGCCTAGTCCACTAGCATAACCGAAACCCAAATTCCAATTTTAAGCTCCAGTGCTGATTCGCTGACCACTTTCCATTATGTTTAGTTGAACCGAGCAAGAATTCTACGCCCAGATTAGCCAGCTACTACCCTGAACACCGGCAATTGCAATATCTATTCCTTGGGTCTTCTTAATGGCGTTCGCCGCCACTGTTTCGTTATTTTGCTGACTTGCAAACTCTCGTTTCCTTCGCATACGTTCTTGCTGTTGGGATTTGAAATAAGAACTTGAACTCCATCTATATAATTCTTCCAACACACGGCCATTCTCCAGCTTCGCTAATGCAAATCGATTAACCAACAAATCTCACCCACAGCAACTTCCTCCGACGACTGCAACAACTCCCACCATAGCACGGTCTTCCATCTCGCACCATTTTCGTTGTCCATCTATTCTGCAGACACGGATGTACAAACTCCGGCAAAATCCTCCCAAGTTCCAGTCCAACTCCAACTGCAAAACATCGTCGGCTATTAACCATCCAACTATCGCCATCGATCACCAACAACACCAATTACTGCCATTAATCACGACAGCAACTCCCTGACATTCTAGCCGATTTCAAACCCTCAAGGACCCTATTTTTCAGATCGTAAGAGAACCCTTTTCATTGTTGCAGTGAACATGATCTCCATTCACATTCAAAATCGAGTTTCTTCCTGACTTTCCATTTCCGATCTCGCTTTACAGCCACCATCAGCGAATGCAACCATCTCAGCCAACATCGTTCTTCTCAGCTTTGCTTGTTGCCAAACTTGCTCAACTGTCACACATCCTCGAGCTCTTATTTCTCCTCCATTATCGATTACAACAGCCAACTCCGTTCGATAACCACCATTACCTCACTGACTTCGCATTCGACATTCATCTTCTTCATCTGTCTGCAAAACTTCTCTGTCTCGGCATAATTTGTTTCCTACTGCCTCCGGCTCATTCCATACCAAACACTCAACAAGAGTTCTTGGCATTAATACCACTACCAGACCATCTGAACGCCTCCTACACCATGGCAGTAAACTCTCGATCACCTAGTTCTTCCATTAACAGTAACCTCAACTTTCACTTCTAAAACTCGAACAAAACCCCATCTTATTCTCTGCACAAAACCCGTCAATCACCGGTCATCTCATAACCGGGCTCCTGGTTTGTTGATGTCCTTGGGAAATGGAAAATGCAGTATGCATCACGGTACAGATGAATATTTAGAACACCAGCTAGATGACTCGGCTCCATTCACATCTGAGATCACAAAGAATTGTACGGTGTGCAGCGGTGCCAAATCGTCCATTATCTCTTAGCTTTGTAGTGGACCTTCACTTGCTTGAAACAAAGAAACGCAATTCTTTATTGTCTTCTCTATCCGAGTGGTGACTTAGGCAGTGTGATTGGCGTTTGAACACAACATAACAAATAATTAATTTAATTAACTACTCTGTTTGGTGTCATGAGTAACTCAAGTGGTTGCTGATATATTGAAATACCAGGCCAACCCTATTCGATTATTGTGGTTGCAGATACATGAAAATACCAAACCAACCCTATTTCATCATTATGGTTGATGATACATGGAAATACCAGGCCAACCCGGTTGCCGATACATGGAAATACCATGCCAGCATAATAAGTGCTGCTGATATATAGAAATACCAGGCCAGCATAATAAGTGTTGATGATATATAGAAGTACCAGTCCAACATATTTGATCATTGTGGTTGCTGATACATGGAAATACCACATTACATCATTATGGTTGCTGATATATGGAAGTACCTTGCCAACCACATTTTGCAATTTTCGTTGCAAACACCATTAAGTCTTACGTTTTGCTGTTTATTCGCTAGATGATCGAATTCACTTGTGCTTTCTACAAAAGCACTAAAATAGTATTAGTAACTAAAATATTGTATCCTAACTAATATAAATATGGGTATAAAATGTAACATTTACATGCTTATCAACACCCCAACACTTATATTTTTATAGTCCTCGAGCAAAACAGAGATATTATGCAATTGATTTTTATTTTTATTTTATTCCTAAGAAAAGTGAAATTCTGCAAAAATATGGATAATTACCCACTCCCCCATGCTTAAACATTACATTGTCCTTAATGTAATTGAGTCATCCAACGTAGAAATTAAGATTGGAGATTTAAATACAAATAAAAATAGAAGATAGAGACAAGGGAACAAATCTGATGGGTTGACTCCCATGAAACGAAAAGTATTTGTTTCCCTGCTTACCAATAGAATGTAGTCTCAAACAAGGTGAGGTTGGGACCTCAAAGTAAGCTTCCAATCATATATATAGAGTCTGAAAAGTTGAGGGTCAATCCAACTAATCTGGTCAGTTTAAAACACGAACCTGCAGTAAGACTGATTAATATTCAGAGAGCTAAAACTACATTCAATCTTAGTCACAACATAATTCGAACCTCACCAACCATATGTGGAAATTTGAAGTAAATCAGATTCGCAGATAATTAGTAAAGATTGTTTAAAGAATTGAACAGTTTTTGTACTCTCTAAATCAGGTTCTAATTCAGCGGAAATAACTTCCACGAGTGATATTTGTTCAGATTCACTCGCTGAACAAGGACTCAATGGAGAAATAATATCACGACAATAGACCCATTATCATCTAAAACGGTTTCATTATCAATAACATCAAGAAAAAAAAATTCAAAACTTAATGGCTTATGGGTCAAGATCGGAGCATTCTCAACTGATGGAACTATTCGAGACTCGGACAGAACTAGTGGTTCTAGTTTGAGTTTCCATTTATTAGTGTCTAGCAGCGGTGTGGAGTCTAACAAGGCATTGACTTTACAAATAACACTATCATCATCAAAATCATACCCAAAATGATATAAGCAAACCTCTAATGGATCTTCCAAGTGGCTCTTACAAAATCTTTGTGAGTGCATAGTCTCTTTTCGCCCACAGCACTTCGGACTAAGGTACCTAAAAAAAATCAAATAATTTTCGTAGAAAGGAACTAAAAGAAACATAAAATAAAATTATGTACAAAAAGATATCAATCAGAGAGTATTTTACAACCACTCCTCGGCAGCGACGCCAAAAACTTGATAGGCTCGAAAACCTACAATATATTATTGCAAGCGCATAGTGTCTAACTAGTAGATAATGGCAAGTACATGTCGTTACCACGAGGAGTGTGAAAATACTTTTAGTAACTAATACCAAAAATCAACAAATCAAAAAGGTGATGTTTTAACGGTTTTCAGAAATTTGGAACAAAATGAAATAATAATAATTCTGACAATAAACAAAACAGGAAAGGGTTACTAGGTTTTTCGATTTCCACCAATTCAATCATACAAAACTCTATTAATTTCTATTTATTATTCAAGACAAATATCGAAATCAATCTCATGTCTCGGAAGATGGTATGTTAAATTATAAAAGTATATTGTTTCTCCGCTGTAATTTCCTTCGCTTCATGAGTAGTGATTTTAAAGCATTACCTATCAATCCTAAAGCATATCACGTCAAAGGATTTTACCAAAGCACGAAATATCAATTGAAAAGCATAAATAATCAAGAAAATCACATGGGCAATTAAACACCAAGTTGTATGAAGAGAAATCACTATTCAATCAAATCATTATTAGAAATATCATTGTAGAGTTCATATAAATAAATTGTCTTCTATCTAAACCCTACATGGCTCTAGCTAGCCATGGATTTCTCAAAAGCCATAAACATAATGGAAAAACGAAAACAAAACTTTCCTTACGGCTCTGTAGCGGCAGCTGACATCCCCTCCTTCTGTTTCTCTTCGTCCCTATAAGTGTTGTTAAGGAGTCACATGAAAACCTAGAAAATTCTCTGCCAAGGCCCAGTCCACTAGCATAACTGAAAGTAGGAATTACCTATAGATCCTATTATAGTGTTCTTAGTTAGTGGCAGGTCCACCCACTAAAGCCCAGTAAACAGAGGTCCATAATTAAGAGAAAACATAAAAATGGACCTAATTTTTTAAGCCCAGGTCCTTACACGTGCGGGATAACTAATTGGAAATTTAAAAATACCACAAATAACCCTCCCTATTTAACAGGGATTATAAGCACGAGAAGAACATTAACCTTTCATATTCGTTTTCTTCTTCTCTTTCTTCTCACTGCTGCTGCAAATGGATTCTGTACAGATCCAAAAAAAATTCTTCAATCTTTCTCGTTTCTATCAAATCAATGTTTATTTTAGGGTTTCACGATCGAATCCTTGTTGTGTTTGATTACGCTTTTCTATCTCCATGTTTGATTTGTTGATTATTTACCAGATCTAGATGAATAATCATATTTTTTGTTCATTTCATTGTTAGATTTACTTAAACCACTTCCATTTTGTTGGTTTAAGATGTGTTTCAGTTTGTTTTTGTATATGAAGCAACAGTACGTATATCCCGTACTGACAGAAACTCAATTTATTAAGAAGAAGAAGAAGATGATGATGATGATGCATCGTTAAGATTTACGACGAGAAGATTTGTTTGTGTTTCCGGGTATGTTTTTTAATCATCTTTTTTGATTATTTTGTTCGTTTTTCTTCATTTGATTTTTTTTTCGATTGTATTATGAAGATCAAATCGATTTTCATGATGCTATTATGTTTTTAGGTTTGATACAGTTTGCTTTTGTGTATGAATTGACAGTACGTATACGACGTACTGATACAAAATTCTTATGATTCGGTTATATTCAAATTTTTGCCATTTTTTTTGGTTCGATCTATGAGTACGTATGTGTAGTACTGAAATATGTGCTTTGATTCGGTTATATTCAGAGTTTTTCCATTATTTTTGGGTTCGATCCATGAGTACGTATGTGTAATACTGAAGTATGTGCTTTGATTCGGTTATATTCAAAAGTTTTCCACTGTTTTTGGGTTCGATCCATGAGTAAGTATGTGTAATACTGAAATATGTGCTTTGATTCGTTTATATTTCTGAGTTTTGCTATTGTTTTTGGGTTTGATCCATGAGTACGTATGTGTAATACTGAAGTATGTGCTTTGATTCAGTTATATGCATGGATTCATCACTTTTTATTGACATGCAATTGATTTTTTAGTTCATGAATATGCAGTACATATATGACGTACTGTTACAAACTTCTCTCTTACATCAAATAATTTTGACAGAAGCCATTCTGGTTTTTCCTTTTCATGGTATTCCAGTGCATGTATAATGAACTGGAATACTAAATAAGAAAAAGACTATTCTTGTCTCATATTAGTTATTTAGATATGAAATTGTTGTATTAGCTTGGATTCAAGATTATGTCCACATAGCCAATCCTTAAGTTAAGGATTTAGTTGCAACAAAGCTAATCATTTCTTATTTCAGGTTCAAAGTGATCATTTTGATGAGTTTTTCTCCCCTGAGTTGGACAAACATGGTTATCAAGCTCTCTACAAGAAGAAGACAACAAAGCTTTGCTTGCGGACATTTTTGATTTAATGGTCATAAACTCCAAATATTCAGTTTGTGATAATGAATCTGTTCACTGTAGGTTTACACTGGGACTTATGCTATCGATGGTTGTGCAACATTTTTCTGAAGGGACAGATTTTCCCATGTGAAGAAATACGAGGTTTGGAGATGACAGACTTTCTTTTGAATTATTGTTACTCTGTTGGTTCACATGTTAAACAGTTTACTTTTGTATGTAGGTCGAATTCAACAAGGTTGCTCAGTCACTAACACATGTTGTGGTCCCAATCACTCAGAAGAAAGTTGCTTTGTCTCGAGTTCTTAAGGTGATTTTTCTTCTTTGGGAGTCTCTTATGCAGTTAGTTGGTGCTTAGATTCTTTCCCAGAATCTTACTCCCTGTATTATTCTATTTGTCCATTCAATTTTGTATAGGATAATGTTGCGCTAATAGCGGTTCTGGAAGCAAAATTTAGCAACCACGGAGCCGATACTCCTGGAAAGCGGCAGCTTCTTTGTGTGGTAAGAAAATTGAAATGTTGTCTGTTACATTTTCATTTGTGCAAAGCATCCTAATATGTTACTCTAGTTTGCTATGTATCACTCGATCCTTGATAATCACTTTCAGGGTTTGCTGTAGATATTCAGCAGCTTCTTATGGACATTAATTTTGTTGGTTAGTTTTTTAGTGGTTATGTCACACTGTTCAATCATGCAAAACTGTACCTCTTTTGTATTAAAGAAATACTAGAGATTATTGGTATGATCCTACAATATATGTGATGTAAAACGTTTTCTAATTTATTTATCATTGATTCAAACAAACATGTACTTTTCCTGTAAGCAGTTCAACAGATACATACTCGAATTTGTAAGAAGCAGATATATACTCGAATTTGTAAGCAGTTTAGCGGATACGTGTTCTATTTGTAAGCAGCGCGACAGATATGTACTCAGATTTGTAAGTAGTGTAGCAGATATGTACTCGAATTTATAAGCAGTGTAGCAGATATGTACTCGAATTTATAATCAGTGTAACAGATATGTACTCAATATAATGAATGTGTAAACACACACGTTTGGTAACAACGAGTATTATGGTCATTTCCTTGTTTTAATTAATTTTGGACCTCTAAATAAAAAAAAAATCCGGTTGGACCCTACTATAACTAACTTCGTGGGCTTAGGACCAAACAGCAAAGTTTCCTAACTGAAACCCAAGATCCAATTTTAAGCTCCAATGCTGATTCACTGACCACTTTCCATTCTGTTTAGTTGAACCGAGCAAGAATTCTACGCCCAGATTAGCCAGCTACTACCCTGAACACCGGAAATTGCAATATCTATTCCTTGGATCTTCTTAATGTCGTTCGCCGGCCACTGTTTCGTTTCTTTGCTGACTTGCAAACTCTCGGTTCCTTCGCATACGTTCTTGCTGTTGGGATTTGAAATAAGAACTTGAACTCCATCTATTTAATTCTTCCAACACACAGCCATTCTCCAGCTTCGCTAATGCAAATCGATTAACCAACAAATCTCACCCACATCGACTTCCTTCGACGACTGCAACAGCTCCCACCATAGCACGGTCTTCCATCTCGCACCATTTCGTTGTCCATCTATTCTGCAGACACGGATGTACAAACTCCGGCAAAATCCTCCCAAGTTCCAGTCCAACTCCAACTGCAAAACATCGTCGGCTATTAACCATCCAACTATCGCCATCGATCACCAACAACACCAATTACTGCCATTAATCACGACAGAAACTCCCTGGCATTCTAGCCGATTTCAAACCCTCAAGGACCCTATTTTTCAGATCGTAAGAGAACCCTTTTCATTGTTGCAGTGAACATGATCTCCATTCACATTCAAAATCGAGTTTTTTCCTGACTTTCCATTTCCGAGCTCGCTTTACAGCCACCATCAGCGAATGCAACCATCTCAGCCAACATCGTTCTTCTCAGCTTTGCTTGTTGCCAAACTTGCTCAACTGTCACACAGCCTCGAGCTCTTATTTCTCCTCCATTATCGATTACAACAGCCAACTCCGTTCGATAACCACCATTACCTCACTGACTTCGCATTCGACATTCATCTTCTTCATCTGTCTGCAAAACTGCTCCGTCTCGGCATAATTTGTTTCCTGCTGCAAATGAAACACCAGTACTGCCTCCGGCTCATTCCATAACAAACATTCAACACGAGTTATTGGCATTAATACCACTACCAGACCATCTGAACGCCTCCTACACCATGGCAGTAAACTCTCGATCACCTAGTTCTTCCATCTTACATCTGCAGTTCTATGTATAGATATTTCCATTAACAGTAACCTCAACTTTCATTTTTAAAACTCGAACGTAACCCCATCTTATTCTCTGCACAAAACCCATCAATCAATGGTCATCTCATAACCGAGCTCCTGGTTTGTTGATGTCCCTGGGAAATGGAAAATGCAGTATGCATCACGGTACAGATGAATATTTAGAACACCAGCTGGATGACTCGGCTCCATTCACATCTGAGATCACAAAGAATTGTATGGTGTGCAGTGGTGCCACATCGTCCATTATCTCTTAGCTTTAGGGCTGTCAATGGAAGAATATCCGTCGGATATCTGGATATCCGATATCCGACAGGTTAAGAACTATCGGATATTCGATATCCGAGAATATCCTATAGGATATCAAAATCAGATATCGATATCCGATAGGTTAAGCTATCGGATAACGGATATTTATCCGATAATATCCGTTAGTAACAAAAAAATCTGTAAAGGTGAAATTATTCTCATACTGTCATACATAAAACTTGGAAACAGTACTCATAAGATGGCATCTGAATTGTCTTCATCTGAATGTAAGTCTCTTACTCACACACATACATGAAAAGAAGCACAAGCAAATGCTAAAGAAAGTAAAAACTTAACAGATATTCAAACAGGGTCTCTCTTGTCTTCATTCGTCTTCGGTTTCCAAAATTTCCATATCTGCATTATAACAATTAACAAGTCAACATTCAGATAGAATAAGATACACAACAATTGTCTAAGTAGTAATAATAGGAACTATGCACTGAGTTTAAGAAGAAAAAAATGTTTACCTTCATCACAAATGAAATCTGGCAACCAATCGCTTAAGCATAACAATGCTTCAACAACCTCTGGATCTAATGAAGCTCTGTGTGTTGTAAGCACTCTACCACCTGCACTGAACATTGATTCAGATGCCACACTGGTGACTGGGATAGCCAAGACATCTCTTGCCATCTTTGCAAGAGTTGGGTACTTAGGTGCATTTAGCTTCCACCAACTCAAGATTTCAAATAAATACTCATCTTTTGGTGAGCCTTTGCTAAGCATTGGTTCATTCTGTGAGAACATCTCCTGTGTGTGGTGATGGCACTACAATATAAGCTAATGTTTTCTTAACCAAATTCCATTCATCATCTATGTAGTGGCATGTCACACAACAATACCCATCTTTAGTATGCTTAGCAGTCCACATATCAGTTGTAAGACTACATCTAGAAGTCAACTTATCCAATACTAACTGTAATTCTTGTTTTTGTTCATGAAAAAACTTCATCAAATCACTTCTAGTTGTGTTTCTACTCATGATCTTAGCAGCAGGGTTCAAAGACTTGCAATACATTCTAAAGTAAAAATGTTGAGCCATGTTCAGAGGGTAATCATGCTTAGCAATCATTTTAATCATGTATTCCCTAGAAATAGCAGGATCATACTTCCAATTAGCTAGTTTTAAAGCTTTGTTACCTGCTGTTTTCAGTGAAGTAGCAATCTGTTGTTGTCCATCCTTGTTATGTGGTCTGTCTCGGCAAATCTTTAGATGATTAGACAACCTTGTAGTACCACTGAGACTACCAGCATCAACTATCTTCTTGCAATGATGGCATGTACCTAGTACAACAGCTTCCCTCGCATTCTTTTTACTGTTGTATCTTACTTTACAGTCCCTTTCAAATTCATCCCACACTGGTGACCTTGTTGATCTAAGCTTTTTCTTCAGAGCAGTTATCAGTGGATCCTCACCAGCTTCTCTATCTTCATCACCTGAGCCACCTGTATGAGAGCTTGGCATGTTGATGTTATCATCAGTTGGGTTTTCTTCTGGTTCTGTTGAGCCAATTGCTGAAGCTTGAACACTTTGTGATTGTGAACCATCCCTAGAAATGATAGCATTTGATGTAGTTTGAGGCAAAGGGGTTGACTTTGAGGTTGCAACTGTCTTTCCCTTGGCTGGTTTTTTAAACATTTTTGCAATTTCCTGTATTGAAATGTAGATGCCCATAGGGTGAGAAGGATATTGTATCATAAGCTAGAAGGCAGTGGAAGGACACAAGAAATAAAACAGTAAGTTACAAAAGATATTTTCACTATAGCTAACTAGAAGTAAAAGCTACTAAGCTAGATTTCTGTATCCAGTTTCACTAATTTAATTTGAGCAGGAATCATACAAAGAGGGAAACTAAGACACATGAAACTCTCAAGCATCAATGATACAGAGCACTAATAATACCAGCTTAAAGAAAAGACACTGAAAGCTTAGTCTTTGTTCCCCAGTCCCTAGTTCATCCAATACTATCATGTGTATGATACAACATTACCAAATCATTTTCAAGAACAGTGGTCACATAATCACATTCCCCTAATTATTGTAAAAATCTCTATGATGCATTTGCTGAACCCCTAATTCACTTTTCTCAAATCAAAAAAAAAAAAGGGAAAATCATACAATAATCGATCTAAACTACTAAAAACCCTATATCCATCCAACATCTAAAATTCAAAAACCAAAAATTAGAAGAAAACTCACATCAAAAGATATTCATCAGTTTCCCTATTTCCATAAAACTTTCATAAACTTTCATAATCTCAGATTGTTAGGCCTCATATTCTTATTTAAGAATAAACCCATCTCAAATCTTTCTCTAATTTCATCATACCCTAAATTTTTTTGCAAGACAGAAACCACAAATCCCTAATTTCATGAAAATCGAACACAAAAATCGAATATGGAAATAGAAGTACCTGATTGAGCGGGTGAGTGATTGTCTGATTGATAAGCAAAGCAACTGAGTGAGTGATTGATCGGGAGAGACAGAGAGTGATCGATTGAGAACTGAGAAGAGAAGAGAAGGAAAAAAAGAAAACGAAAAAAATGACTCGGTTCTCGACTGAATCCACTCAATCCAGGCAGTGATAATCGATTAATAGATGAAATTACAATTATACCCCTAATTTTATCGGATATCGGATGTTAACCAAACGGATATAGCCTAATCCGATATAGATAGGTTAAGGAAGAAATATCCGATAATTTTTTTTATCCGATATCCGATATCCGATAAAACGGATAAAATCCTATAGGATCTCGAATAATCGGAAACGGATTCCGGATATCGGACATATATTGACAGGCCTACTTAGCTTTGTAGGGGACCTTCACTTGCCTGAAACAAAGAAACACAATTCTTTATTATCTTCTCTATCCGAGTGGTGACTTGGGCAGCGTGATTGGTGTTTGAACACAACATAACAAATAATTAATTTAACTGCTCCGTTTGGTGTCATGAATAACTCAAGTGGTTGCTGATATATTGAAATATCAGGCCAACCCTATTCGATCATTGTGGTTGCTGATACATGGAAATATCAGGCCAACCCCATTTCGTCATTATGGTTGCTGATACATGGAAATACCAAGCCAACCCGGTTGCTGATACATGGAAATACCATGCCAACATAATAAGTGTTGCTGATACATAGAAATAGCAGGCCAACATAATAAGTGTTGCTGATATATAGAAATACCATGCCAACATATTTGATCATTGTGGTTGCTGATACATGGAAATACCAGGACAACCACATTACATCAGTGTGGTTGTTGATATATGGAAGTACCAGGCCAACCACATTTTGCCATTTTCATCGCAAACACCATTAAGTCTCACATTTTGCTGTGATGATCGACTTCACTTATACTTTCTACAAAAGTACTAAAATAGTATTAGTAACTAAAATATTGTATCCTTGCTAATATAAATGTGGGTATAAAATGTAGCATTTACATGCTTATCAACATACAAGTGGAGAGCACATGCTTTGCACGTCGGCAGCCACTAGTTCTTTTTAAACGAATTTTACATTTTCTCAAAATTACGACACACCAATGCAAAAGTGAGTTGTCTAACTTTTTCTTTGTGAATGAATTTAGGATTTAGCTGTAATAGTAAGTGGATTTGGAATCCAACTGAAATGATTAAAACAAAAACCAACATCATATTTCCCATGCGCTACTAAATGGGACCTAGCATGATTAAGCCGAATACTGCAGCGATAGTAGGTGAACATGCAGCTGCCACATATTATAAGCATCATGCAAATAACACTTCTCAGTAAGCTGATTCTGTACACCGTAACATGCAGTGGTGAACATGCTAAGACGGACTCCACTAACTACCGACCCAAGCGTTACTCTGACAAAACAATTGTCCACTGCATTTGTGACAAACAATGTTCACGCTTGTATGGCGTGCTACCTAGATTTAGCATCACTTCTGCATCCTTTCTACCATATGCAGAAGCTTCCCTGATACCTTGGCGTGCACTTTACCTGGGGATCAGGTGTCTGCAAAGTCAATTTCCCAAATAAATTAAAATGGATAATCTTACAGTAACAATTTATATCTTTGAAGTGATGTTCATAAAAATTAAACCAAATTCCACCTAATAGCTATAATTTACACATTAAAGGGAAAGAGATTTAAGGTACATGACCTTGGTTTCCAGGAGAGTTGGATGATACCGATATGGGAGGGAAAAATTTCGTGTTTGGCCTCATTTGTTTGTTTCAATTCCTTTATATACCTGGATTAAACAGTAAAGAATTTAGCTAAATAATTTCATAATATTAGCTCCTTTTTGATACTTGAAACTGCAAAGTTTTGAGAACAATAGGACAAATGCTTGCATAAAATGCAACAAATCAAAATTCTCACATACAACTATATCAAGAATAATGGGTAACACATTATGATGGTCTAATTTATTAATCTATAATACTCTTTAAGCAAACACCACCATCTCCTAATTAAATATCAAATTTGTTCTTGTTTAAAAACAGCAGCTCACTTGAATCAAAGTTCAACCACGTCAAATGGTATTGTTATCAGTATTTAAAGCCCTAAATTCCAAGGTACGAAGTTACCAAATCTCAAACATTAAACCCAAAACAATTTACAGAAACTCTCGAATTTCATATTACAAAAATCAACAATTTGACAAACTTTTCATACCTATTCGAGGAAGTGAAAAACAACCAACGCAACTCTTCATCTCCGTCATTGATTTTCTGCATATTGATTTGAGCAACATATTTTTAGTTGTTTAGAAGAGAAAGAGAGGTAAGGGAGAAGAAAACGAAGAGAAAATTTGGATTAATCGAGGAAGAGAAAGAAAATAAATAAACTTAACTGATGTGGTTAGAGATGAGGACAATCCAATGGATTATGTAAAAAAGACTTTGGTTATAAAATACGTTCGGTGTACGAAATGTATGGTGATACACGAAAAGTACGGCGGTACATCAAAATATGCTTAGTGTTTTCAGTCGAGGCTTGCTCTCGTTAAAGGAGGGGAAGATTTATATAGGTTTACATTGCTTGGCCTTCAAGTATCTAAGTTGGTTCAAGAATCCCACACTAAACTACGTGAATTTACATAGTTCGTGAATTTTAACCTTCATGATACACATACCGGTATGCATACCATATTTTAGAAAAGTGTCCATGAACTTTTTGATATCCATAACAGTATGCGTACCCTCCAGTCCACGAAATTTAGAGTTTTCATGGTACACGTACCAGTATGCGTGCCCTCTTGTAGACGCTGATATTCGATGAGGGTGTTTTTCCCATAACTTCTTCGTCCCAACTCGGAATGACCTCATTATTTTTGCATTCTTTTTGTAATTGAATTATATTCAATATGATAATAATAAATACTTAATTTGAATGAGTCAAGCTTGATCTTTGGCCCATGTCTTGTTTTTAAGCACTTTTGCTCCGTTTCGTCGCACTTCTTTCACTTCTCTTCGACTTGGGCACTTGGATACTTGTATACTTCTTTTCTTAGCTCTTTTTCGAAATTTATAGCTCCTTTTTGGATGTTTCACCTAATAAAGGAAAATAAAAGAAAATAAGAGTAATAATACGAAAATATGTAAGATTAATAGCTAAAACAAGTATGGAATGGACACTAAAATCATATGAATTATACACTTATCATACATTCAGTAAAACCTACATATAAAATTATCATTGCGACAACATAAAAAAAATTCTTACATGGAGGATATTATTATATAGAGAGTTTCACTTGAAAAATATGACTTGTTACTTCTAATATAAACGTGTAAGAAATTATATTTATATAGAAATGTTCAAAGTCTTCAAAGATTTCAACTTCTTTCGTTATTACAATCGAACTTGACATAAGTATACTATAAAATATCTATATAAGAATATCATTGGGACCACAAAAATATATACATAAATTGAGGTTATTTTTATACAATATTTCACTTGGAAGAGATGAAATGTTAATTTAATACACACGTATAAGAAATACATTTACATGCAATTTCGACACACAAATTATATTTATATATACATGTTCGAAGTCCTTCAAATATTTCAACTTATTTATTTATATATATATATATATAAACTAGGTTTTTTCTAACAAATAAAATAGATTAAGATTTATAATCATGTAACAAGGGGTTGTTATGCTGTCTTTTTTTAATAATCAATTAAATAAATTTGATTAACTAACCCTCTTTATATATGTGATATAATATTATATAATAAAGTTTCCAATGGGATACCTAATGTATGTGTAACATGCTATAATGAAACTTGTACTTGTGGTATTTTAAGTTTTGTGAAATTTCAAAATATCATGTTGTTATGGAAGATAGTCGTGAGCTTATTAAACTAACAAAGAGTCACTTAACTGTAAAAACGTGGGTTATTGACTAAACACAGTCGATCTTAACTACTAACTTAACCAGATTATGATGATAGTCCACCTTTGATGTTTGGGTTAACGACAGTCCACCTTTGATGTTTTCCGATCATATTGATCGAGGAATAGAGACCATTCTAGTCTGATGAGTCATGCTAACAAACTTAACAACAAAACATGCAGCAGATTAGATCTGGTTCCTATATCTAAAAAGTGAAGATTGTTTGCGTGAGACCAAATCAAATGTATTTTTATTTATGAGTTGCGCGTGTGACAGCAAAAATGAAGTTCAGGGTCGTCGGATGTCCATCTTACTATTTAGATCTAGTTATACTTATTTTATATTATTTCTTATGTATTTTATTTGTTAAACACACATATAATATAAATTTATTATTAATTAAGGAATCTTTCTCTCCTTATACTTTATTTAATATATTGCGATTTGTATTTCATGGTCTCTCTATCTCCATTTGTCTGCTTTTGTACTTCCATTTTTTTCATATGTTTCTGTAAAATAATTTTTGCTTTTGTGCAACTATTCGAGAGGACTTATCAAAATTTGAAAGTTTACATAATAAATTAAAAGGTTTTTCTTTTATTATCGATAAAGACCAACAAATCTGTAATGTTTGTATGTTTTCTTTATAATAAATTTCTTTTTCAAGTTCTCCTTTAAACTTTATACATTAGAAACATAACCCATCATTGTACTATGATTACAAATAAACATTATTTAGATCCGAAAACCCTAACAACAACTGTATGTTTTCTTTTTGAACGAAAAGGATCATTTGAATCAACCCATTATAATTTTACAGATAACATTACCGGGATTGATCAAATCTTGATAATTCAATATCTGATAACTAGATATCGAGTGGCAAACTAAAAATCAGTAAATAGGCTAGTAAATAAATGCTCATAGATGAAAAGGATTGAACAACAAATTAATCAGACATAAAATATTTATTATAACGAAAATTTATTAAATATCGGATCTAGAAATCACTAGAGCAATCAAACAGTAGAAAAGCGCGAGTTCATTTTAACTGGCATGTGGTCGTGCACGTGACAGCGGGACTCTTTTAATTAAATATGTTTTGACCATCTACTAGAACTTTTTTTAAATTTTTGTCCAGTGAGTTAATTATCTAAGGATGAAATCACGATTAGCTACAATGGGTATAAACCTAAACTATATACCCAGGTATAAATCTCATGTACCAAAACCTAAAAATGTCAGCGCTGATAAGTTGTCAAAGAAATTCGACATATTCAGGCTATTAAAGCAAAACATATAAGTTTAATAAAATATCCCAAGACTAATTTTAGTTAAACTAGCGAAAAATATGTAGATGTCAAAATATAGCATCTACCGAAGAACTGGTAGAGCGAAAGTTCCAAAGATGATAGTTAAGACAGAACTCGAGGTTATATTTCAAAGACTTGAACCATAGTTTGACAACTAAAGTAGACACAGAAGACCAGTGTTCAGACGTCCCAGCTGAGAAAAACCTGAAGTTGTTAGATAAGTCAAGACCTGAAAGTTTAGAATCACAAAGGAGAGTTCTACCTAGGTCCAAATTAACACAATGATGGAAAAATAATTGAATCCCAGATGTCACGTGCTCGAATACTTGAGATAAAAGTTATTCACATGAAAATCCATGTATATATTCGCACGATATATTTATGGACAGAAAAGGCCCATAATGTAAAAAATATTATTGATTAATACTCTCTCCGCTCCACTGTAAATGAGGGTTTAGGTGTTTTTTTTAGTTCCAAAATGCTCGAGAGTTTTCATATTTTTCCACAAAACTACCAACAACACCCTTAAATTTTGTCTACGGACCATAAGTTTTTTTTTCTTTTAAAAACATAGTAATAGTAATTGTTCTTTGAAGACTTTTTACATGGACGTAGATGGAAAAAAGATTTAGTTTGTTTCATTTCCTTAATCTGCATGAAAATTTCAAAACCCACATCTATAATGGAATGGGATACTTTTAGCTTTGTTTCTCACTATTCTAATTATCTTCAAGTTGTTTCCCAAACCGACTAAGAAAGATAATCAGGAAACCCTTATAAACTTTATTAGATCACGAGTTTGAGAATAGAATTAAAATGATCAAGTTAACGTTGTGATTCCGATTAGAGAACTACAATCAGATAATCATGAAGGTATCTACTGAACAAGTTGACATATTTTCATATGTTTGACTGTCTTTGGTATCGCGATTGTTTGCTTTTGCGTTGCTTTCTTACGTCTTGCATCCTTTTTCGCATGTGCTCGTATTTTTACCGCGTTTTTTTTTTTTTGTCTTTCTCTCTGCATAATCTCATCCAATTTTTTGGCTACGCATCCACTTTCCATGGATATTGGTTGTTTTGTTATACTCCTTGTTTCCATGTTTGGCTTGTTGATCCTTATTGATATTGTTTGTCTTTTTACCTTCGTATGTCAGTCTGGTTATGAAATTTCACTCCACAAGGGTCTTTGGATATTGTTTTCCAAATCGCCATTCGAGCTTTCTACCTCCTCTAATCGTTCGTACGTTGTTATGGATTTCCTTTGCCTCCTGATGGGTGATGTCACTACTCCGATGTTGATAGTATATCCTTCTGACTGTTGTCTCTCATGTTTCCTTGTTGGTCCCATCATCATGGTTCAGTTATTTTGATGTTGTTGTTTCTTTAGTTTTCTCATTATGGTTTTTTTTCATATTTTTCAATATTTTGAGCTTGATGAGCTTATTCCACTTTGCGTCTTCAACTAGGAAAAATCTGACAAGACTTTTTTCCGATTACCTAGGGTTGAGTCGAGAAATCCCCCTAATCGGTGTGTTGCTTAAAAGTTAAACACTGCACTCAAGTAGAGATAAACTCATTATAAAACTACGAACATAAGTAAAGAGATACTACATATAGAATCTTCAAGTTGTGGTCCTTAGCTAAGTTGCATATTTATAGGCTTGAGTGGAAAACTCCTCAATGATATGGTGCTCCTCAAAGGGATACATTAGCTATGTTACATACATTATATCATTCCGTGACGCCTTTACATAATACTATCTTTTTGGACTTAGAAGGACATATGCAATATAGTATCTATATAAATGATTTTGTTGCTTAGTTCTGATCATACACGAAGGTCCAAACCATACACAACAATCACAACCATAACCATTTCATGCCATAAGGTCATTTGAACCATAAGCAATGGTCTGAACCCGTAACTTTTTCCAGTCCTGTTTACTTTCGGTTTTGGTGGCAAAATTATATGCACATTTTCACTCCAAAAATATTTATTGTTAATTTCATATACTAATGATTTCGTTTAAAGGTTATTGAACTATTGATCATCATCAAATTGAATTGAAGTTTGGAAAAGAAAAAAAAAACACTAACACAAAAAGTTGTCGGCAGAATACTAAAATTATTATCCTAGATAAAAGGCATTTAAAATTAGGGTTGTGCAAAAAATCCGGAACCGTGGATTTCATCCGTATCCGTCCGCAAAATTGCGGGTGAAACCCAATCCGCAAGAGCTATGGACCGGACACGGGTGGAATTTTCAAGTCCGCACGTTTACACGGTTTGGTTGCGGTTGGATTTTGAAATCCGCGGATTCATCCGCACCGTAGTTGATGTACATTGATATGCAATATTTTAGTGCCGGACTTTGATCCATACTTAATCTATAATATAAAATTATATGGAAGCTCACACGGAATAGGGATAGTACCAAATATTCCCATCTTGATTATCATTGTGGGTGAAGGAATTGTACAAATTGGAGTCAAGAGCCGCAGTAACAACATAGGTGAGTTGTCCATAAGAAAAGATGGTTGCGACACTGGTACTCCTGCATCACTTAAATTCAATCCAGTAACATTGACTTGCAACTGAGGGAGCGAGTTCACCAACTACATTTAATCTGTTAACAAGCTTTTATTTTGTAGTTTTAATCTTCAATTGAATATACTAGTATAAATTTCAAGTTTGATATAGAAATGTGCACCTACTAGACTTCATTCTTCGATTGAATATATAAATTTCAAGTTTGATATAGAAATGTGCACCCACTGGACTTCATACTTATAAGAAATTCCGCAACATTTCCACTGAGACTCAAATCTTAGTGGGTGCAACAGATCCTTCTCCCTTCGTTCCTGGAGACAATTGTTGATTATTTGAATAGATTGGGTATTATGTAAATCCACGGATAATCCGCATCCGGACCGTATCATCCGTTGATCCGCGGAGTCAAATTCATGGATGATTGGGTCGGACACGGTTGGATTTTTCAAATTCATAATTTTGACGGATTGAACGCGGGTGATCCCTAATCCGCGTCCGTCCGTTGCACACCCCACTTAAAATTACCACGAACACGTCTGGTTTGGACAAACCATATATTCAGCGATGGACCTACGATTGAAAACCAAGGTGGGCTGAAACAAATACATTGGGCCAAAAATCAAATTTTAATGGGGGCTGAAAAAAAATTCCCACAAAAAAAGGATCGCCCATGATAAAATAGAACAAGTCAACAGTAGATGGTTTTGTTAGAAAATTATAGATGTACGTACTTCGATTTGAGCTACAGTACATACTTTATTCATGGAGTGGAAGACAACGTCGACGTACCGAAGAGACTAACCAATTACGCTAATCCATATGCAATCAGTCACAATAATATTCCTGCATAATTAAATCGTCCGTAGGATCTTATAAAAGTTAGTAATGAGTCCGGCTATCATCATCCTTGGTCTCTTCTTGTCCCCCTTCATTTGAATCTGCCTAGTAGGGGTGTGCAACGGACGCACGGTTGCGGATTAGGGGTCACCCGCAACTAAATCGTCAAAGTTGCGGATTTGGAAAATCAAACCGTGACCGGCCCAATCACCCGCGGATTTTACATCTGCGGATCCGCGGATTGTCCGGGCCGGTTGCGGATTAACCGCGGATTTTTAATCACAAAAATCATCAAAAAAAAAGAAGTTATCTTCACAAACAACCACAGTTGTGTCTCATGTCCGCCATGTCCATCTCAATTCAACACATACAAGCTAAACAATTCAGCCTCAAACAATGAAATAAGCAACAAAGAGACTTACCCAACAATAATTTGTGGCTCCATTTCAAGACAACTCCAACACACACAGCAGACATTTAACATCTTTGTTACAAATCTGGAATTCATCTTATCAAATACAAATAAACAAATAGTTCCACTAAAATCCACGAATCCTAATTTACTGATTTTGGAAAGAACACATGAATAACCCCAATTCCTAAGGAACCAAAATTAAACTTCAAACAATGAAATTAAACAACATACAGACTTACCCAACAATAATCTTACCTGAATTGATGTTCCACCACCCACTAATGCTGAAATCTAATTCACATCTCCCCTGAGTTTGAAACAGCCTTTGAAGCAACACACCATCATCAACTATTCTCTGATATTAGGCTTCTATTCTTAATCAGTTTCAGAAGCATCATCTTCTTCTTAGATTCTTCCTCAATTCACTACACCCGGCCTTCAGTTTCTTCTTGTCTAACTCCAAATCAATCTTCAATCGGTTTCCAAAACTCTAGTTCTAAAATTAGGGAAGAACATGAAACCCTAACTATCAGATTCTTCACGCATGACTCCATATCATCCAATTAACCTCGACCCGTTCCACAATCAACAAAACCCACTTCTAATCATCTATCTAGAGCGTCAGATTCACTTTCTAAATCATCTCAGAGTTCTTCTCATGGAACCCTAATTTCATTGATTCTTCATCACGATTCCCGGAAGCACCTTCTTCTTCGTAATTCCATGATACATCAACTCTTCCTCCATCTAAACAACATCATGAATTGAATTTTCTTGAATCTACTCTCAAAATCACTACTCGAGCGAAGAACAGAAGAAAGCAGAGAAGAGAAGAAAGAAAAGAAGAAGAAGGAAAAATGAAGAAGAAAGAAGAGAAAATAAGAGTTTATCCTCTCGCAGCCTCGCTACGTGTAGAGTCACTCTAATAAGAGGCCCAAGAAGAGTTTGCTATAGGCCCAACTAATTATACTTCGCTAATAAGAGGCCCAAGAAGAAATCGATTGAATCCCTAATTGTCCTACGGTGCGGGTAATCCGCGGTTATTAAATCCCAACCGCAACCGTAACCGCACCGCCTGCGGATTTGAAAATGCATCTGTGTCCGGTCCATAGCTCTTGCGGATTGGTTTTCACCCGCAACTTTGCGGACGGATACGGATAAAAAAACCGCGGTTACGGTTTTTATGCTCAGCCCTACTGCCTAGAAAGACTAGGCCCCTCAAGCCTGAATCTGAGTTTGCGGTGGGCCAGATATCAAACCGGTTGTTTCTCATTTTCTGATGTGCTACTCAGCTCATGCATCTAACGGAGAGTGTGAATTCTGCCCGACTCGCTTGGCATATATTTTACTGGACTCAATAGTTTTAAAATTCTAGTGCATAAAGTTATACAGTATTCAAATGAATCACATTCAGTCGAGTTAAAAAAAAGAAAAAAAGATAAATAACTTGTTACCACCGAAAGAGTCGGGAACTAGTTGGCAAGTGAGAGCAGTTGTCGTAACAGAAGCTGCCTAATATCAACATTCATGACATACAGACATACCCATTTAAAAAAGGTACCAAGACTTCTCTCTTTGACTGTTACCATATCACATACATCCAGTAAATAACTACTTTAATTACAGCACATACCATATCGAGGGCTTGAGAGTGAGTACGCCGGATTAAGAAAGATTAAACATATATATATATTCTTCATTGAATTGTTTAATGGCTATATTGATCATCACAGATTCACAATAACACTAGATCAACACGGCAACTCATAATACACTAATATTTACTCGTGTTGTTATTTAGAGACGCACTGTGCTGCTGAACAACAAGAAGAGTGCCATCATGAAGAAGCTAAAGATTTGTGAGAAATTATGTCACTTAGTAGGGATATCATCATCATCATCCTCCTCCTCTAACAATTATCATACCAAGAGAAAACTTTCATCAGTACACTTTGGTTTTCCTTTCGTCGTTGCAGTTTCAGTACTAGTTCTTACAGCTACTATCTTATTCATGTTCTTATCCATATCCCGGCCATCACCATTGAATCCCATTGTTGAGGATAATAACAATGTTATTAGATTTTACCACAAATTTTCGTTTCCACATTGGCCCTTTTATACATCAAATCAAACAGTAGTAGTAGTAGGAGTCATGGTAGTAGTTGTAGAATGTCATGCGATGGGAAGAAGAAGCATGGAAATGGTGATGCCTCTTCTTCTAACTACGGTGAGTGTGATATGTTCGATGGCGAATGGATGAAGGTAGAAAACTGGAAACCGTATTATCCTCCTGGTTCTTGTCCATTCATCAGAACCGAACCTTTCGCTTGTTACGAAAACGGAAGACCTGATGATCAGTTCCTCCAGTGGCAATGGCAATGGTCATCATCGAAGCAAACGAATGCAAACTGTAATAAAATCCCCAGGTAATGATCTTTCTGCCTTTCATATTCCTGCACAAGATCTCAAAAATATGTAGCTGGCCTTGTTGTGATCATTATTTCGCTTTACATTTTTGAAGGTCTCTTAAGGCGACGGATTTCCTTGAGAGGTTGAGAGGGAAACGATTAGTGTTTGTTGTCGATTCTCTAAACAGGAATATGTATGTTTCTCTGGTATGTATCTTGTGGAATGTCATACCAGATAAGAGCAGAGTTTTCAGGCCTACGGGGAGTACACCATTCGAGTCCAGAGGAGATATGTCTCTGGTATTCGAGGCAAGTCTTTCATGTCGATGCTGTAATTGTAGTTTCTGGTTCGTCTGTGCTGATCGGTACTGATAAAATGGTATATGCAGGACTATAACTGTACCGTAGTATTTGTGTGGACTGCATTTTTGGTCGAGGAGACAAATTCACCGGTTCGTAGAAGCCAAACCACATCAAAACCAAAGCCAAAGACGCTAAGATTGGATGTCATTGACGAGGTCGCATCGTCAGTGTACCGGGATGCTGATATTGTTGTTTTTGGTTCGTGGCATTGGTGGGTTAAAGCGAAAACTAATAATGGGTAAGTAACTTGACAATTCATACTTCTATCGCCAAGAAAATGAATGCATCACAATACAATAGTTTGAAATTGCAGAATCAACTATTTCCAAGAAGGCGATTACTTACACCCAACAATGGAGACTGATAAAGCCTACAAGAACGCACTTAATACTTGGAGAAAATGGATTGACAAGCACATTGATGCTAACAAAACTCAAGTGTTTTTCCGAGGACATTCGCTTTCCCATTACGTGTAAGTAATACGACATTTCTGTAACTGATTAAGTTTGTTATTTGTAATCACATTCTCCTGATTTGTGGTTCATCTAACACTATATGGCCTATTATGTGCGCAGGGGAGGTAGATGGAATACGGGCGGACACTGCCACTTAGAAAGGGAGCCGATCATGAGTAACGAAACGTACGTGCATCCATCACCTTCACAGGCGAAAATACTAGAAGACGTCCTAAGACGAACGAAGACTCCTGTTATGTATCTAAATATCAGCAAACTTACTTATTACCGGTCAGACGGACACCCGTCTCTCTACGCGAAAAATTACACCGCCAAAGAGAGAATTTTAGTTCTTGAAATTCAGGATTGTAGTCATTGGTGTTTACCTGGTGTGGCTGATACATGGAATGAGTTATTGTACGCTTCTCTGTTGAAAGCAGGTAAAGGGTCTTTTGGCCGCTTGTAATAGGGATCACCACCATTTCAGCTCATTCGTCATATAATGGAAAATTATTGGCAATGTTAATGTTGTGACCTTTCTATGCCTGTCCTTGACGATATTGCTGACGAACACATAAGCCAAAAACCAAATCCATTTTTCAACGGCCATGGAGACGCATCATAGGATTGCTGTTACGGGACAGGATAACCAAGGCTGTAGAAGCTTACGATGGATGAAAGTGCAGTCCTTGGTTTTAGTTAAAAATACATTGGATACAAATTACAAATTCAATACTGATTTTATTTTATTTAAAAGATCAAGGCCCAACTTCCATTTTACATCTGATACAAATTACAAATTCAATACTGATTTTATTTTATTTCATTATTTGTTATTTTCTTGGAAATAAAAACTAAATAATTGTCAATAGATTATTTGGTATTTATTCAATTTCCAATAGATTAAAAATTACTAATATATTAGAATTTATTTTATGAGCTGGTGTAACTGCACAAAAAAAGAAATAACACTTGCTTCAAAGAAAAATAGAACACTTGATTGTATTAGGACAACTGCAAAATACCCCCTTTTTCATTATTACGAAAGGCCAACGAAAGGAATTGTTTGTACTTGCTATAACCAATTTATTTTTATTTATTTATTTGTGAAGATGAGGAATTCCTGAATAAATTAGACTTCTGCCTTTCTTTGAACAACTAGCTAGGAGAAGTCGAGAAAAACAAGAAACCGAAGTGACCCAAATAGGCAAATACATCCCCTAACAGATATGATATAAAATTTAAAAACAACAAAACCTACCAAAAACTTGTATACAACTATTAAATATGAGACTGGCAGTACTCCAAGGGTTGTTTTCACTTGATACTGGTAACCCGAGTAGCAGCCTTGTATTTTATTTCCTCCAAGTGATCAAGTTGCTTGTATATAAAATGCGAGAGTTGGACTCCCTTCCCATGCAGTAATTGTTTGGAGCTTATTTAATCAATCGAAGGACCTCCACTTGAAACTACTGAGAGAGGTTTTATAAATCTATGGTCATCCCATCTCAATTTGAATACTATCTAATCTAATCAAAACTAGAGAACAGAAAGAGGGCAGGGAGCTAATGGAGAACAGAGGAATTCAATATATCTCAACCAGCACCATCCATCCAGCAAATGAATGCTGTAACCACAGAAATCCAAGGATACAGTTAACTGTGTGGGATCTCATGTTACTCCCACATCAATACATGCAAAGAGGTCTTATTTACTACTACCCTAAAGAACAAGAAAGGGATCAAGAAACAAAATGCATGGCCATGATCATCAGTCATCTGAAGACGTCTCTCTCAAGAACCTTAGACCATTTCTTCCCTTTTGCAGGTCGTCTCGCTACCACAAAACATAGTGATGATATGAACAGTGATGGCAATACCACCTTCACCTCTGTCTACATCGACTGCAATTCTTCCGGTGTAGAGTTTGTCCATGCTGTTGCAGATGTGGCAGTATCTGACATCATCACGCCTAACTACATTCCTCACATTGTTCGTTCTTTCTTCACTCTTAAAGGAGTAATGAATTACGAGGGTCAGTCTCAGCCGCTGCTCTCTGTACAAGTTACGGAATTAATTGATGGCATCTTCATTGGGTGTAGCATAAACCATAGTGTCTGTGATGGCTCGTCGTTTTGGCATTTCTTTAACTCATGGTCTGAAATCTCCAGAGGTGGTGCCTCGTCAGATAATTATATCTCCCGTCCTCCGGTTCTCCAACGTTGGTTTCTAGAGAACACAGATTATCCAATTCGTCTTCCTTTCTCCATTGATGACAGACATTTTGTCGAAAAATATAGATACACTACCCCACCTTCATTTGAAGTGAGAATCTTTCACTTCGCACCAGAATATATTGCGAAACTAAAGGAAAAAGCCAACTCAATATCAGATAAGGAGAGTCAAACTGATATAATCGTCTTATCCTCCTTTCAAGCTTTGCTAGCTCACGTTTGGATTGCTGTAACCCGAGCTAGACGTTTAGATCCAGAGGAGATGACTAGTTATCAACTAGTAATAGGTAACAGGGCTAGGTTAAATCCACCTTTGCCTAACAACTACTTCGGAAATTCCTTTCTAGTTGGAGAAGCGACTACTAAGGTGAGTGACTTGCTCGAAAGGGGAATCCGCTGGGGTGCTTTGTTGTTGAAGAAAGTGGTTATGTCATATGAAGATGCAAAAATTCGAAGTTACTGTGATGCATGGATGGATAAACCTGAATTGTTGGCTCTTAACGATAAGGTATCAGCAAACACTTTGATGACAGGGGGGTCACCAAGGTTCAACATGTATGGTAATAATTTTGGTTGGGGAGACCCAGTTGTAATTCGAGGTGGGATTTCTAACAAACGTCCAGGAGAGATCACAGCAATTCCTGGATCCGTTCAAGGCAGTGTAGACCTTGAAGTTTACCATTCTCTTAAAACTTTGAAGGCTATGGGAGATGATGTGGAGTTCATAGATGTACAGAAAAGCTCAAGGTAAAGAAGTTGCCAAGTTTGGATGACAGTGAATGTTGTAGTTTATGGCTCAGTAGGTATGTGAGTCGGTGGCTGATGTCAAATAGTTCCAAAATCTGAGCACACTTCCTTTCTTTTTTCGATGTTGCCACATCCAACCACCATGTGAAATGGAGTAGTTCCAAAATTTGAACAGACTTTCTTGTATTCTATTCTATGTATGACAATCCAACTACCATAATTCAAAACATGGAAAAAAGAATAGAAAAAGAGGAATCCACTTGAAATAAAAAAACGGAAAAACTGAAAACTTACTTGAGCAGTTTGGTTGAGAAGGTCTTGCCTCTTTCGTTATAAGTACAACCATTACTCTTCACTTAGAAAATTCAAAGATCTCTGCACAAAAAAAAAAAAAAACTGAGAGAGAGAAGAAGAAATTGAGAATGACTGGCTCTGATAAAAATGTTAGGTACATTTCTACATGCATTGTTAAGCCAGCGAGTAGACAAGCCGATGAGAAGACTCCTCAAAAAGTAGACTTAACTGTATGGGATCTCACCTTGCTCCCACATCAGTATATGCAAAGGGGTCTTCTCTACACCAAACCTACACCAGTTAAATATCACTATTCCAACCAAGGGGAAGAAAAAAGTATAAACAACATCATCACTCACCTCAGGAGCTCCCTAGCAAAAACTCTTGACCATTTCTATCCCTTTGCAGGTCGCCTTGCTACGACAATACATGATGATAATGAAGATGCCAAGTACTCTGTTTACATCAACTGTGACTCTTCTGGTGCAGAATTTATTCATGCCGCCATGGATGTAACTGTAGCTGACATTATCGGCCCGATTTATGTTCCGCTGGACATAGTCCGATCCTTCTTCTCCCTCGAAGGAGTACTGAACTATCATGGTCTATCCAAACCGTTGCTTTCTATACAGGTAACGGAACTAATCGACGGCATCTTTGTAGGGTGTAGCATAAACCATACTGTCTGTGATGGCACATAGCCTGTCACTGTCTTACCTCCTTATAAAAGTGTTTAAGCATATTCTTCTCCATTGTCGCCCAGGTTTATCAACATTTACTGCTTTCTGCCCTACTGCTTTCCAAAGATGTATGCCCTGCGAAAATATTTACATGGTCAAACAATGTTAGAAAAATTGTAATCTTTCAGAGAAAGGTTGCTTAATAATTTCAAATGGGAAAACCAATATATGCTACGAGATTTGTTTTGCCACTTGTGATCCCCATAAGAAGATGATCTAAAGGCTGATTTTGATAGACATTCGGACAAAATACTATTCCTTGGATCATCAACACACCCCACAATCAGGAGTACCCAGTGTAAAAAGATAGGTGAATCGTAGAATTTAGAATTTGAAGGAATCAAAGCAGAAAATATATTCAAATAATAAAGGCTGGTTATTAAGTTGACTATAAAGCTCACCCTCTTGGAAATAGATGTTTGTAATTTTAACAGGAAAACAAGTATTCATTTACTGTATATCTAATAGACACAGGCTTAATATGATGACCAATGTGCTTAGAACAATACTGTTCCTGTAAAGATAATATTACTAGAACGATAACTTTAAGGGCAATTATATTGGTGAGTTTCACCAATCACCGTGAATCCGCAGAGTGGAAGTGAGACCAGTATTCCTTGACGAGCTGCCCAAATAGAGACTCTCTCCTCTTCATCAACTCCATTGGCTCATCATACTCAACTAACTTTCCTAGAAAAATAAAGAGAAATTTCTCTATGAGATCTCGGTATGTAAACCAGGAAACACAGATAATACTTCACTAGCAACCATACATATCAGCGACTTGGGCAACCTAGACCTGGGCAATATATAAGCGTTGGACAACCCTTTCCTTGGATGCCGGTTTTCAAAGAGAGCTTGGACAATAAGATTTAACATAGTTATAGTTCATGAATTGAATATTTAATGCGATTTAGTTCTTGAGAAAGTTATGATGACTATGATGATCTATGGTGAGAAAAATAAAACGGAAATTGAAATTCTATTGATTATTTGACTTAAAATAACATACGAACCCAGAATAACTACTGCAATCTTACCATCACTAATTGCTAGCACCATTGTGCAGTCCATCACAGTCGTAATCCTATGGGCCACAGTGATCACTGTACAGTTAGCAAACTCTGTCCGTATGGTTTTCTGGAGAATGGAGTCCGTTGCGTTGTCAATTGAAGCTGTGGCTTCATCAAGCACCAAAATCTGGCTTCTCCTAAGCAAAGCTCGAGCCAAACAAAATAATTGTCGCTGTCCCATGCTCCAATTTGCTCCATCTTGTAAAACTGCAGAATCTAGACGAGGTTAGTACTTGCTCCTGGTTAAGTACAAAAAGGTTGAGGACAACTACCCCAGAAATGTCAAACCATACCTGAACTTGACAGACCTTCTTTCTCTTGAACAGCCTCTTGAAGCTGGCATTTTCCAATTACCTGAGCGAAGAAAGATGCAATCAACGTTATGCAGTCGCTAATACATTATAGTTGTACCAAAACAGAAATAGCATGCAACACATATTAACAGCAAACACACCTCCCAAATTTCCTTGTCCGTATATTGAGATAGAGGATCTAAATTGTATCTCACGGTACCATTAAAAAGAGTAGGATCTTGAGGTATGATCCCTAACCGTGACCTCAGATCATGAAGGCCCATCTTGGAGATGTCAAGGTCGTCTATGATAATTTTCCCCTCTTCTGGCTCCACCAGACGAAACAAAGCACTTATGAGAGTGGTTTTCCCGCTACCGGTTCTGCCAACAATTCCTATCTTGTGCCCTCCTTCAAAGGTGCAACTGATTCCTTGAAGAACAAGGGGAGTATCCAGCCTATATCTGATCTGCTTAATATAAATCTTCACAATATATTAATACCTATTGGACATGAAGCTGCAAAACCTACAACCCAAATTTAACAGGTTCCTACCTTCAAGTCATGAATCTCCACTCTACCAACAGCAGGCCAACTGAGTTCAGGACGGTTTCCTACTATAATTTCAGGGGCTTCACTAGATATGTGCATATACTGGTTTAGCCTTTCTACAGAGATGATGTGATTTGCAAGTTGACATTGTCTTTGAGTAGAAAAAACAAGGACCACATTCAAAGAAAGACCATAAGATAAAGCCATTCCAACAAATCCTGCCAACAGAAGATTGGTAATGAGTGTTTTCAATAGTCAATCTAACCAGGAATCTGTTGTTAAATTAATTTCCATTTCTAATAACATTCCTTTAACCAATCTCAATCCTAATTATAAAAATGGAAAGAAGAGGAAAAGAAAGAAGAAGACTGTGTGCAAAAAAACGATAGCAGTAGCTGGCATTAAAAATATATTAAAAAAATTGAACCACCTACCAGAACCAAAAGTTCCCGGAGGAAGCAAGACCATCACAAGTGCGGAGGAACAAAGGACAATGGTACCCAAGGTTTCCAAACGCTGGATCAACCACTCATTTGCAGAGAAGGTGTGAAAAGTAGGACTAGCATTTTTGTCGATGAGGTCGAAATTCTCAGAAAAGAATCGATCTTCCTCCCCAAAAGCTCTGATTATCGTTGCTCCTGCTATTGATTCCCCAAGATGGTTTGCTATCATAGACTTAGTAGTCCCATCAATTCGCATCAATTCTTTTGCAGAAGTGGAGTAATATCTCTATTATAAAAAGGAAAAGATTTCAGCAAAAATGCTTACCTATTTATACTTGATTTCAGAGCGTGAAAGAAGTCATAAGCTCGCCTCTTCGACTCACTAATTACAAAAGAAAAGTGGCTACCACTCTATATGCCTGCTTGTTTACGCTTTCTCGAGGTTATCCAGGAAAGATTATCTGAACTATTTTAATATTATTCTATAATCATTCAGGCATCTAATAAAATTAGAGAACATTTATGTTTACAGCTGACTAGCTCAGTTTTTCTAACAGATAACCAACTAGGTAAGTTCGTTTTAGTTCTCTGGCGTTACCGTGTTAGTGTGCATCTTTAACTCTAGAAATGTTGAGTCACCTTACAACATTCCTATGAACAGCAGGTGCCCAAAAAGGATCATATATAACACGAATTATATATATGGAACAAAAAAGGCTTTATGTTTACCTGTAAGTGTATCACCATGTACACCATCGGTATGGAGGCAATCAAGCTTTGCCAAGTAATAACAGCCATTACCCCAAGATTGGTGTAAGTCATCATAGTCGTCGAGATGGTCAGTCCAAAGCTGACTGCGAGATCAAGGTCTACAACACTTAAATCAGAAGAGACCTGCATAAATAACATAAAATATTAGCCACCTAAGGTGCATCTAAGAGAAGTTTAGATTTAATTATATAATCTCGATGACTCTTACCCGACTTAGTATCCTTCCCAAAGGTGTAGAGTCATGAAAAGCTATAGGTGCACGGAAAAGAGAGTTCAAAAGTTGACAAAATAAAGACTTCGATGACTGTATACTCAAAGCAATGGTAGAAAGTGATCTAACAAGCAAGAAGAACATAGAACTACACCCAACCAGCAAGTACACTATGATAAGTCTCAATTTGCTGACTCGGGGATTCTGAACATTAGCAGCCATCCAATAATTCTGTAATATCTGGCCAGCCATAAAAACAAGTTGCGAGAGACTTGCCAATGATAAGTAAAAAACGCCCTTGTTCTGATTCAAGTACTGCAGGTGAGGCTTCAAACCAGTGTCTCCACATTCTCTCTCTTCTTGCTTAATTAATTGGTGTCCTACTGGTACCTCAAACTGTTTCTCAAAATAATTGTTTTTAATCTCTGTCACAGAATTTCCATCTCTGCTGGGTGACTTAATCTTAAGTAACCCCTCAGAACCACTTGTATTATTGTGTGCACCAACAAGGTCACAAAACTCCCTACTAGAACCCAACAACGTATGATAGGGAGCTACACGTAGTATTTTCCCATCAGACATCAACTGTCAAAAAATAGAAATTGCTTAAAAACGTCCAGATACAAACGACTAATGCAATCACAATCTTGTGTACAATTATCAGACACTTCCAACAAAAACTTATACACAAAATACTTGGAATTGGCATACACCCTTCTCAAGTATTCTGTCTAACGTTTTACATATCCAGTAGCCACTAAAAAATTGTAGCTATACTCTGAAGCACATGCAAACCAAATTATCTTACCTACTCAAATATTCCATTTCAGGAAAAATGATGCTTTCACTTTGCCTGAAACGGAGGGAGGAACAAATAGTGATATCTTACTTGGACTTCAAGTTTCTCCACTAAATCAAAAGACTCGAGGAAGACAGGAAATTAGGTTACCACACTCAATATACTGTATTTTGACAAAAATGGTATACAATCCTATACTAAATGCAATAGTGATATCACAGACATCTTCCCTCGAATCTACACCAAACAACAGTATATACGACTTTATATCTTGTAAGAATTAGCTTACTCAACAACCTACAACCCAAACTTATCTCATTAAAAACGCTTATAAAGAAGCGGAGTTCAAATCTAACATCACATTATGTGACATAAAACTTCAAAGAGGCTTGGAGAAAGAAAAAAAACTCCTTTTTTAGTTTTTTGTTTCTTTTTCTTATCACTACTTATTACTGGTTACTTGTTTTTCCTCTTCGATCTATACTCACTAATTTTTCATAAAGAAAGAAAAGATGGATTCAAATCAGCAACACGAATACATTACAGAGTTTGTTTGTTTGTTTTCTGAAATTCAGCCGTTTTGTTAGTGTGAATTCCAACTCACCAGAACGGATTGAAATGCAGGAAGGAAGTCAACTTGGTGAGTCACGAGTAACACCGTCTTGCCTCCTAGAGCTCCCATAACATATTCCTGAAGAGCACGAGTTACCCATCAGCATCAAGAGATACGCACACATGTACATAAGTTGTAAAGAGAATAAAGTTGTGAGTCGTGTGACCATACATTAAAAAGGCTTGTTGCAGTAGTGGCATCAACTGCACTAAATGGATCATCCAGAAGATATATATCAGCATCTTGATACAGTGCGCGAGCAAGTTGTATACGTTGTTTCTGGCCACCACTCAAGTTAATTCCTCTTTCTCCTATTTCAGTGAGATCACCAAAAGGTAACATTTCAAGGTCCTTAACCAGAGAACATTTTTCCAGTGTTTCTTGATATCTTTGCTTATCCATGGTGCATCCGAACAGAATATTCTCTAATATACTTCCTGACTGGATCCATGCAGATTGAGAAACATAGGCAATCTTTCCATGAACTTGAACCTACAGAATGCAGGAGAAGCCAAATTATTTGGATTATTGATGGTGATCACTAAGAAGGAGTACAGTACAGCATGCAGGTCATAGAACTAAAATTTTCGCCACCAATTAGCATTGAAATAGCATTTGTTTTTTGCTGCTTCGTCCTAATTTTATTTATCTGACTCTGAATCATTGGATCTGATTCATCTGAGTCACCAAACAAAAATGCATCACTCTATTATAAATTTATAATAGATGGATTCACCAACTTAGATGAATCAGATTCACTTTAAAACATCAATCGAAGGTGATGACCTTAATTGGTGTTTGACTTAAACCCAAGTAATACACTCAAAAATAGAAAAATAAATGGTAACCGGGTCACATTTAGATACCAGATCAGCTAAAAACTAAATATTACAGTGAAAAGACATTGAAGAATTATGGTTGATAAGAACTCACCTCACCCTCCAGCTTTGGAACCTCTCCAAGAACTGCTGCTAATAAGGTCGATTTTCCAGCACCAACCTCTCCACATATAGCAATCTTTTCACCAGGTTTGACTTCTAGGTTTATTCTTCTCAACGTGGGCTTTGATTGATTCTCCTCCCATGAAAGATCAGATGACTCAATTAAAATAGAGTATTTAATTTCATCTGAATTTATTTCGTGACTAAGGTTTTCATTCTGCAATTCGGGTGCAGAGAGAAACTTTGCAATCCGTTTCAATGCAACTTTTGCATTAATAACCACTCCAATAACCTCAGGGATTGATCTAATAGGCTCTTGCACAATGCGTAATGTTACAACAAAAGTGAAAACATTACTAGCACTTAAGGGAACCTTAAGTAAGTAACAAGCCCAAAAGGCTGCGACCGAGACCAAAACAGGGGTTGCCCAAAACAGAAAGCTATTATAACCTCTCCTAAGCTGCAAAGCTGACAAGCATTTGTATTCCTCCCTCCTAAGTCCTCGAATAACATTTTCAAAATGTGTCTCCCATGCATACAGCTTCAATACCTTCATGTTCATAAGAGCCTCCGAGATAGCCTTCAGCCTCTTATCTTGTAATACCGCAAGTTTAGTCTGGTATTTATGCTGTAGTTTGGCCAATGGACTATTGACTAGCACAGTGAGTACAATTACAACCAATGCCGCTACCGTTGCAAGTCTTATAGCACGGACAAGAATCAGCAATCCAAGGCAGATCTGAAGGCCCGTTGTCCATGTTCTATGCATCATAAAAGGAAATTCCCCTACTCTGTAAGCATCTACAGTGACATAGTTCATAATTTGACCTGTTGAATGCTTTGTTTTGGAAGCAATGGAAAGCTTGAGCTGCTTTCTATATATAGCTGCTATAAGCATGGACCTGACATGAATACCCATCAATCTGCTTCGGAAGAACCACTGCCTCTGCGATATGGACTCTAAGCATTTAACCAAAAACAACAAAGTAGTCAATACATAACCTTCGTGTTTAAAAGCTTGCTTCCCTTCTGCAATCTCAATAAAAGCAGTAAGAAATAAAGGTCCAGAAGCGAGAGTGAGAACCTTGAGCAACGCAAATAACCCAGATATTAAAATCTCCTTCCAGCAACAATACACAATAGCCCAAAACACTGAAGGTGCAATAGATGGTTTAGACAGCTTTTGTTTGTTCAGTTGCTCCATGAACAGCAAGTAACAAGTCTCTGCTCGATCTTTTTTACGCAACTTGGGTATATCTTCATCCTCAAGGGTTTTCTTCTTACCCTTTTTCATCAAAGGATTCAACCACCAAAATGACAATCTGCTAAATAATCCGGCATTAGCAAAACAAGTAGTCTCCCTCTCACTACCACAATTTCCCATATTCATTTTAATCAAAAACTTCAATCGATCATCAAAATTTACACAGATCATTAAAATTGAATACTTAATAATTGAACATACAGGAGAATCAAAAAACTGCCAAGCTATTATCAATCAAGTACAGATAAAAACAGAAAAAGGATAGGTCACAGACACAGAGTGACATAATTAGTTTTGTTATTGAGTAACACTGACAAAACTAATTAACTAATCTTATTGAATCACTAACAAACAAAGTCGAAATATATATGGGAAGTATGCCCAATTGAGTTTGTTCATCACGTATAGTTATTAATAGAAACCTAATATTACAAAATTGAAATGAGTTATTTACCATACATCCATTGCTCCACGCTTCCATCATCCATGGGATTCTGCTCATCGAAATGAAGTAGGGCGGACTCGTACAAGGAATTGCACTAACCAAATTCCCAACACAGACATTTGCGTTATAATATCTAAGCAGTTAAAGTCTTTATAGTGAATTGAGGTGGTGCAATTTCTTGTTCGAAGCCTTGTTCTACTAAGTAGTAGTAACTAGAAAGGCTCCTAAATTAGGAACACTAACTCTGAGGTAACTCTAATCTAGTGCAACTTAGATTCGGGAGCTTAATCAAGAACCCTAGAAATGGTAGTTACCGGGAGCATTAATCAAGAACCCTAGAAATGGTAGTTACCGAATATCGGAAGCAAGGGCTGAAAACGAACTCACTAGTCACTAGTCACTACTCAAAATAAAAACAAAAATGGGTTTCAGACCCTCGTAAATAGCTTGGCGTCGTTAGGGGCGACGCTAAAAGAATTAGGGCCGACACAAAAAGACGAAAAAGGTCATCCAAACCTAAAGTCAGGATATCCTTTATCTGAACCCCGTAATCTGTAGTAATATATATAATCGGTTGTTTCGGTGTTAACAATCGGTAGTTAATATTGTAATCGGTTGTTTTGATGTATATAATCGGTAATTAATTACCGTAACCGGTAGATTAGGTATATAATCTTGGTTTTACAAAAAAAATTCTCATTATTTGGTATTTGTTTGGGTGGGAGAGAGAGAGAGAGAATAGAAAGAAGGAGAAGTGGGATTTTACAATTTTTCTTAAAATCAACCAAAAACATGGATGGGTATGAAGAAGAAGGTGAAGAACCTAATGTTGAAGCTTCACAACCATCCAAAGAAGACGATTTGGGGTATAAATTGAATGATCCAACTGTTTGTGGAGAGGAAACCCTAGGCGACGCTTTGATGGAAGAAAACGTAGAATCACCCGAGATCGAAGCTAACGATGCATCTAACTCATAGGTATTGTGTTAAGAAACTCATAACCCACTTTGTATACGTTTGTATGCGTTTTTATACGAGAAAATTCGATTTTTGCATGCATTGAATGCCATGAACTACCCATAATCGGTAGATAATATGCTTATATATCTACCGATTGCTAAGTCTTGTGCAATAATATATCATAAATCGGTAGAATAGGGAACTAAACATTCTACCGATTATGGAAAAACCCCAAATTGAAAATTTCAATTTTGAATAATCGGACGTTTCGCAAACTTACTTAACTACCGATTGAAAAAGTCTCCCCAAATACAATTTTTTCAAAAACTTCAATTATTGGTTTGTTTTATCTTTCATAATCGGTAGAATATAAAAAAATTTAAACCTCCGCTTATACGTCGCCCCAAATACGTTTTTTTCAAAAACTTAAATTATTCGTTTCTTTCATATTTCACAATCGGTAGAATATGGAAATTTTCAAGCCTCCGATTATTGTTGTCGCCTCAAAATCAGATTCCCCCAAAACTGAATATTTTGGATTTCTTTAGATCTCATAATCGGTAGTTGATATTAGCTTTTCTACTGATTAATGTATAATCGGGCGTATGACAGATACAAAGGCTACCGACTATTAAAGTATGTTTGTACAGAAGCACAACTTTTTCAAAGTATTTAATCGAAAGTATATTTTCTGATTTTATCCTCCGATTATAGTATAATCTGTAGAGTTGATATTTTTTAACTTCCGAATATTGAACAATCGGTAGAAGTGATATTTTCTAACCTCTGATTGTATGACAATCGATAGGAAATGGCTATACCGTGCGTCCTATTATGATGGGATAACTTGTTTTTGTTGTTTGTAGGTTATTGTAGCAGTGGATGATGAATTTTATTTGAGGCCCGATACTTCTCACCACTATGAAAACGATTTGGTATACTCATGACTATTCTTTTCTTTTCTTTAAATGATATATGTTAAATGCTCATGCTTATGATGTTTGTTGTGTATATGCAAATTTAGACATTTGGAAGTAAGGAGGAGGCAAATGAATGACTTAACAACAAGGCTAAAGAGAATATGTGCGTGGTGGTTCAGAATGGTTGTGTTAGGGATGGTCGTTTTGAAATGGTATGTGAGCGAAGTGGGGTGAAAAAGAGTCACGAGGGAAAGAACAATAAATATGTAAGGAAGACGGAGAGGATGAAATACCGAAACCATACAAAGAAGATTGGATGCCCATTTAAAATTGTCTTCTATAAGCCCAATGGTAAGGATGGTAAAGAATGAAAAATGTCTAAAGTTGCTAATGGTTGTCACAACCACGATGATCTGGATACTCTTGAAGGACATATAATGGTTGCCAAGTTAAAACCACATGAATGGATATGGTGAAGTCCATGCGGATCCATAAAGCGAGTGTTATATTAAGTAAGATAAAGGAGGACGACCCCGACAACCTTTCTTCTTTGTCTACGATCAAGGCGGCCCTATCTACGATCAAAAGGACGAAATGGAATGGTAAAACGGCTATGCAAAAATCACAGTGGTTAGCAAAGTTACATTACTACACGTTGCGAAAAGAAGAAAAGGATGGTAAAGTGGTACGTATTTTCCTGGCACGTCCTTTGATGATCCAATTGGCACAATGATTTCATCAAATTTCGTTGATGGATGGAACTTATAATACAAACAAGTATAACATGCCGTTGTTGAACATTGCATGCCACACTTCGGACAAAAACACGTTTATGGTCGCATGGGGTTTAATGGATCACGAGAATGATGTGAGTATTATTTGGATGTTGGAGACACTGAGGTCAATTTATAACGGGGACGATTTTCCAAGGGTTATTGTAACGGATAACGATCAAGTTCTAATGAATACAATAGAGATATTGTTTCCGGAATCCCGAAACTTGCAATGTACATGGAACATTCAATGCAACCTCCTATCCAATTGCAAGCCCCATATCCAATCTAAGAAACCAATGAAGGGTACCAAGAGGTCGACGGAAGAGGATGAACGTCTTAGCAAATTAACCGTGGAAGAGCGGGAAGAAGAGAAGAGGCTATTTGAAGAAAAGTGGAACGAGGAAGGAATAAAGTGGAAATTATTTATGAGAAGATGGGAAAAGATAGTTTGGTCGATAACCGAGGAAAATTATGAGGTTAATTTGAAGAAATTTGAGGATGAATGGGGCACAGATTATCCAAAATGTGTGGCTTATTGTAAGAAACAATGATTGACACCGCATAAGGAGAGGTTTGTGTTTGCATGGACATATGAATATCGTAACTTCAAGAACGAGGCGAAAAGCATTGCGGAGGGGTCTCATGGCCGATTAAATAAAATATTACTTGGTAGTCAAAATGGAGTTGTGTTGATCCAAGAAGCAATCCATGAATACACCAATTGAAACCTCACGAAGATTAAGGGTTGTATGCAATTTAGTGTACATAAATTCCCCTTGGAACATATAAAGGAAAAAATGTTTCTAAGGGGAATTGTTTCCCATGTTTCAAAATGGGAAATAGGTCACATGATGAAACAATTTAAGCTTTATATAACTTACGATGACGAGAATACGGTTTGTGTTTGCAAGGATATGATAGGTATTGGACTGCGGTGTCGTTATATGTTGGGTAGGTATGTTGATGTGATTGACATTAATGACATTCATCCATTTTGGAAACAGTTGAATTTCACCCCAAGCACCCCGGTAGTTGAAGTTCCATCGTTCTTGGAGTCGGAATTGTGTGCACGATAGCCGAGCGTTACGCTACATCAAATGGAACCAAAAAGCAAATATTGATGCACTATTTGGAGGAAACCCTTATCCCTTGTCTAAGGGAGGTTTATGAACCTTGTAGGCAAAAGTCGGCGGGTAGGCCTAACACCTAAGTGTCGAGGACCATCCAAAGAAAAGAGTTGAAGGAATATATGTCAAAAACAAGAGATTGTTCTAGGAACGAGCATGTGCAAGCCGAACTTGAAGGTGAGCTGGAACCTAAGAAAATAGGTGTGCCAGAACCTAAGAAAATAGGTCGTCCAATGGGTGCTAAAGATGGGACAACCACTCGAAACGTGAAACAAAAAGTCTTTACGGAGCCGTCTCAAGTAAGTCAAGCCGAGGTGGTGGAAGAACAAGTGTTCGTGGAGTCTCAAGCTAGCTTAGGAGTTTTTGATCAAGTGAGCGACTCGCAACAAACCCAACCAATGGAGATGGTGACTATAAGAGAGAAGAATGGTACTCTTCGTTGTCCTAGGGATCTCCATGGAAGACCAATTCGATTAACGTACACGATTATAGAAGAATACTTGCAACAACTCCCTCCAATCATTGTTCCATTTATTTTGTCCACCGACGAGGTTGATGGGGATGACAATTGTGAGTTTCACGTCGCTACAGAACAAATTGGTTACTTTGAAGAGGCGGATATCCAAAAAGTCATCCAATGCCAATATCTAAGAAATAAGATGGGGTGCAACTAATAAAGGACAAGGATTTTTATATGAAGATGATGAAGGAGGGAGATAGATACGACAAATAACAAGAGTACAAAGACTTATGTGCGGGTGTAAAGTGGCGAAAGGGATTGAAAATAATCGGAGCCAAGTATTGGATGACAATGCCTAGATGCGGATATCTTGTTTCGTGATACCATGTTTTTACAATGACCAAATATTTAGCTGCATCAAATGTTGTCATGCTTGTAAGTTGAGATATAGAATAAATTACAAGAGTAGATAATGGAAAATCAATTTGTAGAATACACAACGCTTTAGATGTATTATTTGGTGCATAAATGAGTAGAGTTTACCCTCCTTATATAGATGAGAGTCCCAAAGTCTCTTTTTTTTTTTGAAAATATGGTCGTTGAAGCGTATTTTCCAAGAGTGTACTGAAATTACGTATAATAATTACTTACAATCGGTAGTCATAATTTAACTTGTACTACCGATTATTCATAATCGTGCGGCCTATACTATTATGCCTTACCGATTAGTTGCATATTTTTCTACAGAGTTCTCAGTTTCGTTCAACACCTATAATCGTAGGATGATCAATATGTATTATTTACCGATTGTGTGTGATTTTCGAGGCACGACTAGTTTTTTTTGAAAGAAATAGTCGTTGGAGTATAATCGGGAGTTAGAGAAATAATTAAAACTACCGGTTGTTATAAATAATTTGAAAACCATAACGATATCACCTACAAATCATAATAATTTTAATTTTACAATCATAACTATTGATTGAACTTCCTCAATTCTATTATAATGACTTGTGATTAGCGTTGTGGACGTGTTGGACGAGCCCTAAACGGATTAAATCTATCCATCGCCTTAAGGATTCTGAAATGATCTTCATAACGGAAGCTTGATCTTTTCCATCTCCGCCATTCCCCGAGAGATCGTGCTATAACATCATCATTGGTTTCACCCCTCAATCGATATTGATTCACAAGATAAGTTAAATGGACAAATTCGTCGACGTGTTTGTATATTGAAACAACTCGGCTGAAAAGATCAGCAGAGTGACGGTTATTTGGGTTACCGATGTCGGTGCTTCGTGAATTCTCCTCAAATAACTCATACTCATTACACCTCCTTGCCTACGTTCTTCTCCTCGTCTCGGATAGAATTCAACATAGCGCCTACATAAAGATAAATCTTCTTCAATCGTGAACTCCATAGGGTTAATGAATGGTTATGTCATTATGAGAAGATGATGATGTTGGAGAGAGTTAAAAGGTATTCGTGTTTCCTAGAGGGTGAAAGGAAACCATACTTATATAGTTTAGAGTACCAACGGCCCTATATGTTGATGGCCGACTATCATAATCGGTAGTTTAAAATTTCACTTAACAACTGATTATGAAGTTGTCTCAAATTTTGTATTGGTGAAATCTCTAGTTTTTCGAATTTGGGAACAACCATAATCGGTAGGTCAAGAAATTCCCTTAACAACCGATTATGAAGTTGTCCCAAATTATTTTTTGGCCGAACTCTCTAGTTTTTCGAATTTTGGAACTGCCATAATCGGTAGATTAAAAATTTCACCTAACAACCGATTATGAAGTTGTCCCAAATTTTGTTTTTGCCAAAATCTATAGTTTTTCGAATTTGGGAACTACCATAATCGGTAGGTTAATAATTTAATATAACGTCCGATTATGATGTTGTCCCAAATGTGTTTTTTCCAAAATATCAATTTTTTCGAGTTTGGGATCGACAACAATCGGTAGTTTCACCAATCATTTATGAACTTAACATATCTACCAATTGTTCATGGCCACAAACTATATTTCGAGTGTAGACTTTAACAATCGGTAGCTAATATTCCTATATTTACTACCGATTACGCAAGGGCAATTGGGTAATCTCCGGAAAATTAGACATCTCATAACCTTGCCAATGGGTTGGGAATAAAATAATCGCCCTTAATTCTTTCAGAGTCGCCCATATTGACGCCAGCGTAAATAGCAATGTAAAACCTCCATAGATATAAGGTCTATGCATATATTATATTATTTGAAGCCTACCGCTCGAAGAGTAAAAAAGATGGAAATAACTTAATGGCTTAGTTAGTGTTAATTTGTATAATTAATTGATGTTTATCATGTTAATCTACAAACCAACTAATCTCAAATCATCATGAAAACGTGTAAAAATTTGATTTTTTAAATATAAAAACTCAACCCAGAATCGGTTGATGTTCGTGCGCTTGTAAACCGATTCTGGGTTGAGTATCTTCCATTCTCGAAGAAAATCCTCGGTCCTTATTAACGTACACATAAATCAATTATTATGAACGGATGTTATAAATATACACATAAACCGGTTATCGGATACTTTCATAAACAAAATATTTATTCGTAGGCACATTACATAGTTTAGGAAATTATGGCATTATATAGGACAATTTAGTATATGAATTCTTGAATCTCGCATATCACTACATTGTCGATGAACCTCCATGACGGTACAACACCTCATATTCCTTGTGGTGAATGAAATGTCCTTCCCCATGTCGTAATCGCCATAGGGCGATAAATCGCCTCTGCTGAAATGAAATGAATCATTCAATGTTAGTATGCAAACATTAAACAATGAGATGGGTAAAAAAAAATGTTGGATTACTCAGTTTTTTAAGAGGAGGATCTTGTGGGTGATGGTCGTACACCATTTTGCCAACTTTAACATACTCTCTCGCATTGCTCTTTTTATGTATCTGAATCGAAGCGCTAAGTCTCTTCATCTACGGTTTTTCGGGTTCATGGTGCGCTCATAATAGAATCCTTTGACTCTCTTCCAAAACATTTAATATAGTTCGTTGGGACGTTCGTGGAAGGTTGAATTAAACAACAGGATCAGGAATGAAAAGGACACAACAAATTAGCAGTCACAACAGCCTAACTAATATTACACAAAATACCTGGATACCTCCCATTGCTTTTACTTATTCTATATGTTGTGATACTTCGTTTAAATTTTTTTTAACTGAAAATCACACAGGTATGGGTCTGAGACTTCGCAATGTTGCAGGTGAATTTGAACAAGGACGTTGCATCCATGAATGTGGACACCTAGACGCATATCATGAGTAAATAGAGGGGCTGAGGCAGGCTATGTCATGGGCGGAAGAACTCAACCTACACCAAGTGTGTTTTGAGCTCGATGCTCAAAATATAGTAGCAGCATCCTAAGGAGAATATCAGAAAGTAAGATGGAAATCTCAAACCTTAGTCTTAGACATTATTAGTTTATTTATCAAGTACCCAATATGGATTTGCAAGTTTATTAATAGGAAGAATAATAAACCAGCAGATAAGTTGGAAAGACATTCATGTTTGTTTCAAATCAGCAGAAGTTGGATTCAGTATCCACCAAACTTTATTGTGGAAGCTTTATATGCTTATATAAATGGTGTATTTAACTTTACTGTCTAATAAAATTTCTCTTTAGTATCAAAAAAAAAAAAACGTTCGTGGAAGGCGGGAATGTACGACTTCACAAGCTGCATATCTTCTTCCAGATCCCAATCCATTTTCCGAGCTCTATTTGAGTAGTGGATGATGTAAGAGTGGCTCAAAGAGGTTGTCCTTATATAGATGAAGACTCAACTGCTATATTTATTAAAAAAAAAATCAATTCATATAATCAGTTTTTAGAAATGTCCACATAGATTGATTTTGGCCTTGCAAAATCATATAAAATCTTTCTTGACACAATCGATTTACAATGAAGCCCATGTAATCTGATTCTTGTCCAAAAAAAAATACAGGAAAAGTTCCACTTTTTCTTACAAGAATCGGATTATTTGTTTCACTACATAAACCAATTTTATAGGTTGTCAAAATTCTGGATTTTTTTTTTACGAATCGGTCTTTAACTATATACATATATAAACTGATTATGAACTCTAATAAAACAAGTGAATGAAATTCTCATAATCGGTATATGTGGTGAACTAGTAAACATTGATTCTGAAATTGTAACCCTGGAGAAAAGGAAGAATCAGTTTTTACGAAGGTAAACATAAACCGATTCCGACTGAATAAACTGCTACAATCCTATATTTTTTCTCAAATTGTTGTTCATTCTTTTGTCGTGTCTTTGGCAAACACAATTGAAAACGCATGGGTACCGATTGATGAGTGCCAAATATTGTATATATCTATCCCTTTTTGTTGGCATTTTAACTCATCTTTTGTGCATTAATTCTACATATTATCCCATATTCTGTATTTTCAGTGTTTTCAAGAATAAATATTTTTATTAATTAATTTTGTATTTTTAGGTAATAAATAAAGTTCGGATGAGTCGCGGAGCGAAAAGAGCAGAAAAGTAGTGAAAAGCCGGGAGAAATTACGCAAGGAAGCCGCGAAGAATGGTGCGCACAACCTCATTTTCTACACACAAAAGCGCCTCCGTTCTCAGCCGTCAGATCAGTTCCCAGAAGCATCCGATGGTCGCTCCTTCATAGAGCATCAAAATCTGAAGTCTCTGCCAAGCACCACAGCGCTGAAATTTCAAGCCTTCAGATTAGATGGTAGTTGAATCCAACGGTCGCTCTCTTGCTGTGCATCGAAGTTTGATATCTCCGCCTAACACTACAACACCTAACTCCATCTGGCGTCGTTGATTTTGTTGTATTATATAATCCAGCGGTCGCTACAAACTTCACTTCATCTCACCGTCCGATTGATCTTTCATCTCCCTATCCCACGGCTCAGCGTCGCAGATCATCAAACTAGATACACTCGCCTCACACCCTAGCGACCGAGCACCTACACCTCAAACAAACGCACCCTTCCCTTCTCCATCGAACCATCTCCTCCATCACCCCCTCTGCAGAACCGCCATGCCCCGTACCACCACCATGTCCATCTCCATCACCACCACCTCACCCCAAATCACTCCACTAATTTCTCCCCAACTCTATTCTACCTAAACCCATCACGTACCATCTCTTTAATCATCATTTACAACCTCAATTTCTCATCTCTCTGCCTGAAACCCTAGGTGAGAAATTGGTGATATAAATGATGATTAAAGCATCAATTGGAGCTCGAGAGGAACGAGAAGAAGCAGGAGAAGAGTGGGTCGACGAGATGGAGCGAGTATCTCATCAACAGTAGGTAAATCAATTTCACCAAACCCTAGTTCTACTGTTTTGGGTGAAAATTGGGGGAAAGCCCTAATGATGTAATTGACTATAAATTGGGACTATGGGTTGTGTTAGAAGACATGTTGGGATTAGCCCACATCCAGGACTCTCATGTCCTGTTAACTGTTAACTTTAGTTCAATTTTCAATTTTCAGTCACTGCTTAATTTCAGTTCATAGTTGTGTTGTTCTTGTTCATTGTTCCATGTTTTAAATCTTTGTAGTTCAGTTTCATGTTCATGTTGTATTCCTGTTATGCTTGTCTCCTGTTATTTATAGTTTTGTTCATTGTTAGTCAGTTAGTCCTGTTAACTTGTGTTGTTGCTCACTGTTAGTATCAATGTTCCTGTCATGTTTGTTTTACTGTCATTTGAAGGAATGCTAGGCTAGGTATCTGTGAAGCAATGTGCTGATTGTGCAATGGCAAGAAATCAGTGCTCATAGCAAGCTGATGTTCTTGCCATTCTCCTTGTATGCTTAGGTTGTAGTGTTGATTGTGCATTGGGAGAAGCTAGTGCTTATAGCAAGCTAGTCTTCAACCCATTCTATAGGAATGCCTGTATTCTTGCCTTAGTATTGCTTCTTGTCAGTTTCTTTATCACCCCTGCCCTTGGCCTTAGGCCTTGGTCCATTCTTGTTTTGTTCTTTGCTTTTGCTGTTGCCCTGTTGTATCTTTCATTTTATTTTCTGTTGCTTTTGCATTGTTTTGTCCACTGTAATTTTCATTTGCTTCTGTTCACTTTTATTTTGCTGTTGCTTTGTTCCTTGCTTGTACATTCTATTTGCTGTCCCCTGTTGTGTGCTCTCTTGTGCTGCTGTGCAGCTCTTTCTTTGCACTGCTTGTGCAGCTGCCCTGCCAAGCTGCTGCCACTCTTGCTCCTGCTGCTTGTGCTGCTACTTCTTTTCTTGTTGCACTGCTGCTGCACTGCTTGTGCAGTTGCTACTGCTGCTACCACTTCCACTGCTGTCAAGCTGCTGCTGCTCTTGTTGCTGCCTTGTCTGTTGCTGTCAGGCTGCTGCTACCCTGCCACTCCTTCTCCTGCAGCCAACTGAACCCAAGTTCCAATCCAACTGAGCCCAATTCAAATCAGTAAAGCCCAAAGGCCCAGACTCTTTACTAAAACAAAAGCCCAGTTGTTTAAGGCCAAAGCCCATTTGCATTTCAAAGACCAAACTGAGCCCAAGCTCAGTTCTTTTTATTTTGAACAAACCCATTAGCACTCAAAGCCCAATTTAAGCCAAAAGGTTTCAAAACCCAACAACAATTTAGGAACCCAATTAGCAAGAAACACTTCCGAAACACACCCGATCTCTGTGGATCGACCCGTACTTGCACGAGCTACAACTGACGACCGTGCACTTGCGGTATTACTGTAGGCCCGTTTTTATTGCCTCATTTTACACACCCTTTCCGGACCTGCCAAGTTTTTGGCGCCGCTGCCGGGGAGCTGGCTGCCATATTTTTGAAGTTTTCATAGCTGTTGTGGCCTTGTTGTGCTTGCATAGTTGTGTGTGTTCATTGCTATCTTGTTCACTTGCTAACTGCTGCTGGAGCTGTGCATTATTTGTTGTTGCTGCAAAGCCTGCTGCTGCTGTTGCTGCTGCTGCTGCTGCTGCTGTTGCTGCTGTGCTGTGCTGTGCTGTTGCTGCCAAGCCAAAGTCTGCTGCTGCTGTTGCTGCTGTTGCTGCTGGTGAACCAAAGCAACTGCTGCTGCCAAGTGAAGCTGCTGCTGCCAAGCTGTTGCTGTTGCCAAGCTTGCTGCCAACTGAAGCTGCCTAGCTGCTGCTGCTGCTGTTGCTTCTGATCCAACTTGCTGCCAACTTGCTGCCAACTGATGCTGCCAGGCCTGCTGCCAACCTCTTCTGCTGGGCTTGTGCAACAATCTCTGAACTGGGCTTGAACCAACTGAGCTGGGCTCAGTAACCTCAACTTCTGCTGGGCTTGCAACTTCTGCTCTTGGGCTTGCAACTTCTGCTCTTGGGCTCCGTTGCTGCTGCTGCTGGGCTCTGCTCCACCTGCTGCTGCTGGGCTTGGGCGTGAGCTGCTAGGACGATCCTAAAGCCCAACTGGGCCTTGCAACTAAAAGGGGACTAAAAGCCTATTTTTGGGCTTCCCTCCAAAAACAAGTAAGCCTAACCCATGAGTTAACCCACTTGGGCCTCATTTAAATTCAAATTTGGGCTTGTAATAATTTATTTAATTATTTATTTTGGGATTGTAATAATTTTTATTTTCTTTTTCTTTTTTTTATTTGGGATTGTAATAATTTTTTATTTTCTTTTTTGTTTTTCTTTATTTTTCTTTTATTTTTCTTTTTTCTTTTATGGGTTTGTTTTAATTATTATTATTGTTTTTATTTTCTTTTATGAGTTGTGATAATTTATGCTAGGTTTAGTTCAAAAATTTTCAAAAACCCAAAATTTTTAATCCCTTCTTTAAACCAAAACCCATTCAAAAACCAAATCTTCATAACCCTTGGGCCAAATTGTTTCCGATTGCTCTGTCTGACCAACATGTTAGTTAAGGTACCTACTAGGACATGATTGTGACCTATAGAGACCAGACAAACAGACTTGTTAGAATTAACCCAGACGAACCTATCGAAATTCTAAGTTCTGAGGGAGACAGTCCAGATCAACCAGAAACAATGGGAGAACCACGTACCCTCAAGGATTATATGTACCCAACTAGAGCCAGTCAACCGTCCTGTATTTTGCTGCCCGAGGCTAATGGCCATTATGAGCTGAAATCTAGCACAATACAGATGCTTCCTATTTATAGAGGTGTTGAGAATGAAAACCCTTACCACCACGTGAGAGAATTCGAGGAAATTTGTGGAACTCTGCGTTTCACTCAAATGACCGACGAAACCCTGAAGTTAAGGCTTTTTCCTTTTTCCCTGAAAGATAAGGCAAAGGCCTGGCTCTATGCTTTACAGCCTCAATCCATCATGACATGGGATGACCTCACAAAGGAGTTTTTCAAAAAGTTTTTCCCGAACCACAAGACTGCGACAATTCGTCAAAGTCTGAATGCTTTGTGCAATTAGAAGGTGAGACCTTAGCTAGATACCTGGAGAGATTCAATGAATTATTGCTCCAATGTCCCCATCATGGTTTTGAAAAATGGAGACTTGTGCAAATTTTGTATGAAGGTCTAGATGTGTCCACCCGAACAACGGTTGAGTCGATGTGTAATGGTCTATTCGTAGATAAAACTGCTGACGCGTCTTGGGACTTCTTATTGAAGTAGCTGAAAAGACGCAACAGTGGGAATCCATCCGTGAAACCAGAAAGACTACATCCGAAGCAAAGGCTTTTAGGATTGAAGCGGATTTTGAGGGTAGAGCACATGGCATCAATAGTTAGGAGATTAGAAGAGTTAGAACTACATAAAAATTCAAAACCTTCCACCACTACTCTCCGAGAACATGTCGCTTCATCTGTTTGTGCTGCTTGTAACGACCCCAACCATCAATTCCAAAATTGTCCAGATTTGCTTGCAGTCCAGGAGTCTAGGCTTGAACAGGCACATGCCATGTTTCAAAACCAGAGCATAACCCTTATTCACAGACCTACAATCCAGGATGGAGAAACCACCCTAACTTTTCATGGTCAAAAGGACCCACTCAAGGAGGACCATCTCAACCCAATCAAGCTATCAAAACAATCAGAGCTATCAGAACAATCAGGGATATCAGAACAATCAAGGTTATCAACACCCAGAAACCCTCAACAACAATCAAACTCTCAACAACAATCATATCCTCAACACAATACCGACAAGAGATTGTCCACCTTAGAGGAAATGTTCCAGAGTTTGATGCAAAGTCAGAAAAATCTAGATCAAAAGATGGATCAAATATGTGAGAGAGAAAAGGGTAAACTTCCGAGCCAACCCCAACAAAATCCAAAGAGGATATTTCAAACAGGCACAACATCCTGCACTGAAACCTCACCTGATCAAATCCATGCCATTACCACCCTCCGAAGTGGTAAAGTCATCGAGAACAACGTGGCGAACCTAATGAATCTGATACAAATTCCACGGTCTCCACAACCCCAGAAAACCAAAGAATCTGAGCAAGTTGGAAAATCTGACAATTCTACTGCTGTGAATGTCCCTTTGCCAACTCATCTTCCTGTTGCTCCATTTCCTCAAAGATTGATCTATCAACAGAAAATACCCATTACAATGAGATGTTAGATCTGTTCAAGAGAGTCAACATCAACATTCCTTTTCTTGAAGCAATCAAGCAAATCCCTGCTTATGCCAAATTCCTCAAAGACTTGTGCACTCAAAAGCGCAAGCTCAATGTGCAAAAACGTGCTTTCTTAGCTGAGCAGGTGAGTTCCATCATTCTGAACAAACTCCACCCAAGTTTAGGGATCCAGGATGTCCAACAATTTCTTGCACTATAGGAGAACACACGGTCAATAAAGCGTTATTAGACCTAGGTGCAAGTGTTAACCTACTGCCATATTCTGTTTATGAGCAGTTAGGTCTTGGGGAGTTGAAACCAACATCTATCACTCTACAACTGGCAGACCGATCTGTCAAGATTCCTCGTGGAGTGGTGGAAGATGTTTTGATCAAGGTTGACAAATTCTATTTTCCCGTAGACTTCATTGTCTTAGACACTCAACCTGTACAAAACCCAGACTGTCACATTCCTGTCATCTTAGGACGTCCTTTCTTGGCTACGTCCAACGCGATCATCAACTGTCGGAATGGAGTGTTGAAACTGTCTTTTGGTAACATGACGGTAGAATTGAATGTGTTCGATATTAGTCAACAACCTGTGAATCTTGATGATGATGATGTGCATGAAGTTAATATGATTGAAGGATTAATGCAAGATTCGTTGACTAACATTCTATCCGTCGACCCCTTTCAAGCATGTATGGAGAACTTTAACCCTGATTTCTATGATGATGCATACTGTAGTGACGTCCTATCTCTGCTCGAATCTGTACCTCAAATGGACGTCACTGAAAGGAAATATGAAGTGGAACACCCCTATCTCTGATTCCAAGCTTATTCCATCCATTGTTGAGCCACCCAAGCTTGAATTGAAAACATTGCCTAGTACGTTGAAGTACGCATTCCTAGGTTCTTCTGATACTTTACCTGTCATTATTTCATCATGTTTAGACACGGAACAGGAAAGTAAGCTTTTAGAAGTACTTAAGGAACACAAAGAGGCCTTAGGATGGACCATCTCAGATCTCAAAGGAATTAGTCCCACCATTTGCATGCACCACATTAACCTTGAAGAGAATGCCAAACCATCGAGGGAAATGCAAAGGAGACTTAATCCTAACATGAGAGATGTAGTCAAAGGAGAGATCCTGAAACTACTTGATGCGGGTATCATATACCCAATTCCCGATAGCAAATGGGTTAGTCCCATTCAAGTTGTGCCTAAGAAGTCAGGCATTACTGTTGTTCAGAACGACAAGAATGAATTAGTCCCTACTCGTACAATCACAGGATGGCGAGTATGCATCGACTACAGGAAGTTGAACACAGTAACAAGGAAGGATCACTTCCCGCTCCCTTTCATTGACCAAATGCTAGAACGTGTGTCTGGACACAGTCACTACTGTTTTCTAGATGGCTTTTCCGGTTATAACCCCATTTTGATTGTGGAGATTTTTGATGTTTGGGGGATAGACTTCATGGGTCCATTTCCCATGTCTGACAGCAAGTTGTACATCCTAGTCGCAGTTGATTACGTTTCTAAGTGGGTAGAAGCCATAGCAACCAGAACAAATGACCACAAGGTGGTACTTTCATTTCTAAAAGAAACATATTTTCACGTTTTGGTACCCCTAGAGCTATCATCAGTGACGGCGGTTCACATTTTCGTAACAAGTACTTTGAGTCTTTAGTACGCAAGTATGGCATAACTCACAAGGTTGCTACTCCGTACCACCCTCAGACTAGTGGACAAGTGGAAGTGTCTAATAGGGAAATTAAGCACATTCTGGAGAAGACGGTCAACCCGTCCAGGAAAGATTGGTCATTGAGATTGAATGATGCTTTATGGGCCTATAGAACAGCTTATAAGACACCAATTGGCATGTCCCCCTATCGTCTAGTGTATGGAAAGCCGTGCCATCTACCTGTGGAATTAGAACATCGTGCCTACTGGGCAATCAAAGAGCTGAACTTCTCTCTGGACGAAGCTGGAATTCAAAGGAAACTTCAACTCAACGAGTTGGAAGATTGAGAAATGAGGCTTATGACAGTGCCAAGCTGTACAAGCAGAAGATGAAGATATTTCATGATAAGCGTATTCTGCGCAAATCCTTCACTCCTGGTCAGAAAGTCTTGCTGTATGACTCCCGATTACATCTTTTTCCAGGAAAACTGCGTTCCAGATGGAAGGGTCCGTACCTAGTACGCACAGTTTTTCCTCATGGAGCTGTAGAGCTGGAGGATGTCTCCAACAAGAACGTTTTCAAAGTCAACGGGCAGAGATTAAAGCCATTCCTTGAGCCATTTCCACCCGACATTGAAACAACCGACCTGGAGGACCCAGTCTATGTGGACTAAACTGGTCCACTCTTTCCCTAAATAACCAAAAAGTTTTCCAAATGTTTCCCTAAAAACCAAAATTTTTTTTTTCCCATCAAAACCAAATTTTCTTGTAGATAATGTGTTAGTTAAATTTCCTTTTGTATATATTTTGTGCTCATCCATTGTGACTGCTAATATGATGGATTTTTGCCTTGAAATAACGGAGTTTTAATCGAGCTACCACCGTACAATCGGGTATTCTCTCTCCTTTTACTCTACTCAGCATGTTCCTCTTCATATATTGTTTTATAATTCTTTCCATGTTTTGAAACATTGAGGACAATGTTTAGTTTAGGTTTGGGGGTATAGAGTAGATACCATGATAATTTGCCATAATTGAAAACGAACTCCTTCTTCTTTTTGAAAAAATTGAAAAATTCAAAAAAAATTGAAAAATCAAAATTGAAAAAAATTAAAAAATGAAAAAAAATAAAAATGGAGCTCATTTACCGTGAAATGTTGACTCTTGTGCAAATATGTATTTTTATTAGGAGTCTTAGTCTAGATATTTAGGCACCCTGATTCTAGCACAATTCACATAGTGATAAGAAATTTGCACGCGCACGATCTACCAATACATGTATGGCCTCGATCTTCAAGGTGTTGGATAGGAAGTTACGATTGCCAATCACTTTAGAATACTGAACGAAACTGGACTAGCTTGTTCTTTGGTTGGTTGGGATAGAAGATGGAGGTTACATTAAGAAAGACAACCATCGAATTTAACTGGGTGCATCAAAAAGGGCTACCTCTTGCAAAGTGTCATGTAATCTTTTGTTTCCTTTTGTATTTATCAAAAGTGTTTCCTTGTCAAAAAAAAAAAAAAAAAAAAAAAAAAAAAATCAGAAAATACAAAAAAAAAAAAAAAATCAAGTATTTATCAATTCCATCATCTCTTGTTCCAAAAATAAAAAGAGATTGTCAATGTAAATAAGAGTCATGTAAATAGTCATCTTTTGTTTCATTGTAATAAGCAAGGAGGGTGTATGCCATTGATGTACAACGCGAGAAATTGTGAAATACCTCCAACTCATTCACAATTCTCGTAAAGTCCGGACAGCTAGCTAGATTTCGACCTCAGTTCTTAGCCTGAGAAACTATCTCTTGGTGATTAGTAGTCATGACTTCAGATCTTTCTTTACACATGTGTAGATACACTTTACACTCTTATCACATGTCTTATTTGTTATCAGTGCTAGGATTGTGCCTTCGATAGCTAGATTGACATCTCCATTTTGCTGTGAGCTTAACTGTTTTGCACATGTCACGTTTGATGGAATATGAGCTTATATTTTGTCCTTAGGTTTTGTAGGCACACCTCTGGTAAACCTTCACGAGACTTCAACTCGTCCACTAGGGACACTTAGTGGTTTAAAAGGCTTAGTGCATACGCTAAATGCATTCGAGAGACCAGCGACAGTGGTATAGTTAGGATTTCCTTAGTTTTGTTTTACTTGAGGACAAGTAAAATTCAGGTTTGGGGGTATTTGATGAGTGCCAAATATGTATATATTTATCCCTTTTTGTTGGCATTTAACTCATCTTTTATGCATTAATTCTACATTTTATCCCATATTCTGTATTTTCATTGTTTTCAAGAATAAATATTTTTATTAATTAATTTTGCATTTTTAGGTAATAAATAAAGTTCGGATGAGTCGCGGAGCGAAAAGAGCAGAAAAGTAGTGAAAAGCCGGGAGAAATTACGCAAGGAAGCCGCGAAGAATGGTGCGCACAACCTCATTTTCTACACACAAAAGCGCCTCCGTTCTCAGCCGTCAGATCAGTTCCCAGAAGCATCCGATGGTCGCTCCTTCATAGAGCATCAAAATCTGAAGTCTCTGCCAAGCACCACAGCGCTGAATATTCAAGCCTTCAGATTAGATGGTAGTTGAATCCAACGGTCGCTCTTGCTGTGCATCGAAGTTTGATATCTCCGCCTAACACTACAACACCTAACTCCATCTGGCGTCGTTGATTTTGTTGTATTATAATCCAGCGGTCGCTACAAACTTCACTTCATCTCACCGTCCGATTGATCTTTCATCTCCCTATCCCACGGCTCAGCGTCGCAGATCATCAAACTAGATACACTCGCCTCACACCCTAGCGACCGAGCACCTACACCTCAAACAAACGCACCCTTCCCTTCTCCATCGAACCATCTCCTCCATCACCCCCTCTGCAGAACCGCCATGCCCCGTACCACCACCATGTCCATCTCCATCACCACCACCTCACCCCAAATCACTCCACTAATTTCTCCCCAACTCTATCTACCTAAACCCATCACGTACCATCTCTTTAATCATCATTTACAACCTCAATTTCTCATCTCTGCCTGAAACCCTAGGGAGAAATGGTGAGATAAATGATGATTAAAGCATCAATTGGAGCTCGAGAGGAACGAGAAGAAGCAGGAGAAGAGGGGTCGACGAGATGGAGCGAGTATCTCATCAACAGTAGGTAAATCAATTTCACCAAACCCTAGTTCTACTGTTTTGGGTGAAAATTGGGGGAAAGCCCTAATGATGTAATTGACTATAAATTGGGACTATGGGTTGTGTTAGAAGACATGTTGGGATTAGCCCACATCCAGGACTCTCATGTCCTGTTAACTGTTAACTTTAGTTCAATTTTCAATTTTCAGTCACTGCTTAATTTCAGTTCACAGTTGTGTTGTTCTTGTTCATTGTTCCATGTTTTAAATCTTTGTAGTTCAGTTTCATGTTCATGTTGTATTCCTGTTATGCTTGTCTCCTGTTATTTATAGTTTTGTTCATTGTTAGTCAGTTAGTCCTGTTAACTTGTGTTGTTGCTCACTGTTAGTATCAATGTTCCTGTCATGTTTGTTTTACTGTCATTTGAAGGAATGCTAGGCTAGGTATCTGTGAAGCAATGTGCTGATTGTGCAATGGCAAGAAATCAGTGCTCATAGCAAGCTGATGTTCTTGCCATTCTCCTTGTATGCTTAGGTTGTAGTGTTGATTGTGCATTGGGAGAAGCTAGTGCTTATAGCAAGCTAGTCTTCAACCCATTCTATAGGAATGCCTGTATTCTTGCCTTAGTATTGCTTCTTGTCAGTTTCTTTATCACCCCTGCCCTTGGCCTTAGGCCTTGGTCCATTCTTGTTTTGTTCTTTGCTTTTGCTGTTGCCCTGTTGTATCTTTCATTTTATTTTCTGTTGCTTTTGCATTGTTTTGTCCACTGTAATTTTCATTTGCTTCTGTTCACTTTTATTTTGCTGTTGCTTTGTTCCTTGCTTGTACATTCTATTTGCTGTCCCCTGTTGTGTGCTCTCTTGTGCTGCTGTGCAGCTCTTTCTTTGCACTGCTTGTGCAGCTGCCCTGCCAAGCTGCTGCCACTCTTGCTCCTGCTGCTTGTGCTGCTACTTCTTTTCTTGTTGCACTGCTGCTGCACTGCTTGTGCAGTTGCTACTGCTGCTACCACTTCCACTGCTGTCAAGCTGCTGCTGCTCTTGTTGCTGCCTTGTCTGTTGCTGTCAGGCTGCTGCTACCCTGCCACTCCTTCTCCTGCAGCCAACTGAACCCAAGTTCCAATCCAACTGAGCCCAATTCAAATCAGTAAAGCCCAAAGGCCCAGACTCTTTACTAAAACAAAAGCCCAGTTGTTTAAGGCCAAAGCCCATTTGCATTTCAAAGACCAAACTGAGCCCAAGCTCAGTTCTTTTTATTTTGAACAAACCCATTAGCACTCAAAGCCCAATTTAAGCCAAAAGGTTTCAAAACCCAACAACAATTTAGGAACCCAATTAGCAAGAAACACTTCCGAAACACACCCGATCTCTGTGGATCGACCCGTACTTGCACGAGCTACAACTGACGACCGTGCACTTGCGGTATTACTGTAGGCCCGTTTTTATTGCCTCATTTTACACACCCTTTCCGGACCTGCCACCGATTACACCACCAACTTTTTCGTTTTGATAGGAGTATGAACCTGTGTAGTTCTTTTAACAATTAAAAGATGCGAAAAAGTAAAAAGCACCCCCCACCCTCACCCACCCACCCACGCACACAAGAATTATGTTAACGAGGAAACTGCAACTGAAGAAAAACCCACATTGAGTTGTATTAACCAACTACAGACACTAGCCGACTATTAGACTTTGGACTGTAATTTAGATGAGACCGAATCAACCCTCCAAGCAAACAGTTACAACTAAGGCTGCACAAAGAACCCGGTGTACCCGGAGTACCGGACTCGTACTGGAAAAAAAAAACGGAACCGGACTGGAACCGGTGTAGACGATACAGGGACCATGAATGGATTTCAGAACCGGTTGGGTATGAGTACAGGTACCGGTTCTAACCCAATTCCCGGCAGCACCGGACCCAGAAAACCCGGTGTATAATAACCATCTATCTAAGTGATTTCTAGCCATCGATTCTAGGTTTTTAGGGCATCTTATATATCGAACAACACTCTTCAATTCGCTTTCAATTCATTCGTTCTTCCTTTGTTACCTCTTTTTCTTCTTTTCTCAATTGAAGTCTACTTTCACAGAGAGGAGATAAAATCAACCATGAAGATTGAATCTCTATCTTCATCAAAGAAGAATAAGAAACCCAATCCCAGAAACCCATTAGCGGACATTAATTCATCATCTTCTTCATCTTCTACTTCTGCTAGTACTATTTCAATTCAAGCTTCATCAAGATGGTTATGAAAGTAACGATATAGGTATGACTCAATCAAAGTAAATCAGTAAATCACTTATCTGATTTTTGGTAATTTTTTTGATGAACTATGGATTCTTCATAATTAATTGAATGTTTAGTTTAATTTTTTTAATTGCATGATTGAATCTGATCTATGGTTTTATTTGAGATGGATTTGGTTTCAGATGCAGATTAATTTATTCATCAAATTAATTTGTTACAAAAGATGGAGAAGATATAGTGGTGCTGCTGAGAGATGCGTAAGATCTGATGAAGAATGAATTTGTGTTTCGATCTGAAGATGTAGACGGGGTTCTTGAAGATGATTGCTGGATTTGGGGTTTAATTCAATTTCTGTTTAATTATGTTTATGTCTCTATGAAAATAATCATTCCATTGTATCTCTGCTCAGTTTCTTAGGAACCATTAATCGATTTTGTAACATGGGTTCTGATATTTGGTTTGAATTTTGTGGATTCTACTGAGTTTGAAAGTTTCATAGATTGAAATTGAGGTTAATTTGTGGGTTGATGTTTTATTCAATTGAAGTATGGGTAAAAACACGGTCCCGGTTAGAACCGGACCTGTATAACCGGTACAAGTACAGGTCCAGGTACATGTACAGGTACCGGTCCTCAATATGAAGACCCGGTCAACTCCAGGTACAGGTACCAGATTCATAAGAAACCCGGACTGTACCGTCCTATGTGCAGCTCTAGTTACAACACGCACCTTATGTATCTTGAACCTCGCAAGGTTCTACACAGTTGATTTTTTTAGCCGACGTCATTTACATCCTAAGTGTTGCTTCAGCCGCATTTTGATACCAATTTGCCTCTAACAAATAAGACTATTTGAAGATATGTTTTTTAACATATTTGGTATTAATATGATAAATTTTCATATATCAATATGTTATATTTGGAAATATGTTACATTCCGAATTATTAGGTAAAATATATCTCTTGTTTTATATTAACTTTGGTTTACAAAACCATTGTAAAGCCCTAATTTCCAAACATGCAACAACATCTTTCCTTACCGGTCATTATCTTCTTCTTTCTCTCTATTTTCTTCCCACTCTTGTTCTTTTTTTCCTTTTTAGGTTTTTCAATTCCTCATGTATTCTCATTTTCTAAAGAAGCCTATTATTGGGGCATCACTTGGATTTTTAGTGACCAAAAGATTGGTTATGGGGTATTCTTGATTCAATATCAAATGTCTTAGATAACCTTCAACTAAAATCAAAACCTAAAAACTGAAACTAAAATCAAAACCTAATTCTCATTCAAAGATCTACTCCTCCTCCTCCTCCTCTTCTTCTTCTTAACTTCCTCTCCTTCATCAACCATAAATCATTCTCTCTCTTTTTCTTTGGGATAATTGGACTTTGGTACCCAGGTTTGTACCAACACTAACCTTTGGTCTAACATTTGTCCAACGTTAGGGCTTAGTACCTGGAATGGACGTTGACCTAAGAGCATCCACAGTGGGCGAGTATAACCAAAAATTTGGGATGAGATCGTAACGCAGTGGGACGGAGTAAAGATCAAATCCCAGCCAAAGATCAAATCCCAGATCATATTTGGTCGCGACCAAATACCAAATCCTAATATAGTCGGGCGTAAATTTAAAGTACGCTTGTTGCTGGGCGGACACCCAACCATCCGCCCGTTCACTTACTCATCAGGCGGGCACCAAACCATCCGCCCCATTCAAAATGAAATTCATCAGGCGGACACCCAATCATCCGTCCGTTCACATTTCGTCAGGCGGACACCAAACCATCCGCCCCATTCAAAATGAAATTCATCAGGCGAACACCCAACCATCCGCCCGTTCACTTACTCATCAGGCGGACACCAAACCATCCGCCCCATTCAAATTTCGGGCGTAAACCAATTTTACGCCCCATTCAAGCGTACACCAAATTTACGCCCGTTTTCGTGCGGTGATTAATTTTACGCGCGACCAAATTTGGTCTTCTCCCCATAACGTCACAGTACAGATTAAACTCATATTTAGTCTTTTTTTTTGGTCTTTGATCTTTGAGTTTAGTCGTACCATTGCAGTCGCTCTAACTTGACCGTTTATGACCAGACATTAGATAATTTTATGAGATAAAAATACTGGAAATTAGTGATTTTTATAATTTTACCCTTAAAAGGAATAAATAACAACAGAAAATGTCTACGGTCTCTATCTCTCTTATGAACGAATTCTTTTCAAGTCTCCTGCTATTGCCTTCTCCATTCTATTGAACCTCCCCTATATATTTTTTTCTTTCTTTCTTAAACACTCGAATAAATGAATCATGAGTTGAAGATGGAGGAGAACAAGGATCAAAATAGGGGATGTGTCTTTTGATGGTGATTCCTGATCTACACATCAACTAACCCTAATTATGTATCTTTCTTCCTCCGTCCCGTTGGCAGCAGCAACAACTTCTTCTTCATTCAACTTCAAAATCAGCTGCGACAACAATTTCCTTCGAACACAACCCAAACTTCTGTAACTCGAGCAACCCAAACTCACGAACTCAAATATTCATCCCTCTTGTCGGTCCCACCTCCATGACAGTACCTTCAAACTTCAAACCTAGATTTAGGTTCTTCCCCAAATTGAAGAACCCTAATTCATAAATTGAAGAAAACCCATGATAAATCAGAGCTTCTAAGTTGAAATTGTATGACCAATTTGATCAATAAAGTATAAAATATCAATTTTCCATTGTTATTTACTGAGATTTTGAATTCAACAATAACCCACATGTCCTAATATTTTACCGATTTTTAGCAGAGATGTACATAAGGAGAAGAAGAAACATGGTTACGGATGGTGGTTGATTTTGGGCTGAATCGAAGATGGTGGTTGAGTACAGCTGTTGTTGTTGTTACTGAAGACTATGGTTGAATTCAATGTTGAGTTGCAGGTGGGTTATGCAATGAAGATGACATGGAATTGGGTTGAACAGAGAATATATGGAGATGGGTCTTAACTGAAGCGCTGATGTTTATGAAGAACATGATGCAGTGATGGAATTAAAACTTCAGAGATGGAGTCTGTGTTGATTGATATTGCATATGGAGTAGAGTAGGATCAGTTGTTGCCGCTTGAATGAAGAAGATCTATGTATGGTAATGGAATTTTGTTGTAGTCTAACTTATGTATGAGCTGTCGCCATCGGTTGTGGTGTATATAAGGCGTGGGAATAATTGGATGTTGCGCTGAAATTTGCTTTAGAGAGAAACGTGAGAAGATGAGTAGTGTTGTAACCCAGATTAATAGAATTGAGCTCGAGGGGTGGTTGTGATGGTTGTGCATTAGAAAGATCGTGTGTATGAATGTGAACTGTGGTGCTCAGAGGGTATGACAGTAGTTTCATTAGTAATTACATAATATATGATTTTTTAAATAAATAATTACAAAACAGAAGTTAGGACCTAGTCAATCCAAGTCAACGTCCAGTCCAGGTACCAAGCACTAACGTTGGACAAATGTTAGACCAAAGCCTAGTGTTGGTCTAAACCTGGGTACCAAAGTCCAATTATCCCTTTTTTTCAATCAAAATCATTTCACCATCTTTGATCAATCGACGGTTCGAAAAACTTATAATCGTCGAATGAATTCTCTATTAAAGGTGTGGAAGAAGCATATTGATAGAAGTGATGGTAATCAACAAACCAATTGCATCTGAAATGGTTAGATTGATTGACACTGTAGAAAAAAATAGTTTTCAGAACCAGTTACGGTTGGGTTTTCTTCAAAAAAAACCAATCGTAACTGTTTTACAGTTGGGTTCGTCAAAAAAAACCTAGTCATAACTGATTTATAGCTAGGTTTCAATTACAAAAACCTAGCCGTAACTGTTTTACGTTCGACAAAAAAAAACCCAGGCGTAACTGATTTACAGTTGGGTTTTGACCAAAAAAACTCAGCCGTAACTGTTTTACAGTTGGGTTGGACAAAAAAAAAAAAACAGTCGTAACTGATTTACAGTTGGTTTTTGACCAAAAAAACCCAGCCGTAACTGGTTTAAAATTGGGTTTTCCTAATTTTACCTAGTTACGGTAAGGAGTTCATCATCACCTAACTGTAAATTTGTCTTATGGTTGGCTACGAAGGAAAACCGTAAACCGTTCTGAAATGCTAAAATTTTCATTTTTTTTTTACTTACTTTCATCAATTTTGAGAAATAAAAAGAACATTGGTTGGGTGATTTAAAATCTAGGGTTTTAGTTAGAAAAAAATCTCCAAAGTTTCTCATTTTTTTCATCTTTTTCTTCCCACCAAAATCACTTAATATGATTTTTTATCACTAATTATATAAAAAATCTTATCAATCTAATTATTAGTTAGTTAGATTATTAGCACTAACCACATAAGGGTTGTTTAATTATTATAAAATTATTTTAGATAAGAGATTTTTTTTAATATTTATGGGTGACCCGTTTTTGTCCTATTAGGTGAAGCCCCTCTATTGAAATGTGACGACTCAATAATAGGCTTCTTTCGAAAGTACATTTTCTTTACCCCTTATCCTTCTCTCTATCTCTACACTTTTTTTCTAAAAAAAACAATGGGGAACCATAACGTTAGAGATTCAATCCCTGATATCGTTATGGAAACGATCCTAGGATCGCTGAGATCGCTTTTGACGCAGTGACGAAGAAATTTACGCGATGCTTAAAAAGTTTTCTCTGAATCCCGACAACGCAGTTCTGAAAATATTGTCGTTAGGTATATGCTCTTTTTTTTTTCCATTCTATAATGTCTTTTCTTAAGTTTTTTGTTCATGTTTAGGTCACTATTTTTGTTCCTTTGGGTACTAATGTGTTTCTTTGAGTATTGACGTATTTCCTTGAGGTGTGATATGTCTCTCTTACCATAAGAATCTTTAGAAGCTAAAGATTTCACTTTTTTTACCCTATTGCCTAAATGGTTCATGTTTTCACTTTATGTGCCCTAATTTTATATAACATGGTAATTAAAAATGATGATGTAAAATGTGTTTATACTGTGGTTTAGTCTTGTAATTTTATAAGTAGATGAGATTAGACTCTATTTTCTTCCATGTTATTGGTTGTGTGATGTACTTGCCTCTTTACCGGGGTATTTATTTAGTGGTCAGTGTCCGATTTTTTATGTTTATCATAAATTAGTCTTATATAGATTGTTGTGCAAATAAATTTCAAGAACTGGAAAGCATAAAGCGAGGTAAAACTCTCTTCTTAACTCTCTTCATTGAATTTAAAGTATTTTAGTGATAACACCGAGCTTATAGATATATATATTGTCTGTTCAATGTTTTTTGTGTGAATGCTTCTTTTTTAAAAAGCTCATACCTTATTTAAGCACCATGATTTTATGTTATCTAAAAAACTAATACTATATTAGAAATTTGTATCTCCCTTCTTTATGCATAAGAAGACTAGAAAAATATTGGGAGTGCGAAACCACCAGCTGCTGGGGTTGTCGTAACTCTCCCTTCTAAGGGGGTCGATTAGAAGGCCTTCATTTAGGGAAGTGGGTGGCAATAGATTTCTGGCCCTCGTAATGGTAATACTTTATATTTTCTACTCTTTTATGTTATTGCTTCAATTTTTTCCAATAATATTATTTCCCTCATGGAATATGTAAATTTATGAGTTTCAATAGTTATGTTCTGCTAAAGCTAGCGATTTAGAGTTTGTAAATCTATGTGCTAACATATTATGATTAAATTATCAGATAACGCTGCAATAATGCCACAACACCATCCGCAGTTGGGGTTATCACAACCCTCTCCTTATAAAGGTGGGGTCGATGAGTAGAAGATCTTCATCTAGTTATGGAAGTGCGTCGCATTAGATTTCTGGCCCTCAAATAGTAATACTTTATATTTCCTACTTTATGTATTACCGTTGCAATTTTTTTTCCAATAATATTATTTCCCTCATGGAATATTAGGGTTTAACCCGTGTCATAATGGCATAGGTGTTATATAAATTACGTATAATCATGTTACATTATTTATTGAAAATAAATTCTAGTCATATTCTTCTGGACTTTGAAACATAAACCCGGAAAACGGGAGATTTTGTATACATATATGATCATTTTGTAAATACCAATCGATTGTGGTGTAATCTGATTAATCTTATAAGTTTCTCTCTATCAACCAAAATGTTATTTCCACTAAATTCTAAACAAATAGAAACAAAAAATTGATACTTGAGAAAATCTCACCCTTCTATACCAAAAAGTTGTGAATAGATTGAAACCCCGGTGACCTGTGATAGCCAAACTTTCATAATCTGGCTAATAACAAAATACAGGCACCCCTAAGTTTCAACCATGAAAACATTGTAATCAATTAAGCTATCTTTGAAAATGTATAATGCAGCTAAATATACAACAAATGAAATTCAAGAAAATGATAGAAACCGCAAAAATTCATACATGAAACAATGTAAAAAAAAAGGTTTTCTCAAATATTGTTACCTATGAGTAGTTTGATTCGTCACAGATATTCGTTTCGGTGTAAGAAGATTGAGCAGAAGTATATTCTTGGATTTGTTTTTTTTCTCTCCACAATCTGTCTCCCTTCCCAAATTTATTTCTGATTTTCGTTTGCTCCAAAGTGAGAAATTAGAGTTTTCAAATCCACTCATCCTACCGGGTGTGGGCGAGAGAATCAATTGTTCAGTTCTATGGGAAGGTAGGTTTTTTATTTTCAGTTGATAAATTATTCCGTTCTGGTTTTGACTTTTGAGATAAGAAGAATAGGATATGTAATGAATTTTTTTTTAATTAGAGCATGTATTCATGGGATCGGCTGCAGTCGTGAATTTATCAATTTGAAGGAAAAATCAGGATGGGTCTTTCTCTTTCATAACTTAGTGAAGCTTTGTTTTATAATACAGTACAAAGAAATAGACAAAAATGTATACCTAGTTGGGGTATAACCCTTACCGTACTGACACATCTTCATAATAAGCAATTTTTTGTGCATTGATTTTGACTTGTGTCGTTTGTTTGTAGTAATTACATAACGTGACATTTTTTTTTGATCTTTCATGTACTTTAATCGAGTTTATTTCATCATTAAGACGATCAACCACAACTTCTAATTTATAATATTACCCATTTTGTAGCGACACAAAACCAACATAGTCTATTGATACTCAACAATCGCCGCAGCTGCCCACCTCCGTTTCCCACCTCCCGTTGGCCGTTGGTCATACTGCTAATTTTGAATCACAAATATCATGAGTAAAGTTTTGGTTGAACAAACTGAGGTCGTTAATTAATTTATTCCATTATATTTTTTATTGTTATATACTTTGTTGTATTGCAATCAATTTTATTTTAACGTTTAGGACCATGATTTATACAATCGAGGTACTAAAGGTAACGGTGGTATTGTTTAGGTGATCCAACGATTGTGATCATTTTTTTCTCTAAATGGTATGGTATAATACAATGTTACCTGTGTTTTAAATATATAGAACTAATAATGTCCACGATTATTCACCAATATCCACCACCATAAAACCACCCATCTCCATTATTTCTTCCACCACCACTAATATTACCGCCTCCACCACTCATTAACACCCTCCATACCTCCTACCAACCACTACTTCTTCGACTAGCACCACTAATTTGTATTGATATAATTTTTATTAAAATTATTTATTAATAAAAAAAAATATGTTCATTAGATTAATTAATAAGACATTTAAATGAAGATTTAATAGATTATTCATTATGAGAAATTAGTGAGGTCAAACCACGACCATCGATTTAGCTTTCTCAAAAATGAATCCATAGCGTTCTTTATGTTGCCTATGTTGCTAGACTTTGTTTTGTAAGCTTAATGTAAATTTATCAGTTTTGATAACTATGTTCTGGTAAAGCTAGCGATTGAGAGTTTGTGAATCTATGTGCTAACAGATTATGGTTAAATTATTAGATAAGGCTGCAATAATGCTACAACACCATCCGTAGTTGGGGTTGTCACAACCATTTCCATCTAAAGGTGGGTCGATTAAAAGGTTTTCATCTAGTTATGGAAGCGGGTACGACAACATATTTATGGCCCTCAGAATGGTAATACTTTATATTTCCTACTTTTTGTGCTAATGTTTTATTTTTTTCCAATGATATTATTTCCCTCATAGAATATGTAAATTTATCAGGTAAGACTACAATTATGCCACAACGTAAGAAGCAAGAGGCATATTTCAATGACGGTCGACATGTTATATCGCATAACATCTTGTAGTCTCTACATTGAAAAAAAGCATGTTGAGTTTTGGACTCTTTGAGGCTGATTTTTCTTCGCCAGCCAGCAGTTCTAGTAGCCAAGTTATGGAAAGTAGCTCAACACCTTTGTCTGAATCTCCTTAGTTAGCATAGAAGTTTTTTATTATAAAACTAATTGCGCTAGCAGTCAAATTTGTCCTAGTCTGAACCATCGTACCTCATTTAGTTGGAACTTTGAACTTGCAGAGAATAAGGATACGCAAGATTCTAGAATTGTCGATGTATTACGAGACGATATAGAGAAATAAGTATTAATATTGGATCGATTTTGTGCTTTTTAATCATTAACTTTTTTGTTAATTTGGTGATGTAGATATCGTCAAAGTTGAGTGATGACACGATCTCGACTTTTTTGCCCAAGTAGTACAATATTTTCTTTTTTCATATGGAAATTATTTGAGTGACACTTGTTGCTTATATGTATAGAATGATCGACAAACATGTAGTCTGCTTCCTTATGTAGTATATTCTGTAGCAACAAACATTTCAGGTTTTTACTTGTTGCCTTTCTACCACGTTACACGAACGTCGGTGAAACCGGTTATACACATTTTCCTCCATCTCACCAACTACACAACCACTATCATTGGATACATGTGCACTACGGCCACCACTTGTGTATTACCATCTATTGGTGGCACAAGATTTGGCACATCAATTTCATTATCGTGCATATCTATCTCGTCTTCAACGTCGTAAAAGAAGAAAAATCACCATGTTGAGTCTGCTTTGCAAAAGTATCACTACATATTCGCTAACTTCGGATATTCGGGATAACCAGAAACAAGGAACGTCTTTGTTCGTGGAAAATTTTGTCAGGTAATAAAATGTTAGTATGTCACCGACAAAAAATTCTTGTTGAATAGCTAGAAAACATGTAAAGTAAAGTAAATGAACACCACCTTTACTTGCTCATCCTACCATTCATTTGAGGCGTCTACAGTGCATAAAATAGGATCCCATCTTAATCATGTATTATTTTCCATAAGTTTCTTATGATCTTTGTATTTTTCCTTCAACTTGGTGGATTTGTTGAATTGTGTCACTTCTGTAAGTTTTTCTATATTGTTGAATGGTGCTTCAAAGGGATTCTTTGTGGGAGAAAGGGGTATGCGTCAAGGGTGTCTGTTGTCTCTTTTCATTATCTGGTCTCAGGGCTTGGCTTGTCTTTGTTAATTAGAAAATATGAAGAAGAAGGGTTAGATCAGGGGTTAAAAAATTAAAAGATGGGCACCTATGATTTCTCATTTAATGTTTGTTGATGATTTATTCTTCTTTGGAAAAATGACTGAGTTAATATTAGTAAATTAAAAAAGTTGATCAAACAATACTCAGATTGTTCAGGTCAACAAATAAATTTTAGCAAGTCTGCAATGGTAGTTAGTGGAGGCGTTGAGGAATTTAGAGAAGCAACAATTCTTTCTGATTTGGGTGTTAGAGAGATGAGGAAGAATGAAAAGTATCTGGGTATCTTCCCTTTTTCAGCAGATTCAAGAATTCAAAGTTTTGATTTCCTTGTTGACAAATTTTGATCAAGACTTTCTAGATTGATGCATTACTTTCTCTCTCAAGTAGGCACTACAATGTTATCAAAGTAGTTCTTTCTTCTATCCATATTTTCTTCTTCAATACCTGTTTGATTCCGAAGACTATATTGAACATGATCAAGATAATACAATGCTCGTTTTGGTGGGGACATGAGATGGAGGTAAAGAAATTACATTTTATAGGTTGGGAAAAAATCTTCGAATCTAAAGAAGATGGTGGTCTGGGTATAAGGGATATGGATCTGGTTAACAACTCATTGATGTGCAAACTAGTATGAAAATTTCTCATTGACAAAAATGCTATGTGGGATCAATTTTTATCTACTAAGTATCTGAAGGGTGATTCTTTTTGGAATGTAAAGGAAGTTAATCAATGTTCTTCAACCTGGAGAGGAATATTGCAAGTTAGAGAGTATATGGAGAATAATATTTGTTGGATGATTATTAGGGGTAATGAGTGAATATCTGGGATGATCAGTGGGTGCCAAATATTTTGGGACATAGATTAAGGAATCTGGATTTATATTCAACTTAATATAAGGTGGTTTCAGATCTTATTAACCAAAATACAAGAACCTGGAAACTAGAGGTATTACATAAATTATTCTCGCATGATATTGGGGATAAGATAACAGACTTATACTTGTTTAATGAGAGTTCTTTGGATGATTCTTTGATGTGGCTCAAAACTCCTTCCGGCAATAATTCTCTACAAAGTCTTGTCACAAACTTCTGGATGATAATAATGCATCTTCTTCATAAATAAGCAGTTTCACGTGAAATAAATTATGGAAGATTAAAAATATTTCTCCAAAGATCTTATTGTTTCTCTGGAAGTGGTGCATAATGGTGTGACAGTGAAAGAAAACATAGCGAGATTGAATTCTTCTATTGATACTCTATGTTCTTTTTGTAAGGAGTGCACAAAATCAATATTTCATCTTCTCTTTGGTTGTCGGGTCTCGAAAAATAATTTTATGACTTTCCTTTTACTTTCCCGAAAACATCAAGAGTAGTAGATGTCAAACAGATTATCACTATATGGTTGCAGGTTGATGATGGTGGTAAGTTTATTATAGGTTCTTGTTTACTATGGAACCTATGGAAGATACGAAATGATATTGTTTTCAATAAAGATCTTTTCTCAAAAGAAATGTGTATGAAGTTGGTTTCGGATGATTATAGAAAACATTGTAGTCAGCAGTCTTCCTCACAACAAGATTTTTTTGGGGAATTTCATCATATGGAAGCGGAAATCTAGGAACTACCACCTGCTCATTATGCCAAGAGAAACGTTGATGATGCATTCCGATTGAACATGGGTGTTATTGCTGCAGTGGCTCAAGATAGTGAAGGAAGATTTCTGGGATGTACTACATATTTCTTCTCTGATACATCTGCTTTGAAGGATGAAGTAAGGGCGTATAATTTCGGAATTAATCTGGCGAGACAACTTTATTTGGAGAAAATTATTATGGAGGGTGATGCTGAAAATGTATCTACTGCGATCAATGAGCCGATTAATCAAGTACCAGCTAACGTTAAGATGAAGATCATGAGAGCCAAAAAAAAGTTGTTTTGAATTCCAAAAAAAATAGTTTAAATCTGTACCAAGAAGTGATAATGGGATAACACATATTTTATAAGTCATGTTAACTTATATACTCGTACATAGGTTAATGATCAACATAATAATATTATCTTCTTACCTTGAAAGTTGTAATTCTACATGATATTTTAAATTTCGTTGGAAATCTAATTGTTTATTTCTTGATAGCCCATTTTCTTTTCTACCCTTGAAAAGTTAACCAAGCCTCTTTCTTTATACGACATGATATTATTTGCTAACTAAAATCCTAACTTATCTCTCCTTGCTAATCAACAAGGTCTTCAATCGAACAAAAAATAATCAACACGGTTTATAAGAAATTCATTATTCTTATGCATATACTAGTATCTAATCGATGAAGTCATAATATCTATTAGAGCATAGCTCGGTTGAACCCACCAAGCGTTGGCATGTCAAGTTTGGTTGCCATATTTTAGTGAGACAAAACTCATTTAAGAGTCGCTTGATTATGTACTAGAGTCAAATTCGTCTAGGTTAGCTTGAAAGTATTAGGATATGAGACATTACAAGTATTGCGAAGACTTGAAGAAGTGGAGAAGTAAGGAGCTACAACGACAACGTCATCCTTCCAATTGAGGTTAGTGATATTTGACTTGAATTGTTTCATTCCCTAAACGTATCTTTCAAGTCGTGCATATTGAAAACTGCGAATCATGAATGATTGTACTGTATTTAGACATAGTATTAAGGAATACAATACGAGGTTTATTGCTTAACTATTAAACTTTGTAGATAAGACATCGACATAATCGTTTGAATGCTACTGTGATTATGTATGAGTATAAGGTGAAGATTTCATCCTAAGAAACAATGTTTTACATTTGTTTTAAGGAAGTAAATTCATGAACTTGTTTTGTGAATCGAAAGAGAAATCGCCAGGCATTATTGGTATTGTTATTCATTGCATATCTTGTGAACTACCAATATGTGTGATTAGTATAACCGCTCATGACTTGTTTATGTTCTTGGTAAAACTATTCACAAAGGCCTGACTTTTGTATTGGTATGACTTTTATGAGTGAAACCAATCTTAAGTAATCATCGGAGATGTTACGATCGATTTTGTGTTATTGGTATGACCGACTCTAGATAAAGGGGAACCAATCCTAGTAAGAGGTACAACCTATCACAAATGGGAATCGATCCTTGTATGAGGTGCATCAATTTTTTAGCAGAAAGGGAAACCGATCCTATGGACATGTGCAACACGTTTTTAGGCAAAGGGAAACCGATCATATGGAAATGTGCAGCAAGTACATGTTAGATACCATATATATGTGGCGAACCGATCCTAGTACCCAGTCAACCGAATTTGGGAAAGCTAGTGTAACTATGCACAGTACTCATATGGAGGTAGAACCGAAACTTGTTTTGGTAGAACCGTTAAACCCATGATTGGTGATTGAGTGTTCTTGATCAATCGTGTAGTTCTTGAAAGTCAGATGAAGCAATTCTAAACTTGTTTGGAAGTGTCGAAAATCGGCTTCAAGATTGTAAGTATGAAAGAGGACTTACAAAGCAAGGATGTCGACATACTTTGAACATGTGCAGTAACCTTATCTTTAATTGTTCAAAGATATTCCTTAATAGCTAAAGGAAGAAAATCCCAGACCGAATAAAATAAATTGAGAATCTTTTATTTAAGGTTTTTAATTTCATTTTAGGAAAATGAAAATTAGTAATGTGCATTTACTAGTTAGATATTTTTCAAGAGATTTTTTCGGTCATTATTCTGGACATAGCATTTCCAGGAATTATGGAAACCGAATCTGGAATATATTGCATATCTTGAAAATATTTTTGTTTTTGGAAATTCCTTGGTGTACAAACTTCCTTAGTTTATAAATATGAAAGTTTACATTTCTAGTAAACTAATCCTCGTACAACAAGAACTATCTCAGTTGTGCTGGTACTGGTGAAGCCGCCTATTCGAAGAGGGGAGTAACCTAATTAGGTGAAATCTCTTACAGCCGCTCAGTTTAAAGTCTTCTTTGCGATTGAGAAGCTCTATTAGTACCGTTGGTGGGAAACTAGATAATTGCGGTGTATCTTTTGTTTTCGATTGATTTGATTGACTAACGGTGGTTGAACTTTGATTGCACCTAGTTTGTTTATGCTTGAGAATCTTCCCTTCTGATATAAGATTCACTCAAACTAGATCGAAGTTTCGACGGGGATCTTTAGACTGTTTGTAGATCTAAAGACAACTTGTATAGTCCATTGTTAACAGACTCCGTTCTGTGCATGATTGATCACAAGAGATTCAAGTTGATTGTGTGTAGGTGTTTATTGAAGACAAAGAAGACTTTGAAGATTTCTGATTTGGGATTCATAATCTTTGGTGTGCACAATACTTGTTTCGGTAAAAGAGGATCCAACTACAATCGGTTTATCCTTATGGTAGATTATAATGATTAGTTGTGTAGGTCGGCATCAATACAATTCTTTGTGACTAAAAGTAATGATTGCAAAATCTTAACAATTACTTCGGTAGTTGATAATAAGATAGATCTAAGAACCTGACGAATGAGTTTATTGAGATAAACATAAGAGCCTTTGTCGAACTCATATCACTTGGTTGAAAAGAGTTGATACCAAACAGATTTGTTGTTCCTTTACTGTTTGGAATACGAACCAAAGGAATTGTTCCAAGTACGTGACTTATTACAGGTCGGAGGCGTGGGAATACAGACGGAACTAGGTGAACTATAGGTTTAGTTGCTTGGTCTCAACTATACGAAGTTGGTTTGATTTTGTATAGCGGCTTAATCCTGAGAGTATTCAGTTCTGGACAAGGTCCGGGGGTTTTTCTGCATTTGAGGTTTCCTCGTTAACAAAATATTGTTGTGTCATTTACTTTTATCTTCCGCAATTATAATTGTTGTTATTATAATTTAAAGTAAATTACACAAACGTTAATTCCTATTTACTTGATAAGCAATCCTGTTGTGTTTGGTTAAGTCCGAACCTTTTATCAAGTAAACATACTTCGTTATTGTATTGTCTCGATCACGTATCCATAGACGATCACACGAAGTGTAAACCTATTTGTTGTATTGTCTCGACTTAGTCCATGGACAATCACTTTCAGAGAAAGGACTTATAGGTGGAAAAGTTTTAGATTGAGGTATATTTGGGTTCCCTCGTCTTTTCAATTGGTATCAGAGCAGGAAAACACGAAAAGATCTATCATTCTGTGTTTGGTGCGATCTAACCTATAAGAATGAACTCGTGTTCGCACGAATCGACTTCAGTTAACGTACCGCCAAAATTTGACGGAACAAACTATCTATGGAGGAAATCTACTATGAGATCTTTTCTTCAATCACGAGACTTTAATACATGGATATTAGTCGTCGACGGTTATATTCGTCCAAAGATAGAAAATTCCGAAACTGAGTTTAAACGCTTAGTAGATTTTTCAAACGAAGAAATGGCTATTGCAAAGCAAAATTCAGATGATTTAAATGCTATAATACATGTTGTAAGTCGTGATATACAAAATCATGTATCAACATGTCAAACTTCGAAAGAAGCTTAGGATAATCTTCAGATCATATTAGAAGGAAACACTTTAGAGAAAGAAGCTAGACTTCAAACTCTTACGGCCGATTGGGAAAACCTTCGAATGGATGACAACGACACTTTTGAAGAGTTTCATCTTAAACTGTCTGAGATAATTAATGCATATTTCTCTCTTGGAAAGACTATCTCTGAAAAGGATATAGTGTGCAAAATTCTCAGATCGTTTCCACCAAGATACGATTCTAAGAAACATGAAATCGTATAAGCAAATGATATATCAACTCTTTCACGAAGCACACTCGTTGGAAAGTTAAATATCTTTGATCATTCATCACAGTCTATTCAAAGTAAAGGAATCGTTTTTGAAGCTGCAAAAATTCCGAAAGCTCCAGTAGAAAGGAATAGACAGATGGATGATTCAGATGAACAGATTGCAGAAAATTCTGATGATGAAATTGAACAATCATTATCTTTTATTACTAGACAGTTTCGAGATTGCTTAAAAAGGCAAAATAAGAGATTCATCAAGGACACTCATCGATCTTCTCTCCCACATGATCGAGTTCCTGTCAAAAAGGATCATGAAGAAGATGATGAATATCAGCCGCAGTGATATTACTAAAGAATGTCCCAATCTTAAGAAATACACTGGAAGCAAGGCTCTGGCTGTAACTCTATATGAGGTAACAAGAGGAGAAATAAGACAATATGCAAAAACTGTCTCAAAAACAGAATTGCTAAAAGTTGCTTAGACAACTCAAGCCAATCTCAATATACTTCACTAGTTCGAGGTAACAAGAGGAGAATTTCTCATACGATTCTAGATCAAGGACACTTTGTTTGTTCAAATTTCCATACTGAAAGAAAATCTCATACTAATACCACCTGATCGGTATTAGAATTTTTTCCTCACCATGTGTGACGAATTTTGAGTGAGGAAGAAGAAAAATCAAGGCACTTATGTGTAGATTATGGGAATAAAATCTAGTATTTGAAAATATTTGATATATTCGTATTTTTAGGAATATTATATTTTCGGAAGTATGAAAATTATAAAAAGATCTTTCTCATTCTTTGGTCATTCCTTGTCCGAACCATGAGTCTGGATCCAACAACTTCTCTTGGTAAGATACTAGATCAGAAAGATCAACTTAAGATTAAGTCTGGATCTTCTCTTGATATTAAGGGTAAAATCAAAAAAGGAGATTGGCTTAGAAAGAAGGAAAGAGAGAATACGCTGAGGAAAAATCAGTGTATTGAAGCATTGACACACTTTTGTGTTCTATCAAAGACAGAATTACATGCTCTTACAGAATCCTTCACGAAAATTTCTCACCTGTAAGAAATTATGTTCAAGAAACAAAGTTTTCTACTTGAAGAAATTCACAAGCTGAAGACTGAAAGTAGTAATCCGCCTTCATTTAGCTCTGATATGAAGGACTGGGTTGCAAAAGATAATAAACATCAATTTTTGATTTCTTTCAATGATTGTATTAAGTCTACTATGAATAAAATTATTTTATTTATAATTTTTCTTGTGATAGTTTTTGATTTACATAGAATGTTCTTGAATGCTTTATGATTATTGCTATGTATGTTTATGGGATGTTTTTCGGTTTTCTAACCTTGATATTCGATCTCATAATGTTTTGAACCCTTATGGTTTGGGTGACTTTTTGATTTAGCACGATTAAGTTCTAGCCCATGTTGGTATGATTTATCAAAGGATCATGAGGGGTTCTGATAGAAACAATATGTGAAAAAGTCACAATATGTTGAATCAGTTTTGGTTTAGCATAAAAGCATATGTGTTTCGGGGTTTTCAACTTTTGCTTGCAATAGATAAAAACCGGTTTTCAACCTTTCTCTGGTAAAGGTTGGTTGTTGTTATTCTTTTTTTTTTGCATAAGGATGACAACATAATGATATTTCTATATCAATTCTCCCTAAAAGAAGATACAAATATATTGGAGAAGTGGATGCGAAATTTAAGGTAACAATCTTGTTAGTTAATTGTTATCCTGTTTAAGAAAAGCCTGATTTTATTTCATATATTTATTGCTTTTGCTTAACAAAAGTTCGGTACAATTGATGTTTTATTCCATTATTTGTGTATGGATATGGGTGTGATTCAATTGGTTCCGGTTAAGAAAACTATTGTTATCTTGCTTTATTGTGTGGTATCAATTGTTTAGGCTTACGAAATTTCTGTGCAATTGTGGTGCTTTAATGTCTATGTTGTTTCAATTGCTTCCGGTTGAGGTGAATAATTATGCAAGTTGATTTATTTGGTTTGTATGAATTATTTATGGCTTAACGAAAGCAAAGGTTTACGGGATGAATTGTTTAGTCCATTTCGATTCCGGAAAAGAGAAACTAAGTTAATTCTGATCTTAGTTAGACTTATCAAAGTGGAGGTTTAGGTTATTCAAGTCTAATTGAATGCCTTAACAAGAAATGCTAGTTAACTAATCTAGTACTTGTCTTGTTTAAAACTTAAAGGTCTAAGTTATATGGATAATTAGAACCTGATGAGAAAAATAGAGTTATCTTTATTTTGGTCTTATCGAACAAGCGATTGTATTTGTACAATCAGTTTAACAAAGGAACTAAGGTGTTTAGTTGATTTTTTGTTTGCTGAACTATTAGGGAAAATTGCTTCGGGAATTGATTCCTTGGTAACATATCAAAACAAATTACTTTGTAGTTTCAGTTTTGATATTGGTTATAAAAATGGTGTATGGAACCCTCGTGCTTAACTCTATAGGTTGCAAGTCTTTTGAGATTTGTAAGATCCTTTCGGTTTGTCCTTTATTTTTTTTCGTTTCTTTGTCATTTTTTGACAAAAAGGGGGAGAAATATATGGAGTAAACAAGTGATATTGGTATTGATTTATATTGATTGGTATCACTAAGGGAAAGGACATTGGTGCTTAAACGTTATGAAAGCATATACTAAGGGGGAGTAACATATCATATACTTGGGTTATATGGACTACTGGTGTGGATAGAAAAGATACACAAAAGACTTGCAAGTATACAAGGCCAAGTTTTAGTATAGAAAATAAGCAAGGGATCAGTCCACAGGGAGTAGGAGCACAAAAGAAATTATCATAAGCTATCAATGGGTGCAAAGCACTATGACAGTGAGCAAGGCAAAGCAATAAGGCAGATGCAAAGATGGGAAAACAGTTAACAAAGCAAAGCAAATGACATGACATTTAAGAACCCAAAACAGCAAAGCAATATGGCAAAACAGTTAAGAACCAAGGCTGTAAGCCAAGGGAAGGGAGGAGTTTGTGCACTGATTTCAATGCACAACAACTACAATTTGCAAGAAAAACTGAACAAGATGGCTAAGAAATTTAACTGAGCAGGGAATCAAAACAGGCTTGAAATTATAAGTGACTGTAAAAAGATTTGTGGCTAAGCCAAGGCTTAGAATCCACCTTGTGACCTAATCAAGCAATGCAATTCTAGGTTGAGTTGAAGACCTTGAGCATATATTAGAATGGGAGGAAAATCAGCTTGCTCACTGATATGCCCCTAGTATTGACTGTCTTTTGACAGCACAGTCAATCACAGGCATACCAGAGCACTAATTACTTCCCATTGCTCAAGCAAAACAGGCATCAAGATAACTATCCTAGCAATACATCATTCAACAGTGCACTAGGCTTCATCTGAGCCTTAGCTAGTGCAGTTTAGCTCATGCTAAGCATGTAAACAACATTAACATTCATCACATATGATAATCTAAACACAATATACAGCATTGAAGATAAATCAAAACAATCAACTGTTAACTGCATAAAGAACTGGAATTTGGAATTGCAAAATAAAATTGTTTCAATTCTCTCCTGGCTAGTCCAGAGAGATATACCGTGATCCCTAGATACAACATAATTATACAAATATATACTCCAAAAATCCAAATTAGGTTCCAGCAACTTTCCCCCAAAAACAGAAATTAGGTAAAATTGATTTACCTAATTTAGATGAGATATTCACTCCAACTCGTCGACCCATGCTTCCGTATCTTCTTCTCTATCTTCCCATACCTTTGATTTCTTCTCTAACTAACCTATATCATCAACCCCTAAAACTAGGGTTTCAGAGAGAAAGAAAGATCGAGAGGTTGATGTAATAGGTAGGTAGAGTGATGGGTTTGGTTGTTATACGTGGTGGGTATGGTGGTGATTGAGGTGGAGTTGGTGGTGGAGCAAGTGGTAGTGATGGCGACAGTGCAGTGGAGTTGGTGGAGGCGCTGTGAAGAAGAAGAAGGAGGAGATGAAGAAAACCCGATAGAATGAATTAGGTGTTGTTTGTTTTGGGAAAATATGTTAGGGTTCTAGGGTGTGTATCGGGAACATCAAGATTTGATGTCTTGCAAAGCTGAGCCGTGGGTAACATCTTCTGGAACGGATATAACGGCGAGATGGCGACAGATCATGAGCGACCGTTGGATGCAAAAATACAACGAAACTGACGGCTCAAGATCGAGTAAGGTGCTGTGGTGTGAAGCGGTTGTAGAAAATTTGATGTACTGGCGATGAAGCGACCGTTGGATTCAGATGAGGATCCAATCTGACGGCTACAGGAGAAGTGGGTTGTGAATTTGGGTTTTGGTGTGGGAGATAAGTTGGGCTTGGGGTAATTCCGAGCCCATTTATTCTTTAAGATCGATTTCCTCCTTGTTGAGCCCATTTCTAGCCTTTTGGTCTTGCGCACAACATTCTTCACAGCTTCCTTGCGTAATTCTTCTCGGCTTCCACCACTTTTCTGCTCTTTTCGCTCCGTAATTCCATCCAAACTTTATTTAGTACCTAAAAATGCAAAATTAATTAATAAAAATATTTATTCTTGAAAACAAAGAAAATACAGAATATGGGATAAAATGTAGAATTAATGCACAAAAGATGAGTTAAATGCCAAGAAAAATATATAGAAATATGCACTTTTTAGCACTCATCAAATACCCCCAAACCTGAATTTTACTTGTCCTCAAGTAAAACAAAACTAAGGAAATCCTACCTATACCACTGTCGCTGGTCTCTCGAATGCATTTAGCGTATGTACTAAGCCTTTTAAACCACCAAGTGTCCCTAGTGGACGAGTGAAGTCTCGTGAAGGTTTGCTTAGAACGTACCTACAAAGTTCTAGGTCAAAATATAAGCTCAGATTCCATCAAATGTGACATGTGCAAGACAATTTAAGCTCACAGCAAAATGGAGATGTCAATCTAGCTATCTAAGGCACAATCCTAGCACTGATAACAAAAAAAAAAGACATGTGATAAGAGTGTAAAGTGTATCTACACATGTGTCTAGAATGACCTGAAGTTATGACTACTAATCACCAAGAGATAGTTTTTACGCTAAGAACCGAATTCTAAGCCAAGCTAGCTGTCCGGATTTACGAGAATTGTGAATGTTCACCCAATGAGTTGGTGATATTTCAGTTTACCCGCGTTATACATCGATGGCTGCACCCTCCTTGCTTATTATAAGACTATTTACAACAAAAAGATGACTCTTTACATGACTCTTATTTACATTGATTACTCTCTTTTATTTTTGGAACAAGAGAGAACTATTGTCTTTAACATGACAAAACATAGAATAAATAATTGATTTTTTTTTTTTTTTGATATTTGTGATTTTTTTTTTTTTGAAGAAATAACTTTGATCTTTACAACATAGTCACACTTTTGATACATGAACAAAAACAAAAACATAATTACATGACTCTAAGCAAGAGGTGGCCCTTATCGAATGCATCCGGTCAAATTCTATGGTTGCTTTTCTTAACGTATCCTCCAACTTCTACCCCAGCCAACCAAAGAACAAGCTAGTCAAGTCTCATTCAGTATTCTAAAGTGATTGGCAATCTAACTTCCTATCAAACACCTTGAAGATCGAGGCTATACATGTATTGGTAGATCGTGCGCGTGCAAGTTTCTTATCACTATGTGAATTGTGCTAGAATCAGGGTGCCTAAATATCTAGACTAAGACTCCTAATAATTACATATTTGCACAAGAGTCAACATTTGAAGGTAAATGAGCTCCATTTTTTATGATTTTTTAATTTTTTTTTTTTTTGGAATTTTTAAATTTTTCAAAAAGAAGGAGTTCTTGTTTTCAATTATGGCATATTATCGTGGTATCTACTCTATACCCCCAAACCTAAACTAAACATTGTCCTCAATGTTTAAAAATATGGAAAGAATTAAAATGCAACATATGGAAAGGAACATGCTGAGTAGAGTAAAAGGAGAGAGAATACCCGATTTCGGCGAAAGCAGAATTAAAACTCCGTTATCCAAGGCAAAACTCCAACATATTCGGAGTCACAATGGATGAGCACAAAATATATACAAAAGGAAATTTAACTAACACATTATCTACAAGAAAATTTGGTTTTTAATGGGATTGGACTTTTTGGGAAAAATTTGGTTTTGTCGGGAGTGAAAACTTTTTGGTTTTTTAGGGAAAAAGGCTTTTTGGTTTTCAATGGGGAAGAAAACGCAGCTACTTATGTACAAGGGTGGACCAGCTTAGTCCACATAGACTGGGTCCTCCAGGTTGGTTGTTTCAGTGTCGGGTGGGAATGGTTTTAATCTCTGCCCGTTGACTTTGAAAATGTTCTTGTTGGAGACATCTTCAAGCTCTACAGCTCCATGAGGGAAAACTGTGCGTACTAGGTACGGTCCCTTCCATCTGGAACGCAGTTTTCCTGGAAAAAGATGTAATCGGGAGTCATACAGCAAGACTTTCTGACCAGGAGTGAAGGATTTGCGTAGAATACGCTTGTCATGAAATATCTTCATCTTCTGCTTATATAACCTGGCACTGTCATAAGCCTCATTTCTCAATTCTTCCAACTCGTTGAGTTGAAGTTTCCGTTGAATTCCAGCTTCGTCCAGAGAAAAGTTCAGTTGCTTTATTGCCCAATAAGCTCGATGTTCTAACTCCACAGGAAGATGGCACGGCTTTCCATACACTAGACGATAGGGGGACATGCCAATTGGTGTCTTATACGCTGTTCTATAGGCCCACAAAGCATCATTCAATCTTATTGACCAATCTTTCCTAGACGGGTTAACCGTCTTTTCTAGAATGTGCTTGATTTCCCTATTAGACACTTCCACTTGTCCACTGGTCTGAGGGTGGTACGGAGTAGCAACCTTGTGAGTTATTCCATACTTGCGTACTAAAAACTCGAAGTGCCTATTGCAGAAATGTGAACCACCGTCACTGATGATAGCTCTCGGGGTACCAAAACGTGAAAATATGTTTTCCTTTAAAAAGGAAAGTACCACCTTGTGGTCATTTGTTCTGGTTGCGATGGATTCTACCCACTTGGAGACGTAGTCAACGGCGACTAAGATGTACAACTTGCTGTCAGACATGGGAAATGGACCCATGAAGTCGATCCCCCAAACATCAAAAATCTCAACAATCAGAATAGGATTCAATGGCATCATGTTTCTCCTTGAAATGCTTCCCAGCTTCTGACAACGTTCACAGGCAACACAGTAATCATGGCAGTCCTTGAACAACGATGGCCAATAGAACCCACACTGCAAGATCTTTGCAGCGGTTTTCTTGGCACTGAAATGGCCTCCACAGGCTTGGTCATGACAGAAAGATATCACATCTTTCTGTTCGGTGTTGGGGACACATTTCCTAATGATTTGGTCTGGGCAGTACTTAAACAAATATGGGTCATCCCAAAGGAAATGTTTAACTTCAGCCAGGAATTTAGAGCGGTCTTGTCTCGACCAACGTGAGGGCATCCTACCTGTAGCGAGGTAGTTAACAATATCAGCAAACCAAGGAAGGTCTGAGATAGACATCAGCTGTTCATCTGGGAATGATTCTCTAATCAGCTCAAATTCATCAATAGACTCTAAAGTCAATCTAGACAAATGATCAGCAACCACATTCTCACAACCTTTCTTATCACGGATTTCGAGATCGAATTCCTGTAATAATAGTATCCATCGAATAAGGCGAGATTTAGCATCCTTCTTGGAAAGAAGATACTTCAAAGCCGCATGGTCTGTGTATATGATGATCTTAGACCCTATCAGATAAGATCTAAACTTGTCTAATGCGAAAACGACGGCAAGCAATTCCTTCTCGGTAGTTGAATAATTGAGTTGGGCATCATTAAGGGTTTTGCTAGCATAGTATATCACATATGGTAGTCTATCAACTCGCTGTCCTAAAACAGCACCAACAGCATAATCAGAGGCATCACACATAAGTTCGAACGGAAGCTTCCAATCGGGGGGTCGGACTATAGGAGCGGTGGTGAGAAGGGTTTTTAATTCCTCCCATGCCTTCACACAAGCAGCATCGAAATTGAAGGCAACATCTTTGGAGAGAAGACTGCACAGAGGTCTGGAGATTTTGCTGAAATCTTTGATGAATCGCCGGTAAAAACCAGCATGACCTAGAAATGATCTGATCTCCTTCACAGAGCAAGGTTGTGGTAGATGTTGAATGAGGTCAACTTTAGCTTTATCCACTTCAATTCCTTTTTCTGAGATGATGTGTCCTAGAACTATTCCTGAATTCACCATAAAATGGCATTTTTCCCAATTTAGAACAAGGTTCTTTTCTTTACATCTGGATATCACGAGGGCAAGATGCTTCAAACATTCGTCAAACGAGGAACCAAAAACAGAGAAATCATCCATAAAGATCTCGAGAAAACTATCTATCATGTCAGAAAAAATGCTCATAATGCAACGCTGAAAAGTAGCAGGTGCATTACACAACCCGAAGGGCATACGTCTATAAGCAAACGTCCCAAATGGACACGTGAATGTAGTTTTTTCCTGATCTTCCGGAGCAATGTGAATTTGGTTATAACCGGAAAAGCCATCTAGAAAACAGTAGTGACTGTGTCCAGACACACGTTCTAGCATCTGGTCAATGAAAGGGAGCGGGAAGTGATCCTTCCTTGTTACTGTGTTCAACTTCCTGTAGTCGATGCATACTCGCCATCCTGTGGTTGTACGAGTAGGGACTAATTCATTCTTGTCGTTCTGAACTACAGTAATGCCTGACTTCTTAGGCACAACTTGAATGGGACTAACCCAGTTGCTATCGGGAATTAGGTATATGATACCCGCATCAAGCAGTTTCAGGATTTCTCCTTTGACTACATCTCTCATGTTAGGATTAAGTCTCCTTTGCATTTCCCTAGATGGTTTGGCACTCTCTTCGAGATTAATGTGGTGCATACAAATGGTAGGACTTATTCCTTTGAGGTCTGAGATGGTCCATCCTAATGCCTCCTTGTGTTCCTTAAGTACTTCTAAAAGCTTACTTTCCTGTTTCGTGTCTAAACATGATGAATTAATGACAGGTAAAGTATCATAAGAACCTAGGAATGCGTACTTCAACGTACTAGGAAATGTTTTCAATTCAAGCTTGGGTGGCTCAACAATGGATGGAATGAGCTTGGAATCAGAGAGTAAGGGTGGTTCCACTTCATATTTCCTTTCAGTGATGTCCATTTGAGGTACATATTCGAGCAGAGATAGGACGTCACTACAGTATGCATCATCATAGGAATCTGAGTTAAAGTTCTCCATACATGCTTGAAAGGGATCGACGGATAGAATGTTAGTCAACGAATCTTGTATTAATCCTTCAATCATATTAACTTCATGCACATCATCATCATCAAGATTCACAGGTTGTTGACTAATATCGAACACATTCAATTCTATCGTCATGTTGCCAAAAGACAGTTTCAACATTCCGTTACGACAATTAATAATCGCATTAGACGTAGCTAAGAAAGGACGTCCTAAGATGGCTGGAATGTGACAGTCTGGGTTTTGTACAGGTTGAGTGTCTAAGACAATGAAGTCTACGGGAAAATAGAATTTGTCAACCTTGATCAAAAAGTCTTCGACCAATCCACGAGGAATCTTGACAGATCGGTCTGCCAGTTGTAGAGTGATAGATGTTGGCTTCAACTCCCCAAGACCTAACTGCTCATAAACAGAATATGGCAGAAGGTTAACACTTGCACCCAGGTCTAATAACGCTTTATTGACCGTGTGTTCTCCTATAGTGCAAGAAATTGTTGGACATCCTGGATCCCTAAACTTGGGTGGAGTTTTGTTCAGAATGATGGAACTCACCTGCTCAGCTAAGAAAGCACGTTTGTGCACATTGAGCTTGCGCTTTTGAGTACACAAGTCTTTGAGGAATTTGGCATAAGCAGGGATTTGCTTGATTGCTTCAAGAAAAGGAATGTTGATGTTGACTCTCTTGAACAGATCTAACATCTCATTGTAATGGGTACTTTTCTGTTGATAGATCAATCAGACACAGAACCATCGGGTCATGTGTCTCCATAGACTCAACGCTCTCTCAATGATGCCGCTACCACACATGGCGTGGCTAATCAGTTGTATGCAGATTCCCTGGAGATGGTGGCTACAATAGACCGGGCTATTTCAGATTGTCGCCTCTAGATTTCCAACCGAGTGATGCGGCCACTCCTCGGTCACATTTTGGCCTTAACAACGACCACTTTGCTTGTACCCCATCCTTACATTGAGGACGAACTAGATCGTCTGCTAGTTCTAAGGAAGGAAGCGGGAATGTTATGGACCCTTCGTTCGTTCCACCGAAACAAAACACGCAGAGAATATGATGAACATGAGGTACCCTTTCACTTTCCCAAGGGGATGGAGCCGAGGATAAGATCATTTAGGCAATTATTAAGCGAGTTCACGAGGCTGGTCAAGATTTGCACTTGGACGACACACAAGTCAGCGACAATCGCTTGATGGTGGAGGCTCTGGACGTGGATATTGCTTGCTGCCATTCATTATTGGCACACTAAATTATTATTATATATTATTATTATTATTTTTATTGCTTTTTTTTAATATTCCTCTAGAATTTTGGGGTTTGAAATTGTGACGGTATCCGATTTTCCAAAGACGCGGTTTATCGAGATACGACCCCCTTCGATGTTGTCCACGTGTCAGCCATGGTTTGTGTGGTCATTGTAATCGTTCATACTTTCATGATTCTTTATAAATATGCAATATTGGCTTCTTTAAGCTCAAACTTGTCGGCTTCTTTTTTTTGTTCTAAATGGCATATGTTCTTCATGGTTACGTTCTTTCATTGGCACAAATACCCTCGTTGGTTGACCTTCGATACAAAGAGGAGGAGCTCTCGAGTCTTTTGTTAGTAAAAGCGGAGATTGAAGCACTCAGGGTACGGAGGGATATTGACAGGGATGCCAAACGAGCCCAATTTTTTGATCAATACGATACATTCCAGATGACTGAAAGGGTTCGGGAGAAGGGGCGCGTGTATGTCTAAATCCGACGCGCATTAGACGAGACAGTTGAGACCCATCGAGCTGCCGATCAGCTCTTTGAAGAGTCTGTTATTATGACGGAAAGTATAGATCAATCCATAGCTGACTATCGTCTGTCTATCTCTGAGCGGGCTTTTCCTCACTTGCACGGGTGTACTTTAACCCTTGCAGTGGTTTCTGCGCTTGTTCACTCCTTTGATATTCTTGGTGAATTGATGCGTTTGCTCCTTCTGAGGGGGGAGATAGATATGTTATTGGCTTCTCGAGTGGTTCACCTGGACAAGATGCGCACGATTTATCATGATCGAGAGGAAATGCTAGCCGCTGCTCGTAAATCAAAGGTTTGCAGCGAAATAAAGGAGCTCGTTTAATTGGCTAATGCGTTGGCTACTGCTATTGATCAGCGTGAGGAAGCGCTCTTAATGGTGCAGTCCGTAGATGCAGACATTGCTCATTGTCGCGTGTTACTATCAGATGATGAATGAGTGACAGACGACTTTTTGTCATTGGTTTAATTAGTTTTTTTTTGTTTGTTTTTTTAGCTTTCCTTTGTACTCAGGTTATTCTATATAGTGTATTTCACTCCGTCTGCCATCCTTCTCTCCCTTTCTTTGTGAGGGTTTAATTAAGGATATGCTTATTCCATCCCCCTTTTAACAGGGACGCTGGGTATGAACTTGTGATAAAGCATATTTACCCTCTCCCCCCTCCCTTTTTTTCAGCGGGGATTGGGAGGGAGGGATGTATATTTAAACGCGCTTATTCCCTCTTCGTTTTTCTTAATGGGGGTTGGGAGGGCGGAATATATGTTAAACGCGCCTACTCCTCCTCTGTTTTTCTCAACAGGAAGATGGGAGGACGGTATGTATGTTAAACGCGCTTACTCTCCCCTATTTTTATTTGATGGGGATCCGGAGGGGCGGATGTATGTTAAACGCGCTTACTCCCCCCTTCGTTTTTCTCGATGGGGGTTGGGAGGGCGAGATGTATGTTAAACGCGCCTAATCTCCCCTCTTTTTTATTTGATGGGGATCCGGAGGGCGGGATGTATGTTAAGAGCGCCTACTCCACCTTCGTTTTTCTCAATGGGAGTTGGGAGGGCGGAATGTATGTTAAACGCGCCTACTCCTTCTCTGTTTTTTCTCAACAAGGAACTGGGAGGGCGGGATGTATGTTAAATGCGCCTACTTTCCCCTCTTTTTTTTTACTTGATGGGGATCCGGAGGGCGGGATGTATGTTAAACGCGCCTACTCTCCCTTCGTTTTTCTCAATAGGGGTTGGGAAGGCGGAATACATGTTAAACGCGCCTACTCCCCCTCTGTTTTTCTCAACAGGTGACTGGGGAGGGTGTATATGTTAAATTAGTTAATCAGGTGACATTGGCATTCCCGTGGTCTTTCAATCGGTTAATCAGGTGACGTTGGCGCTCCTGCATCTTTTAGTAAATTTGTCAGCCAGTCGGGTGCCATTGGCATTCCCGTGGCCTTGCATTAGTCAATCGGGCGCCATTAGCATTCCCATAATCTTTTGTAAATTTGTCAGCTGATCGGGCGCCATTGGCATTCCCGCAGTCTTTTGTCAGTCGATCGGGCGCTATTGGCATTCTCGTGAACTTTTGTCAGTCGATCAGGCGCCATTGGCATTCCTGCAACTGTTAGTAAATTTGTCAGCCGATCGGGCGCCATTGGCATTCCCACAGCCTTTTGTCAGTCGATCGGGTGCCATTGGCGTCCCCGCAACCTTTTGTCAGTCGATCAGGAACCATTGGCATTCCTGAAACCTTTAGTAAATTTGTCAGCCGATCGGGCGCAATTGGCATTCCTGCAGCCTTTTGTCAGTCGATCGGGTGCCATTGGCGTCCCGGCGACCTTTGTAGATGTTACGAATCATATATCAAAAGTTGGCTTTTATTCGAAACAAGAGTTTTTACATTGATCTGTTTATGCGTAAAACTTCTTTAGACATTTACCATTGATTAGTGACTTAACCTTAGTGTCATTCATGAGTCTGACCTTGTAATACTCGCTTTCTACTACCTTCCTTACTCTGAAAAGTCCTTCCCAGTTTGCGGCGAATTTCCCTGCACTAGCATTTCTTTGCACATGAGGAGCGATCTTAAGGACCAAATCGTCTACCACGAATCTCCTTTCCTTTACATTATGATTATAATAATTTGTTGTGTGCTTCCTGTATGCCTCAGCAAACCGTTCTGCCCGGGCTCTCCTCTCTTCTATTGTATCTAAATGGGCAAAGTGTTGAGGGGGTAAAAGTGGGAAGGAGAAGCAAGTCCAAGCCACAACAATCCCAACCCCCTTAAAGGTGAAGAGAGAGAATGGGTCAGTTCAGAATGAATTCATAAATATCCTTTCCCCCCTTTTATAATAATCCCTCCTCCTCCTCTTATGGATAAGCACCCATAAGATCAATATATTACGAAACTACCACTTCCTTTCCTTTAAGTTATTAGTAAACCCTAAGAGGCTTTATTTCTTCCTTGGACCAAAGCCCAACTAGACTAACATGCTCTTTTATGAGATAGAGCTATCCCAACCTTGTGGGTTAGGTATAGTCCCCAAGTCTCTCTATCCTAGATGGAATCCCTAATAGGTTAAGGGGACTCTTTTTATAAGGATATAATTATTTTCATGTATCAACATTAGTCCCATTATTGTTGACTGGTCGTAGGCCAGGTCAACAGTCACATGTTGATTCGTCAATTAGCGGATGGGACTGATGGAATTCTCAGACGAACACATCCGTGCATGTTGAACCCTCACGTGTTCCCTCCATCTTCCTATGATGGTTGGTTTATCTGTCCTCAGGCGGATGTGTCCCCGATAACCGCCTTAGAGGAGGTACCTCGCCTAGAAACTCACAGGGAAGATATGTTTCTCCGACAATCGCACTTTTCTCGTCCGCTGAATCTCCACTCGCTTGGGAATCTTGGGAGGATTACATATACTCCAAACCCGATCATAGAGGAAATGATCCGTTATTGGGGCATACATGACTCCATAGCATCCTCTCGGTACAGAATTGTCCGCTGAGATCATGACAGTTTGGTGCGTTTATTTGCTCGTTGGATGATTGATCCTTACATGCTTTATTTGCTTGGGAAGAGGCGACTTCAGTGTTGGAAGACGTGGTCGCGCTTAATGGTTTGCCCATTCATGGCAACACATGCTATTCTGAGTCTTGTATCTTCAAGGATATGAATAAGAGTGATAAGGATCTTCGAGATCATTTGGTTTTATCCAAGGAAAATTCGATAAGCTTCCAACTTTCAGACGAAGTTAAAGTCGAGGCTCCGGAGGAAAAGGAGGATAAAGAGGATCTGGGAGCTTCTCCTGATGACGAACCTCATCAGAAGGTTATTAGACTTTGCTTCCCTTTTCCGGATCAAAGAAGATGAGGCGTCCTTCCGCTCTGAAACAGTTGGCATCCTCTATGCAAGTTGGTAAAATACGATGAATAGTTTATATCCACGATTTCGAGTCCCAGGACTATCATTCAAATCAATGTTTGTCGTGTTACAATAATAATCCAATAAGATTATTGTATGTCAGTAATAGGTTTCTCATTTACATCCTATTAGGCGCAAGGTATTATTAGCATGATGTGTGATAAAGTTGCGGGCGATAGAGAGGGTATTGACATTTTATAATGCAGTCCCCGAGTGCCACAACGAACGGATTCTGAATCATATACGGCGAGTAAATTATGCTTTACGCACTTGCATATGTAGCTATCCAAATGAGGCACAAGTATATAAGAGTCACGATGTATGAAAAGGCGGCTTACAGAGAGTGGTTTTAGTTACAAAATCCAAGTGGCTACATATCGATCGGCTAGCTTAAGCGGACATATATTCTTAAAGAGAATAGGTGCGCTTCAATGTAAGTGCTTCATTGTCTCATGAAAATGGTAAGTTGTTCGGTTATTAGGAATGTTTGTGATTAGTTATCACTCACATGACCAATAGACTTATAAATCAGTGTAGGTATCGACTCCTACTCTTTAGGATATGCTAAGATGGATGAATCCTCTCTTTGGGAAAGTGTTGAAGTTTCATTAATCTATCGCTTTCACGCTCTCTCTATCCTTTGAAAAATGTAGGGTGGATGAATGCTCGGTATGAGAGTTTTATTTAAGTGTTCAAGTGGAATGGCGGATGAGTGCATCTTGCAAGCCTCCTATGATACGTGTTCAAGTGAAAGGAGGATGAGCGCCACTTGCACGCCTCCTATAATAAGTGTTCAAGTGAAGGGTGGATGAGTGCAACCCGCGCGCCTCTTAAGTATATGATTCTGAAATTTTATTTAAGTGTTCAGGTGGAGGGCAGATGAATGCGACATGCGCACCTCCTAGAATTTTATTTAAGTGTTCAAATGGAGGGAGAATGAGTGCAACCCGCGCGTCTCCTACACACGTGATTTTGCTTGGTTATTATGAATCGAGTTTGCTTAGTTTTACTTCAAACATCTAGTGAACGTACTTCACCGCATGTGATCATTTCGATAGTGAAAATACACTTTGGTATTCCCGACTGATAAATGTCGACCGGCTTGAGATAGAAGCTCACATGAGAGGTGTACTACTTACCTTCTTTTTGCTTCTTAACGATATCGTGAGAAACAACTACTTATATATTTTCACCATTCGATCATATGTAGGCCGACATGGTCGTTCAATATGGTGTTTAATGATGTATGCTCACCATGTCGCTCGTTGGTTGAGAGGGTTGTCATCCGTGCACTATTATTGGAATCACTGACGATGCCGATAAAGATGGGTGATCATAAGCGTGAAATGACATTTGAAATTGTCCGCTCAGTGGGTGAAAGCGCATCAGTGGCCTTGCATAATGCCTAGCCATACTCGGGGATATTTGTGCATTTCATTGACCATAAAGCGGGATGAAGAGAGCGCATCATGTTGCAAGTGGAGATGCATAATCGCAAGCGGGGGCATCTTGAAGCAATTATGTCCTGATGTATCCGCTTCGTAGGAATTTGAGGATTCATTCTTAACAAGAAAAGTGTTGTATTCGTAGGGTAAGAATCTTTGTACAAATGTTTTAGGCGCTCGAAATGCTCCCTTATTAGGCGAGAGAGATAACATTTGCGTGCAGATATTGAAATTTATCAATGATCGAGATAAGATAGATTTGTGAACTAGCATCTATGTATGTCCATTTAATTTCCGCCTTAACTTCTTTTGGCGGCCGTCGTGGCCTTATCTAAACGCATATAAATTTTAAAGTTGTCAAAGACGCGTTGAGGGCCTTGCGCTCAATGCACTTGAAATGTATTAAATGAGAAGTAGCATTACATTTTATTTTATTTTTAGAATGATGCGAATATGATTTCCTAAGGCATTTAATTTTTTAACTGTCACGTCGGTATCCTGCTACATAGTGTGAGTTATCTTTCTCTTGGCTTATGACATTAGTGGATGTGTCGTGTATGTCTTGCGCGCTTTCCTTTTAGTGTCTTGCAGTGAAATAAGGCGCGTTGGTAGCTTAGTGCTAGCCATGTTCCTGACATTTCTCATGCCATCCTTCTGTTATGCTTGTAGCCTAGTCATATTCAAGGCGATCTCTCAATTTATTTATTTTTGCTTACAGTCTGGCCATCCATGTTTTATTTTGCCGCACTTCATAACCTGGTTGTACTCGGGGCTTTGTTTCATTATTCGCATATAGCCTGTCCGTGCTTGAGATAAAAATCTTGGTTGTACTCGTATCCTGGTTTTATTTTATTTTCCGGCCGTGTACTAACCGTGTACTCGGGGATTTGTTTCCCTGTCCGGCCTGTATTCCTAGCCTATCCGCATTCAGGGCTTATTTCATTTTTTGGATGTACTCGTAGCCTTGCCATACTCAGGGATTTTTTCAATTCATTTCGTTCTCGGTCGTGCTCATATCCTAGCTGTGCTCATGGCATTTCTCAATCTCATAGTTTTCGGCGTTATGAGTCTCTCTTCCGATATGGGAAGGGTTTTTTTTTGTTGTTGTTGGCGTTATGGGACTACTGGTTCACTTCAATTAATCCATGCACAGAGCCTAGCCCTTTATTGGACTATTGGTGCGCTTCAATAAGCCACGCACGGAGCCTAGCCCTTTCTTGGACTATTAGTGCGCTTCAGTTAAAGCCACGCACGGATCCTAGCCCTTTCTTGGACTATTAGTGCGCTTCAGTTAAAGCCACGCACGAAGCCTAGCCCTTTCTTGGACTATTAGTGCGCTTCAGTTAAAGCCACGCACGGAGCCTATCCTCTTTCATGGACTATTAGTACGCTTCGGTTAAAGCCACGCACGGAGCCTATCCCTTTCTTGGACTATTAGTGCGCTTCAGTTAAAGCCACGCACGGAGCCTAGCCAGTTCTTGGACTATTAATGCGCTTCAGTTAAAGCCACGCATGGAGCCTAGCCATTTCTTGGACTATTAGTGCGCTTCAGTTAGAGCCACGCACGGAGCCTATCCCTTTCTTGGATTATTAGTGCGCTTCAGTTAAAGCCACGCACGGAACCTAGCCTTTTCTTGGACTATTGGTGCACTTCAATTAAGCCATGCACGGAGCCTAGCTCTTTCTTGAACTATTTTTCATTTCATGGGCTATACTCGTAGCCTTTTCCATTTCATTTCTCACGGTTCATTCGAGGGCACCTTTTCTCATTTCTCACGGTACATTCGAAACCACCTTTTCTCATTACTCAGCCGTACTCATGGCTATTCTCAATTCATGGTGTTATCACAATTCGATTTCTAAGATTCAGGATGGGATGACATGGATACTTTATGTGTGCTTAGTAAATTAGCAAGATGGTACTTTACATATGCAGCTGGATGACGTACATGTTTTGTGGAACTCAAAATATCAATACATAAGTAAGCACTGTTTCAGCCACTTCTAGACTTAATCTATTAAATACATGAGACGGACATATGTATTCATGATTGCGAGATCAATCACATCTTGCATGCTAAGAGGAAATATAAATGTGAGATAATACAGTTATGCTTTGCCTGCTACATACTCTTGACTATTACTTAATTAAAATAAAATAATACTGAAAAAGCAGCACGCTGAGACATTTGATATTTAAATTTTTAAACCAAATGGTGTAAACATGTATTCCCTGGTGATAAGGTGCCAATATACATATGAGATATAGCTCATGAGAGCGGATGCGTGGCAAGATTGGTTAAATTGGTAAGATGACAAATCTGTATGCATGACTAGATTAGTCACGCTTTCTAAATGTTTTACTTGGCATAAGAGTTTCTACTTAAAGCTAACCTATTCATCTGTCAACTCCGGAGAGACAAAACATCCATGAAAGGGAATCATAAAGACCATATTATATAGGGATGCATTGCAGCAATGAAAGATAGCATGCCAAAGCTAAGCAGTGAAACATTCATTTTTAAGCAGTGAAAGATAGCATGCTATATGTTTTAATGAACTAGCTATATAAGGTGCTCCGCGTATTTTCCATGGTATACATGGTCATGCTTCATGGTGGGATCGTAATCAGGGGTCCGGTAGGCAATACTCATGTTATAATATTAAGATACATTAAAGACAAGGCGGGGAGTAGTCATGCGATAAATAAGATCATGAATTACGAGTGGTGGAGAAAGAAATTTAGCAGATACGAAAGACCTGTACTAGGAGAGAAAAAACAAAAAATCCTGGAATTTGGATTCTGAGGATTCCCTGCAGCAATTTATTGAGCAAAGCTAATACAAACCTAAGTTATGCCGGATTGAAGCTATATTTTGATAGAGAGATAAAGGGGGTACCGTTTCTATGACATTTGACGAGAAGATTACGAGAACAAGAGACGAGTTATAGCAGCCGCTTTTGGAAGAGCTGGTGAAGCGCTTTCTTCTCTTGGAGCCAGACAACAGTGGAGGGATAGCACTTGATGCAGTCGAGGGACGCAATGGCTTTTCATTCCACTTCTTGTGTCTTGAGGATTGTAGACCGAAAAGGTAGAATTATCTGCCTCAAGACTTCGCACCATGATACTCGCAAAGATTATGAAATTCACACATACTTATCGAAGAAATTTCATGTGTTCTCAGTCATAGATAACTTAATTAATAGGATGGGTTGGAGATACAGATAAAGATCAAGTAATACTTATCCTTCAAACAGTCTAGGTGCCTCCGCTCGTGTTCATATCCATTCCGGATGGTGATGAGGTGGTGATTGACAGTCGAACTTTTTGATGAAAATTTGTTTCTGGCGCTTGCGTTTGGCCGATTACAAGGAATTTTCGAGGCTATCCTGAGCTAAGTAAGCGCCAGTCCTCCTATCAAAAATGCTCTGGTATACATATTCAGTCTTTGCAGAGAGCTGGTAAAGTTCTTTTCTTCTTCTCGGAGCAGAGATATCCCTCGATATTGGCTTTCTTCTCTCGAAGACAAACTGGTGGTATGGTAGACATGAGAAGCGTTGATTGTGTCATCACCGGTTGGGCTGGTAGCAACTATGAACAAAGGGCACAGGTGTTGCTGTCATCAGTGGACCAATCGGCGGCACATTAAGGGTCTGAAAGAGGAAGAGATGTAGCCCTGGTAAAGTTGAGCGGTGCTAATGATGTCAGGTTGTAAAATTTTACGCATGGAGCCATGAAGATGCCTTGACCGAGAAGGTGCAAAATCATCTTCCTTAAGCCTCTGCGTCGTGATACCCACATGGACTATGAAATCACATATATACATATCAAAGAAATTTCATGTGTTTTTAGTGACGGATAGTTTTATGTAAAATGCATTTATCAATCAGAATTTGTAGATAGAGAGACAAGTAGAGATCAAAAAAAACTTATCTTTCGAATACTCCACTCGTGTTCATATTGAATATGGTCATGAACTTATGGCGGCAGCTCCAATGATTATGTACCCGGAGATTAAGAGATTAACACCCAGTAGCGCTGATGTAGCTGAGCGTCATTTAGACAGTCAAGCAGTGCAGTTAGACAAAGACGAGGGCGGACAAGAGGGGGGGCGACGTTCGTACTGTGAGATGGAAACAGAAACCGAAGAGCCCATGAAAATGCTTGTTGGATTGGTTCTGTTGGCGAGCGCTTTGGAAGTGTGGTTTGAGATTGGCTTCTCATTTCAAGACCCCGTCAAGGGCAACGGATGAGACTTCGAAGCAATGAGTAGTAAGCGACTGATAGGTTTGCTGATGCTGGGAGCTAGCCCATGAACTCCGTGTGGCAATGCTTAAGCGCCTCGGACAAGTATCACCCATCATTCCCGTTCTTGAGGAATCCCTTTCCAGTGACATTGCTGGTGTAGTTGGTTATAATCGGCAGTCACACAAGCTTTTCAATGAACACTGGATTCTGCCGCTTGTGTGATTGGTTACAGGTAAACCTCGCTCGAGACTGAATTCCTGGTATCTCTAGCCCTTTTGTGAGATAAGGCAGGTGCCTTGAGGGCTCTGTTCTAGTGCTTTATGCTAGAGGTGTGCTACGTTAAGGTTTGAGAAAGGAAGAGAGGCGACGGTGGTGGAGTCAAATAGCACTGATGGGATTAGGCGACGGTGGTGGAGTCAATGTTGATAGGAGGTGCGCATTTCAAAATTCTTAGAGATAATCTGAAGTAATTTAATGTAGTTAAAAGAAAAAAATGAATTAATTTTTTCTGGATTCTCTCAAGCTCAATTAATCAATAATTACAATCGTGGTTAAGAAAAGGAGGAACTTATTAGTTTTCTTTCACCCGGGAGAAACGAGGTCTCGATCGTCTTTCTGTGTGTTTATTCTCGTCCGGGGAAGGTGCACTGATGTGCTTTGGGGTAGTCGGAGAACCAGGATGGAGCGGAGCTGGCGTACTGAAGCGCTTGTAATCGATTTCATCTCCGGAGATGTTGGTGTAGATTGATGTAATCGGAGGAGGATGAAGCGTTTGCTAGTGCGACTCGGTTTTAGGTGAGCGGAAAGAACAAAGCTTCTCGGAGGATTAGAAGATAATACGCGGAAGTAAGCGTTGATTTGATGAAGCGGCGCTGATCATGGGTTAAGCAGATAGAGAATTATACAAACAGCTGGTGTTTGAACACTGAAAGCTCTTCTCCGTGGAATTTGTACAAAAACTTTGTGTGCAGACATCAATTCCTCACTGTTCCGGCTCTTCTATGCTAAATTGAGACTAAATGCTCTGAATTTGTCTTCGTGAAAGATCACCCAGATTGATCTTGGTGTATATTCTCCGGATTCAAGGCGGTAATGGTTGTAACTTCTCGTGTGGCTTCTCTGGATGATGGGTGGTGATGACATGTTGCTAAGATTTGGTCGTTGTGACGGAGCTGTGAAATTTTTTGTGAATTGCTTAGCTGCGGATGAGAAGTCGGAGAAGAATGGAAACTCCGGATAGAGTCTGAAGATGAGATGATGAAATTTTTTTGTGAATTGCTTAGCTTCGGATAGCGTCTGAAGTTTAGTTGCGGATGATGGACACGCGTGCCATTGTCATCTGTCGAGAGGGATGACGCGGCTTGTCGTTGTGATAGCGCCTAATGATGATAGACGCGGAGAGCAAAGAAAGACACAGTGAGATAGGTTAAAAAATTTGTGCGGATAGAGGGTTGTAAATGGAGAATGAAAGGTGAGAGGTGAAATGTTGTGGGAATTGGGGTGGACGGGTCTTGATCGGCGAGAAACTAAACTTCTCCCATTGTGGTCGCAATGTTGAGGGGGTAAAAGTGGGAAGAAGAAGCAAGTCCAAGCCACAACAATCCCAACCTCCTTAAAGGTGAAGAGAGAGAATGGGTCAGTTCAGAATGAATTCCTAAATATCCTTTCCCCCTTTTCTAATAATCCCTCATCCTCTTATGGATAAGCACCCATAAGATCAATATATTACGAAACTACCAATTCCTCTCCTTTAAGTTATTAGTAAATCCTAAGAGGCTTTCTTTCTTCCGTGGACCAAATCCCAACTAGACTAACATGCTCTTTTATGAGCTAGAGCTATCCCAACCTTGTGGGTTAGGTCTAGTCCCCAAGTCTCTCTATCCTAGAAGGAATCCCTAATAGATTAAGGGGACTCATTTTCTAAGGATAATTATTTTCATGTATCAACACAAAGCGGCTTACTTCATCTGGTGTCGTGTGACTAGCCATTGCTACCCTTGCGGATGGAATTGCAATCTCTGCAGGCAATATCGCGTCATCCCCATGGACCAGAGAATATGGAGACGCCCCCGTGGAACTTCGTTTCGAGATTCTGTATGCCCATACCGCGAGCGGGAGCTGCTCATGCCACTCTCTGTGGTGGTCCTCCACTATCCTGCTCAAGATCCGGATGAGCGTCTTATTGCTCGCCTCGTCTTGCCCGTTCCCTTGAGGATAGTAGGGGGTTGACGTATGAAGACTCACATTATATTGCCGTAGCAAATCTATTATGTCCTTGTTTACGAACGACTTTGCATTATCCTCCCTGATAATCATGGGCGCGCCAAATCTACAAATAATTATTCTTTGATAAATGCTGCAATAGTTTCCCCAACATAGTCTTTGAGAGGTATCGCTTCGACCCATTTTTTGGTGTACTCGGTGGCGGTTATTATGTACTTGTGGCGCTTCGAGGACATCGGGTTGATCTACCCTACAATGTCTAAATCCCAACTGTGGAACGTCCATGGTGTTACCACGCTATGCAGCAGGGTATGGGGTGTTCTGATTAGGTCTCCGTGTATTTGGAAGTTGAGGCATCTTCTCATATGTTCTGCGGTATTACTTTCCATAGTGGGCCGGTAAAACCCGCCTTCATAGAGCCATAGAAACAACTTCCGCATTCCTTAATGTTTTGTATTGTGGGACCGAGTCATTACTTCAGCGGCCTCCTCGTCCGGTAAGCACCTTAACATAGCGTTACTATAACTTCTGTGGTAGAGGATCCCCTCATGTATGAAAAACGCGTCGCTTTATTTTGGATTTTTAGAGCCGCCTGCCTATCACAGGATAATTTTCCGTTTTGGATGAAATCCATATATTGTTGTCTCCAATCTACCCCGTCGACTGTGCAGACCTCGGCGGGTTGTGGTGGAGCTTGGAAATCAGCGCAACTGTCTTGGAGGGCCGCTGCTTGCGCTGACATACTAGTCCAGTATACTCTCCTCTGAAGCTTTCTGTAGAGGTGAACTGCTGTAGTTTGTACACATGTTGTCGTGTGTATATCCTGGAGTATTTTTTTCCGCTTCTCTCTTATTTACGCACCTGGAAAGATATCCCCCTGTTTCTCGATGGTAAATAGATCCTTGGATCAATACGAATTATTTCAGAGTTCGGGTAGGTATTACACGATCCTCTTCCGTTTTGATCAGATCGTCGATGTAAGTCCGCCTCCAATCATCTGCCTCTTCGAAGGCCATGCCTTCTTTCCAGGTGCTGGGCAACTCCTTCCTCCTAACTGTTACCGTACCCTCTTCCTTATCATTTAATTGCATCTTGCTAGCTAGTGTTGCCAGGGCATCTGCGTGTTTATTCTTGCCTCTGCCCGTATGATCTAGGGTCGACCCTGTCTCACTTATCAGGTTTTGAGCCTCTGCTCGATATGGAGCTAAATGTGGTTTTGAGCCTTTGACGTACAAATACCCGTTGACTTGGTTAGTTACCAACCTCGAGTCACCTTTTATGTCGACACCTCCCAAGCCAAGCTCCTTCGCCATTCTGAGCCCTAAGATCAAAGCTTCATATTCTACGACATTATTACTGCAGGGGAAGTCTAACTTGAATGAATATGAGAGTAATTCTCCTTTTGGTGCTTCGAACACTACTCCCGCTCCTCTGACGGTATTATATGACGATCCATCAAAAAACATGGTCCAAGGCTTGTTAATATCGGCGGAAGCTACCTCTTCCAGCACCCGGTCGTGAATTTCATCATCTCCTTCTCCAGGAAACATAGTCATTAGGTCGGCGATCGCTTGCCCTTGTACTCCTTTAGGTCGATGATAATCGAGTTCGAACTCTGATAGCTGCAACAGCTATCGGGTTATTCTCCCAGTCAGGACATGCTTAGAGGCGAGGTAAGATATGAGGTTTGCCGCGGCTACAACAATCGTCTTATGCGCCAGAAGATACGGCCTTAGTTTCTGTGTTGTGTAGATGAGGGCTAGGCATACTTGTTCCACTCGTGGGTATCTCAATTCTGCGTCTTTTGAAACCCGACTCACGTAGTAGATGGGTGATAATTCGTTTCCTCCCAGATCTTGTGCCAGGACTTCCCCTATGTCTGAGCTCGTGAACGCCATGTATAAGTAAAGAGGCACTCCTTTTATTGGTGGTTTGGGAACTTGGGGGCCGACGAGGCATTGTTTTAGTTTTTCAAATGACCTGTTGAGTTTCCTCCCATTTGAAGATGGTTCATTTCCTTAGTAGGGGCAAGAACGCCGACATTATCTGAGCCAAACCAGGCACGAAGCTCCGCATATAAGATATCCGTCCTATAAATGCCTGGAGATATTTGGCATTAGTTGGTGGTGTCATAGTCATAATTTCCTCGACCTTACTTGGATCCACCTGAATCCCTTCATCGGTTACAACGAATCCCAAGAACTTTCCATATGTTACCCCAAAGGCGCACTAGAGCCGGTTCATCTTGAGTTGGTACTTCCTGCATCTTTCGAAGACTGTATTTGGGTGAGATTCGTGGATCTCAGTCTCTGAAGTCTTAACTACGATGTCGTCCACATATACCTCTACCGTCTGATGCAATAGATCGTGGAATATGGATGTCATGGCGCGTTGGTATGTGGCATCGGCGTTTTTTAGCCCGAAGGGCATCACAACGTAGTAGAAACTCCCATATGGAGTTTGGAAAGCAGTCTTCATTTTATCTTCCTCGACCATCTTTATTTGGTTATATCCATTAAACCCATCCATGAAAGAGAAACGCGTCTTGCCTCCAGTCGCGTCCAGCGTTAATTCGATGTTGGGTAGTGGGAAATCATCTTTAGGACAGGCCCGATTGAGATCCATATAGTCTACGCAACACCGGATCTTTCCATTCTTCTTCACCACTGGGATGATGTTGGCTAACCAGGTCGGGTGCTGGATAGGTTTGATGAACTTGGCTTTCAACAATCGTTCCACTTCTTCCTTTATTGCGAGAGTTGTAGCCCTCGGGAACTCTCTACTTATTTGTTTTATCGGCTGGAATTCAATAGACACTCCAAGGTTATGAGCCATGAGGCTGCTATCTAGACCTAGAGTTTTGTCATAATCGTAAGCGAAAACATCTCTGTATTCCTTAAGAAAGGCGATCAATGCTTCACTTTCTTCCACGTCCAAGCTTTTACTGATCATGATCGGTCGCTTATCATCTTCCGTTCCGATGTTAATTTCTTCTACTTCATCCATGGTGAGGTCTTTGGGAGCCCGTTCTTCTATAGACTGTGTGCTCGCATTAAGTAGTCCCCATAATTCTTTATCATCAATTTTATTGTATGGTAGCTCGCTTAGGTTTTGATCGTCTGAGGGGGGCTCTACGTCGGGTGTGTCGAAGTTTTGTGTTCTTGTAGACGCTCTCTCGGTTAATTGCTATAAGCGGTACATGTGCCCCCCATCTAGTCTTGAGAAATATTGGAACCTAGGTTGATCTTCGTGTTTCCGCTTTCTTTCGTCTGGGAACGTCATCCTGGACGGGATGAAGACTGACTTGCTTGGCTCCGTCTTCTCTTCCTCACTCCATTTTGGTAGCGGGGTAAGTTTCACCTTGGGGATTTCATTTACTTCCTTAGCCGAATCATAAAAACCGCATCTTCCATGTAAGCTTCTTCCGGGTCAAAGAGGTGGTGAAAAAGCGTGGGTCTAACAACCACACCCAATATTTCGCTTAGCAATATGTATGGACAAGTTCGGCAGATATCATCTACTCAAGGTATCAACGAGATGCAGTTTAGATTCCTTAAAGTATTTAAGAAAATCATGAACCACTTCGGCAGAGTAACATGAGGCATTGGGATGATAATCTTCAACAAGAGTTCTTTTCTCCCTCCCTTTGGACTCAAAACCAATACCTTTATCAAGAAAACCTTTATTAAAACCCCAAGCATGTGAAGAGGAAGACATTCTTGACAACCCAAAATAACCACGAGTATGCAAACGTGTCTCAAGGTTTTGGTATTTAAGGGTTTCTTAGGGAAGAAGTTGTTAGGGTTTACAAACTGTTGACCCGTGATGGTAACTGTGTACACATACGAACACAACATGACCCTCAAAGAAAAAGAACAACAAAAAAACTTTTTCTACATGAGAGACTCATACATGGCTCAATAAATTCCATGACCTTGATGAAGAAGTTTAGAACACAAGTGTAGCAGGCAATAAGAATTGCAAAGAGATAAACAATACTAGACACACACATACTTTTTAGGCAATATTGTCTAGTTTAACTATAGACGATAAGAAGATAGCTCAACTAAACAGAATACAAAAATTGCCATATTATACCTGTTTTTTACACAACTTGCTCAACATGATTTTTATGAGCAAGTTCTTATCCCTTGTGATTAATTAACACAAGTATGAGCTTTGAGCTCATCAAATGTCCGTAGATTACGGTTGACTCTCTTTTTCTAAAATCTTGAGGAAAAACGATTATGATGTGAAAAGTTATCATAAAATTTGCTATCATCAAAATAGGATGCATAGTTTTTATTTTTACCTAAAGTAGCTTGACCAGGGAAATTTGACAACCTGTTAATGAACTCTTTATATCCTTCAATTATCATTTTTAGATTGTCTTCGCCATCTTTGCTTCTTTCTTCCGGTTCATTTTTCACATCGAGAACAACATCATTTCCCTTTCTATAATAAGAAGATTTATGAACTCTTCTTCGATGAAATGATTTAGGAAGACTGTCTCTCTTTTGAACATTTGAGGAACATCTTGAACAGACCTTCCTGGTATAGAACACAGGGCGAGTACTAAAACCAATTGGTTTAGACATGCGAATGTCAGTTACACCTTCAAGAATCAAATCTAAGGTGTATTGAAGATGATCAATCGACTTGTCATTCAACCTGGATTTTCTCTCTCGTTCAACATGTCCTTTTGAATCACAAAAGAGACATACTTTCTGATCAAAAAGGAGATCAGGAGAAACAGTTTTACAACCATTGTTAGGAGACTTTTTTCTTCCATGTGGTGTAATTCACATCATTTCTTTCAGGAAGGGATTCTGATTTTACTTCTGGTTTAGGAACGTTTTCAGTCGTAGCAGAAGTACTTGGTATATTAGACTGCTTAGAACATCCTTGAATAGAGAGTTTACTCAAGCGATGTTCAATTTCCAAGGCATCCTTTTTCAGGCTATCCTCAAGAGTCATACGTGAAGAATGATCTTCGGTATTTTCTTTGAATTTGCAGTCTCTTATTACACCAAGAAGAACACTGACATGATGTTTCAACCGATTAAGTCTATCAGCTTGGATTCTATCAAGATTTAGAATCAATTCACTCTCTTCAGCCGTTTCCCGTTCATTGATGGAGATGGTCTCTTTTTAAGGGTAATCGGAATCACACATGTCAGTGTTTGTCTGTCTTGTCAGAACACAAGGTTCATATATATTCGAGATTGAAGAGCCTTTCTCTTTAATAGTATTAGACGAGACAAAACTTTTATTTCTGGTGACGCGTTTATCAGAGATAGTACTCTTGTCCATAGAGTCAGATCGCTACAAAAGCAGACTTGTAAAGTCTTAAACGTTTTTGCCTGCTCTGATACCAATTGAAAAAGCGGGGGTATAACAACCAGACCCAATATTTCGCTTAGCAATCTGTATGGACAAACTCAAATATACTTTCTAGAGAATCAACTAGACAGTCAGACTCAATCTAGATAAAAAGTATATCAAAGAGTTTATATCTCAATCTCTCGATTTGATATATACTCAAGCAAATAGAAACATGTGAGTCTTTATCAAATACTAGAGAGATAACTTGGATGGTACCAAAGACCAACATCCAAGTGTCAATCAATTTAAATCAACAACCTAAAGGTCAGATATTCTAATTGATTGAACAACGCACAACCTGTATTATTTCAATTATATAAACAAATATAATGCGGGAAAGAAATAACACAGACACCAGAATTTTATTAACGAGGAAACCGCAAATGCAGAAAAACCCCGGGACCTAGTCCAGATTGAACACACACTGTATTAAGCCGTTACAGACACTAGCCTACTCCAAACTAACTTTGTTCTTGATTGTAGTTGAACCCCAACCAATCTCACACTGATCCAAGGTACAGTTATGTTCCTACGTCTCTGATCCCAACAGGATGCTACGTACTTGATTCCCTTAGATGATCTCACCCACAACTAAGAGTTGCTACGACCCAAAGTCAAAGACTTTAATAAACAAGTCTGTATCACACAGAAAAGTCTATGATAATAGATAAATCCGTCTCCCACGAATATACCTATGAGTTTTGTTCCGTCTTTTGATAAATCAAGGTGAATAGGAACCAATTGATAATCCGGACTTATATTCCGGAAGAACAACCTAGTATTATCAATCACCTCACAATAGTCTTAATCGACGCAGCGAAAAAAAAAATTGTGGAATCACAAATGATGAGACGAAGATGTTTGTGATTACTTTTTATCTTGCCTATCAGAGATAGAAATCTCAAGCCAATTATTACAATTGTACTCGTACGATAGAAACAGCAAGATCAAATCACACAACTACAAGAAAAGTAGTATCGGCCCGGCTTCACAATCCCAATGAATTCTTTAAGTCGTTAACCTGGTTTAGAAGAAGAAACCAAAGTTTAAAAAAGAATCGGCTCTAGCTTAGCACAACTAATATCCACACAGATGTGTGGGGATTAGGTTTCCCAATTTCTAGAGTTCTCCCTTATATAGTCTTTCAAATCAGGGTTTGCAATCAATGTTAGATTAGTAACAAAGCATTCAATATTCACCGTTAGATGAAATCCTGATTAGATTCAAACTAATACTTATCAACCGTTAGATTGAAAACATAGGTTGTCATACACACATGAAATGCACGTTCCCGGGCTTGTGTAACCGTACCCAAACTTGTACATTAGTTGGTTCAACAATAGTTAACCAAATGGTTAGCCATATGATCACTTTCATATCAACCATGTTCTTCTTCCCCATAACTAGTTCAAATGAATCAAATAAACTAGTTAGAGAGTTTTTCAATTGCAAGAAAATCTTATGTACTACACAAGACACAATTGAAGCAAAAATGATTTGATTCACATGAATCGGTTCATGAACTCTATAGCCATGGTTTGCAATTGCATTCCTTAGTTTATAAAGATAAGTTCACTAAACATCGTTTTTAGACATAACCTACTCAAGTTCGCGGACTGGGTTCGCGAACTTAAGTTACCGGATGGAGTTCACAAACTCCAGCAGAAATTGTCGGGTTTGAGAACTTCGTCAGTTCGTGGACTGGATTCGCGGACTGAGTTCGCGGACTTAGCTCACACACTACTCTGATTCACTTGATCAACAAAGTTCGCAAACTTCGGTTCAAGCAATAAGGACTTATACATATATGTGTTTCCACAATAATGCTCATATCCTCCAAATGATTATATAGTCTAAACTCTCATTTCAATCATTGAAACATTCTCAGAGGAAGTTATATAGTTTTTATTCACAAACCATTTCTCGTCAGAGCAATTTTCAAAGTGATTGAAACATAGCATGACTTTCGTCACTAGGTAAAGATGAACTTGGCTAAAGAGAAAGCTTTACCAACACATATTTAGAGAAATAGATAGGCGAGGTAAACTCGGATCGAAATACCAAATGTGTATAATCTAAGTCTATATAGAAAAACGACTTTTCTCTCAAGATAGGAGATAAATAGACTTTTGAGTGATAGATAAGTTCAAGTTTTCACATACCTTTTAGTCGATGAAGATCCACCAGTTCCTTGAGTAGTCCTTCGTATTGTATGATGATTGCCAAGGAGTTCTTGAGCTCAACTACACTTTCTGCCCTAGTCCGAGACCTTAGCTATAGTAGACTAGAAATCAAGACTTATAGTTTTGATCACTAACATTGACAAACATGCTTGAGATAGAAACGTATGCGAGTTCGACCGAGCAATGCTCTAACAGGTGGCTCGTGGCTGGTATCCGAAATTTCCTTCCTCCTATGTTAGTCTTGACATACTGATGGTATGTTGACGCTACCACTTTATGGTTGAGTAACCACCCTCGTACTAGCAGTACATGGAACGTCGTATCATCTTCTAGTACATAGAAAGGGGTAAGCCCACGAATGAGACCAATATTCATAACCAAATGGACGATACCGATGGCCTTCTGGGTATTTCCTCCAAATCCTTTCACCGTTGTGGTTCGCATTTTTATTGCCGACTGTTGTACTCCGAGCAAGTCTAGTGTGTATGTAGAGATTAATTTAGGTATGCACCCCATCTACGAAGGCCCTCTTCAAAGGAATCTTATTTATATACGCGGTCGGATACAGGGGTCTGAGGTACTCTCCCGGGTAGCAAATGTCCTCGTCCGTGAATATAATAGCTTCTTTTGGGAGGGAATCGTAGGGCTTCCCGCCACAATCGCTGCTATAGCTTTGGCCGCTTCCTGCTTTGGTCTTCGCTAAAACCTAGCGAGTCGAAAAACTGCTGAGCCAACATCGTGCTCACGAATTTGCTAGAGACACCGTCTGTATTTGTAAATGCGCGACCCTCCATGGCGATCTCGCATGCTTCTTCATCCTTTTCCTCCCAGGGTTTCCATTCGTCTCTGTTGGGGTCACAAAAAAGCATCATTAGCTGATTTTGAGTTGCTTTTCCTCCATCGGAATCTCCTATTTCGATTTCTCCCACTTCCAGTTTCTTCTGAAACATTCTTCTTAGGTTATAACAGTCGGCCGTGGGATGCTGCACTCTACGATGGAAGTGACAATACCTGGCGTTGCTCTTCTGGATATCGTTGGGGTCCGCTCTTGTTGGAGGCAACTGAATTTCTTTGTTCTCCACCCACTATTCGAGGAGCCCGATGATCTGCGCTTTACTACAAGGAAATGGGGGAGGAAGCGGTTGATTCATGTATGACTGATTTGTTTGCGCGCCCCAGCCTTCTTGGTTGTTGTTTGCGCGGGTGTTCCTTGGTGTTGTTGATATAGTGTTGACTACGTTGCGCCAGACATAATCATAGTTTCTTTCTTCAACACAGTCGACGATTCTTGCTGCCGCTTCTTCCATCTCGACGAAGGTTGGGAATCGGAAGTTCACTAGACTTTTCTTGAAACATGGTATCATTCCGCGTACGCATATCTCCACTAGTGCATCTTCTTTAACGTCCTCATGGAAATCCAGCGCGAAACGACGAAACCGAGTGATATACTTCCCTATGTCTTCCCATAACCGCTGGTTACATTTATTCAAGTCGATGGTCGTGACTTTCATTTTTGCGGAGTAAAACTTTCTGAGGAAGTGTATGGACAGATCCGTCCATGAGCTGATGTTTTCGGGATTTAGGTTATCATACCAAGAGAAGGTCGTCTCAGTCAACGACTTCGGGAACTCTCTTAAGCATAATTTCCCATCAGAGGCTCGATCGTTCATAGAAGCGATGAATCGGCTAAGATGTTCTCGCGCGTTCCCTTTTCCATCGTACACTTTGAACTTTGGTGAAGTATAATCTTCTGGATATTGATAGTCCACGACCTCAGGGGTGTACGGGCTTGTCATAAAATCATAAGTGTTCTGTTTTACCACTTTGTAGTTCGTTTCGAAAAATTTGGCCATCGCCTCCTGCGTCATCATACCGTGATCCTCTCCTTTATCCTCGGCGTTCTCTAGGGATTCGTTAGCGCTTTGCTCGTTGCTAGCTTCTTTCAGCAACCTTCTCAACTCTCTCTCTTTGCGGATGTGTTCCTCTAACTCTTTCTGCATTTCCTTCAAAGTAGGTTGCGCGAGTGACGTGCTTCCGCCCTCTAGTTGTGTATCCTTATTTTGTGTCGCTTCATCATGATAGACATTATTGCTTATCCTTCCATCATGATATACTAGGCACGAGCCTCTGGGTATGGTCGCCAAATGTTAATACCAGAATTCTCGTTAGGTTCTACCTGTCCTAGTGTACCAAGATGACCTCACTTTTCTTAGAATAGTATGAGAGAGTGTTGTCTTTCCATTGTATCTTGTCCTTCCTTATATAGACTTTCCAAAAACCTCTTCTTTTTCTGACATCTTGCCATGTGTCCTAAACCTCCTTAATTACTACAAATGTCATCCCTTCTCTAATATAACCTCATTCTTCCTTGTTAATTCCTTCATTGTCCTTCCCACCTCATGGATACTTCTTCGGTGGACTTGGGCCCTAGTCCCCAAGTCCCCATGTTCCATGTATGGCCTTTCCTCTTTTTGGGACACCCTAACCTGGTTAAGGGGAATTATTTTTCATATATCAACAGGATACCCTCTTCTTTTCAATATCAACAAATCAATAATAAAATCTTATTTGATAAGTTAAGATGATTTTCTTCCCAAATAGCTCATTGGACTCTATCTGTTCAAAATTAAGGACCCATTGGCTAGTAAAAAAATATTTCTTCAATTATGGGCATGAGTACCCTATTCATGATGAAGCTTTATAATCTCGAAGCATACCATTATTTCACAAACCTCTCTGCCTTGGCGTTCACGGTCACAAAGGTCTTGCCCAATTCTCAACGTTTTGACCGTATATATTTTTCAACTGGCAATGTATCATAATTTTGGAAGAAAATATAATCTTTCCCGAATTTACTAGATTCATTTAACCGTAATGATGCCACACGGTACATATAACTTGTCGGACACTAGAGCACAGGAAAGAAAGGGATACCGATCCGAGCCTTTTCTTTCCCCGGCTATTATGGATAAAATAATAACAAGAAGTTACCATCTAAAGTTGGATTTAACAAGTAGGTTATCTTGTTAAAACATCATTCAAATATTTGAGGGTGGAAACGGAAATGAGCCCTCCTATAAAATAGATAATTAAGTTTCCAACAAAATTTAAGACATCAAGTAAAATCACAATATCCAAGATAAATAATATTATTATATTGATCCTTAACCTATATATGGTATATAAGTTTTCCCACCCACGTGCACAAACAAATTGATAAGATCACAAGGAATTTTTTCCGAGGCCATGATCCATCTATTAAAAAACTTCATCCACTATCAGCGTGTTGAGCTTATTCCATCCTAGTGGGTGAAGTTTTTTTCTTTTTTCTTTGTTCTCCCATAAAATAAAAAAAGCTTTACCCACTAGAATGGAACAAGATCAACACGCTGATAGCGGAGGGAGGATTGGGCATCATAAAAAGTACCAATCACAATAAAGCGTTCATGAAAAGAATATGGGATATACAGGAACAACCGCATTCCATTTGCTCAAGCCTCTACAACGAAAAATACCTCAACCATCAACCAATATTTCAAGGTACAATCACAATACCTACTACCGCCAGCCTGCAATGGAAACAAAAGGCATCTCTTATACCTTCTGTGAAAATTCATATATTTCACCAAGTAGGAAATGGTTTAGACACACCTATCCAAGCTAATTGGATACCCCACTTTAAAAACCTTGATCCCTTACAATGTGCTCCTATCCAATCAGTAGTATAATTAATAGACCCATTCTCTCATGATTGGAGACATGATCAGCTAAACAACCTCTCTCCCAATGCCATCCAACATATCATAAATATACACCTTCCCCTTAACAACATCCCAGACAAAATAATATGGCCCCACTCTAAATCAGATAAATACACCACAACATCTAGGTACAGTTGTGTAGTCCAACAGGATAACCTCGCACACCCACATCCCTTCCCAACTATCGAATTCTTATGGACATTACCATGTCCTCCAAAAATTCAGCTTTTCTTATGGAAAGCTATCAATGAAGGTTTACCAACCTTATATTTGCTCCATCATATCAATCTCTCCAACTCCAACGTATGCCCTCGATGCAACTTCGAGCCAAAAACAGCTACTCACATGCTGATTCACTGTCTGGTAGCTATGTCCACTTGGACCACCCTATCTAACCACGTATCAACAAACCAACCCTAAGGTAACCACCAACCAAATTACCCTAAACCACCAAACAACAATATCACAGATTCTTCAAACGCGAGGTAATACCTCAACCACCGCATCTTGTTGTTTCCTTCTTTGGTCACTATGGACGACCAGAATTGAACTCGTGTTCAAACAAATGCAATCCACTCATGAAGACATCCTGGCCAGATCTCTAGCACAACAATAAGATTTTGAATGGGCGAAAAAGGTTTCCCCTCCGATTCTCCCAGGGAAGCCTCCTCATAGTATGACAACAAATATAACCAAAACTTCTATAACCATTCAAGTGGGTTGGAGCATCCCAGCACAAGATTGGTTTAAAGTAAATACTGATGGGGCAGCTAGGGGTTATCACGGTATGGCGGGAGCAGGATACATCAACAGAGATTCGAACGCGCAAACGATAATGGCTCTTACACAACCTTTAGGAATAACAACGGCGCTAACAACGGAAAATATGGGCCACAATGATAGCAACTAGAACAACAATTGAAAGGAATTGGACTAAGGTCCTCTTTGAGACGGACTCAGAGAATCTCTTGCACTTCATTAAATCTTCGAAGGAAGCTTCATTAAATCATACAAAAAATGCGTCAAATACAATGTTGTGATATTCGACACAATTATAGAGAAGGAAACCAAGCTGCAGATGGTCTAGCAAACTTTACAGCAGACGACAATTAGACGGGAAACTTTTCAACCTCAATCTGGGACCAGACAAGTCCGACCTTTCTTAATCAAATTCTTTTAAGCAATTCTATGGGAATTATATTCCCATGTGCAATAACAATTTAGTTGGATTTTCTTTTCATTCATGCATGCTTCAAAAAAATAAAAAAATAAAATGGATATATAAGTTAACTGGACCCATTGTTTTATTAATATACTAAAGATGAAAAATGTGATTAGGAGTTGGCCTACACATGACCTTTTTTTTGTTTATTTTTTTGTTTTAAGCAAGGTTTAAGAATCGAAAATTACACGTTGTTCACCCTGTTTCCTCTATGATCATCCTATAGGGCAGGCATGAGCCAATCTGGTGGAACATACCACACCATATGGCTCTTGTTTTTCTTAGCCTATTGGGCAAGCTCATGGGCGGAATTATTTGCATCTCGGTTAACAAAAGGAAACTCGATGGACTGAATCTTCATAGTTAGGTTTTTTATGTCTTGGAATAGAGAGTGAGTTCTCAGATCTTTTGAAAAATCTTCATATTGATTTGATCGATGATGGCCCCCGCATCACTCTCGATTACGATCTTATTATCCTTTCTTTCCATTGCTACTGTTAAGGCATCTCTAATTGATATCACTTGTACTTCTTCTGTTGAGAAACAGACGAGGTGAGTTGATTCTACATATATAAAATTACAATTAGAATCTCTTATTAGTAATCCCTTTCCCCCAATTTGCGAATTAGGGTTCCAAGCCCCATCGGTATTGAATTTGATCCACCCTGTAGGAGGAGCAATCCAATCAGAAGGTGGATTAAGAGCCACAATTGCAGCGATGCGGTTGAAATCATAGGGTTTATAAGGGTTTGGTAGCATTGCTTTTGCCCTAGCCAAGATCGCAATCGGTTGTTCAGACTTTCTGTTATGAACTAAGTCATTTCTGTTAGTCCAAATAGACCACAAGAAGCAAGCAATCAGGGGAAAGCTTTCTGCTCTTCCTGATAGATCCTTAAAAGGATGAAGTTGCAGGAAGTATCTAATCCATTGTGCAAAGGTAATATTTTGAAATTGTTGGTTTTGAACATCTATCAACAACCAAAATCTATTGAGATTTTTTCAAGTAACTAAAGAATGCATTGTAGATTCCGATTTCAATTTGCATCAAGGGAAAGCCTAATCAAAAATGTGGATTCGACGATGGAGAATCGCTATCACAGGTAAGCTACCATTTAAAGCCTTCCAAACGAATAGCTTAATTCTAACTGGCATTTTTTGTTTCCACACAGCCTTCCATAGGTCTGAGTCAGTAGCATCTCCATCGACACTTAATGCCGAATAAGCTAATTTTGTTGAAAAGTTACCATCCCTTGATGGTATCCAAATTCTTCTATCAGTAGAAATATCTAAACTGAGTGGGATTTTTTCAAGCAACTCTTTTGTAGGTTGGTCAAACACATCACTAAATTTTGTTGTGTCCCAAGTTCTGGTATCCTGGTTTATCAGATCTTTAGTTGTCAGGTTTTTATCGGTGATTGTGTTTTCCTTTGGTGTAGTTGTCCCTTTGTCAGGAATCCAGTTGTCACACCAAGGGTTAATGAAGTTTCCTTCTCCCACCACCCATGAAATAAACGGTTTTATTGAACTCATTGTTCGGTGAAGACAATTCCATACCCACACATGACCCTCCTTCACTTACCTTTTCTCGTGATTAGATGGGGGGTAATTCGACATTTTTCTCCTTAAATAAATAAAGTATAAGACTGGATCTTATGGGCATGCCCAACCTCTTCCGAAACAAAAAAACCGTTACCTAAAGCCCGTCTTCCCGCTAGCCTTCTCTGGTCTTTGGGAATCCTAGCGGGAAGACTCCGAAGACGGACAACGGTTAGCCTTTCTCAAAAAGTGAAAAACAGATAGCCATCAACCGTTTCAAAATTAAAAATCATGTAACTTGGTGAGGTCGGGTGGAATTTTTACATAAAAGTCGTGTATCTTAGTTGAAACCGGATAATGATTAACCGTTTTTGGTTAAAAATTGGGTAGCTAAATAGGATTTTGGTTAAAACAAGTATGACTTTGAATAAGTGGACCCAATGAATTGAATAACGGACAACAATTGGCCGTTTTCTACCTAAAACGGATGATCATTATCCGTTCCCCATGCAAATAGAGAATGACCACTAGGGCTAGCCTCTTCCCAAGCCACAAAATTGGTTAAAAAGACCAAAACCAACAATTCCTGGGTGAAACAGACTGGTAAGTTTTAATACTGTTTATATGGACATGAATCAAAAAAATACTGTTCAATTATCCATTGTGGATATTTCACCCAGAATATTTTTTATTTATTAACTGGAACAGATTAATATTCCCCTATCTTCTTCAGTACACATATCTTTAACAGTTCGTAATACAACTACAAGTCATAATCAAAAACTCAAAAAAAGAAAACATTTGTTGGACGAACCAATCTCACTTCGTATTTCAATCGGAAAAATCAAGTAAAGAGGCCACACAAAAATCACTTTGACAGTTAATTTGGATACCATCTCCAACCGACCAAACGGCGGCCCACTCTTGTTATTCCACTAAGTTGTGATCACCATGAATCTGAATTACGATGGACAAATATACAAAGACTATTGTTTGCCGACGACAGTTGGAAGACTCAAAAAGTACATGGCTTTTATGTATCAGATTTGAACTTTTCAAGTGAAACACCCAAAATATGAAGGAACTTGTTCGGTTTTAGCCAATTAAGCTTCAGAAGCCCTGGACACCGACAAAGAAAAAAAAAATCAGTAAACCTTATTTGTATAAAAAGCTTGTAAATACTTGTCTAAGTTATTGCAGAGAGGTGTATTTTTAGAATCATGTCCCTCATCCTATCAAACTTGCTACAAACCTGGTAGCTATGTTGTTAAAGCAAAACAGAGTAACCCTATTTGGGAATATGGTGAATTGTTAGTACAAAAACTGTTTTTAAGCAATTTTAAGAAAACCCACTACATAAATCTTAAATTACGATAGAATGAAACTAGTTTCATCTTACTTTAAACATGGGCGAAATCAAATTCAACCCAATCTAAAACAAGATGAAACTGGTTTCATCTTAGTTAAAAATGGGGGAAACCAAATTCAACCCAATATAAAACAAGATGAAACCAATTTCATCCTAGTATAGAAATTGGATGAAACTAAAATCAGTCCAATCTAAAACAAGAAGATGTACAAATGATGAAACCAGGCTCATCCTGTGGAAACTCAAGATTAAACAGTAAAACTTGAGATGTACAACAAATTCAACTAGTAGCAACAGATGATGAAACCAGGCTCATCCTGTATAAACTCAAGATGAAACCAGTTTCATCCAGTAAAACTTGAGATGTACAACAAATTCAACTAGTAGCAACAGATGATGAAACCAGGCTCATCCTGTGGAAACACAAGACAAAACCAGTTTCATCCAATAATAACACAAGATATATGAAACTTTCATTCAAATGCATCAATTTTTTTTAGGGCTTTATCAAAATTGGATTTAGGAAACTTACTCATCTTGTGAAATTGGCAGAAAACAAAACCCAATTCCTTTAATTAGCTTCAATCGATCTATGAAATTAACCTCAATTTAATTAGGGTATTTCAAAAAAAAAAAAGATATTGATGGCGTTTTCGACGATGGTGTTGCTGGAGTTTGTAGTGGTGGGGATAATGAAGGAATATGGTGATTTTGTTGATGGCGGTGGTGGTGTCTTTTTTGTTGTTTCTGGTGGTGGAGATGATATGTTGTTGGTTTTTACGATGGTGGTGTTGATGATGTTGTTGTTGGTGTTTGTGATGGTGGAGAACGAGATGCTGATGGTGGTGGAGATAATATTTAATCCTGGTGGTGTTGGTTTTCTGCTGATGAAGACGGAGGAGGAAGAATGTTGTTTGTGGTAAAAGAAGAAAGCTAGCAAAGAGATAGATCTAAATTGAAACGGTGCGGGTACAAATGTCTGAATTGGAACGACGTGGCGTCCGTCCATTTCACCCAAACCAAATTGTTACACGTCCATTTCAACGGGAAAAGATACGTTTTTGATCAAATGACCCATTCACTGTTCCCAAGCTGACGTCGAAACGTAATCGGGAAGCTCTCGGGAAGAGCCATAATACCGGGTCTCCAGACCACTTCCCAGAAATCTCCATATTCACTCACCGTTCGTGGGAACACGAAAGAACACCCCGTAACTCTCCGTTACACAATCCGCGTCTTACCCTCCGTTTAATTCGTCAAAGACGTGTTGTCAAGACCATTTCACATTCGCCCACGTATCCCCTACCGTAACGTCAAAAACTAATCCTAACCATTGAAGGAATCGATCAAGATTGAACGTCTTTTTAGAAGCATAATAATAAAGAAATAAAAAAATTCAAGTCGGTACCGACCTTTCTCCAAATTCCAAACCTATCCTGATTTCTATTCTCCAAACCCTAATCTCTATAAAAGTCCACCACGCCTCACCTCTTATATTCACATAGGAAATTAAATTATCATCAGAGAGAAAAAAGCTCAAACCCAAAATTACAATAGATTTGATTTAATTTTTTTTTTATCAAATCAAACAAAGAAAAATTAGGGTTCAATTTCAGATCTGATCAAGTCATAGAGCTATGGGAACAGAGGTGATGAGAGCACAAGATCCTTTGCAGAGGATGAGGGTATTAGGTCATGGAGCGCCTGTTTTATCACCGGTGCGGCGCAGTAGTTGCAGATCTGATAATCACAATCCTAACCCTAGCAAACCACATCATGAATATAAGCAACAACACAAGAAACGAGAGAATATGGTTTCGAAGAAATCATATTGTCTTGTATTTAAGAAAAACAATAATAGTAATTTAGTGATGGGTGGTTTTACTCTTTTGAAAAGAGGTGAATCTCTTGATGAATCGACCAAGAAGAAGATCGACGAGTGTTGTTTGGTCGAATCAAAGAAGAAAGTTCAATTCGTAGATGAAAGACCTAAGGTTTTTGTTGAATCAAAGAAGAAGGTTCAATTTGTTGATGAAAAACCGAAGAAAAAGAAAATCGAGAAGAAAAATAATGATTTTGTTTTTGGTGGTACCAAAAGAATCGGACCAGATCCACAAATGGTTCCTAGACAGGTTAACATCTCAGATTTAATTTCTACATCTCCTCCTTCTGTATCTCCCTCTCCACCTTCTTTATCTTTTCATGGAGTTGTTAACCGATCCGGTCCTATTTATGCCGGTGCTGGTTTTTTTCAATCTCCGGAGCCAGGTTCTCTTCCTCTACCTTCTTTTAACATCAAGAAGAAAGAAGGGTTTGTTGTTGTAGGTGACACTGTATCCGTTTCTGCCACATAAGATTTGAGAAGGATGCTTGGGATTGATGGTGTATTTGTAGATAACAATCTCAAGGCACCCTCGATCTGATTTTTGGAATTTGTATATGAAGATCTTTGATAGGTCTTGTCTACAAGTTTTTTTTCAGAAGAAATTAAGATCTACACTTCCGTGAATTTTTGAACGTGAAGCAGATCTGAAATTTAAGTTATGAAGAAAGTTTCTTATAGAAGAAGATTATAGGTTTTCTTTTTTTCCTTTCCTAATGTTTCCTTTAATTATTTTAATTTGGATCCACTGGTTAATTGTTTTAGGGTTTCGTTTATGTTCTTCTTTCTGTAATATAGAGTAATAGGGTATAGGAACAGCAGATGTTTGCTTGTTATGATCTCCTTTTAAGTCCATTACGTGAAGGATTAGGCTTGTGTTTTTCTTCTTTTCTACGAGTTGTATAAAAGTTCATCATTGAATAATTACGTGTTTTTAGTTTGTTCTTTTAACTGAGAGTTTGCAATATCATTATTTATCGTCACGAGAACCAGCAAAAACAACTTTGGTTTAAGCTTTACACTTATTGAACAGACAGCTATTCATGTGGGTAAGAACTTGTGTAATTTTACTTTTTGTGAGATCTTAATCACTGTGTAGCGAATGGATTCCCTAGGTAAACAAACCGCACGTAATTTTTCATTTAGTAGGAATGCCAGTGGTTATACCCCAATGGTCCTGCGAAGCCATTTCTTATAGTTAAGATTTTGATTTTAACCTTTCTGAGCTGAGCGCCTTTCTTGTTCACCTATTTTGAGAATTAGATTTCACAATGTCATCTATTTTGCAATCTCCTAGCTGAACTCAGTGAAGATCGTGTTCACTGTGTCTCTTCCACACGGTGGCCAGACCTGCAAGCTGTACTACCAAAACAACCGACACTCAAAAAAGGATTTGCTTGAATTGGATCTCGAGTTGCTCGCAATTCAGTATATTTAAAGAGGTCTTCTCTTTAAGAGGATTCACAAACATCATGAGTAACTCTCTTTCACAAAAACCGGATCACTTGGTTCTTCTCTGGACGTTTTGCTGTTGAAAAAACAAGATGATGACGGAACCACATCTGTCTGCATTGACTGTAATCCAGGGCAAAATTTATTCATGCATCTGCAGATCACCTAACTCAATGCAATATATGTTCCTGGTGTAGTTGAATCGTCCTTCTCGCTAAATGGTGTAATGAGTAAATCACACATAACACAGTCCATGGTTTGAGATCTCTAGATCTGCAGGTGGAGGTACATAATACAGTCTAATGTCCTATTCTTCGCCCCATCCGTCTACCTGTCTGTTTCTCTCATTCTGTCAATGCTGAACATTTTCTAGAAAGCCATGCATATATCCTACAATTTCACACAAAAAACTCTAACAAAGCGGAACCCAACTCAGATCAGTCCAGCAAATGGCTGTCACATCTCTTCCTTGCAAGCTTTGATGGCTCGCTTTCGGGTAGCACCAACCCGTGCTAGGTATTTGGATCCAAAGGAGGACATACAAGTACATCATAGCTACTGGGAACAAAACTAGACTGATTCCACATCTACTTCAAGAGTACTTTGGCAACTCGGTTCATGCGTTGCAGCTACAAAGGTAAAGAGGTTTGCTGGAAAGGGGATTTTGTTGGGGGCTAAGTAATAAAATCCAGTGATGATGCAATCAATCTGGTGTTCTTGGGAGATTTATGGGTACAAAAACCCACATTTCTACAATAAAAATTTCTATTTAGTGGCTCTTCGTTGTTGACTGGGGGGTCTCCAAGGTTCAACATGTATGGTAATGGTTTTGGTTGGGGACAGCCCATTGCAGTGCATAGCAGTGTTGCTAACAAGTGCGATGGAAAGATTTCTGTGATTCCTGGATTGGTTGAAGGGAGTTTTAAGTGTCGAAGCTTGCTTTTCTTCTAAGACATTGATGAAGCTTGTTCAAGTCTTCATATTGTAATGAAATTTGCAGAACATGTGTGTTTCATGATTCAAACATATGTTGTCTTCATATATACAGTAAGCATACTGACTATAGAATCAGAGCAGAATACAGATGCAATACCTGGCCAAGCGAGAAAACTGGTTCACGGACAATAAGAGAAATTTTCACACTAAATTGTATCAGGTGAAGCAAAATGCACTATGAACAACAACCAAGATAGACATACAAATAAACAATGAGTAACGGAAACTAATCAAATAGAAAACATAAAGCTACCGGTGTTTGTTTCGGGGCAGATACTCGCAAGATTCCTCCAGGTCTTCTAGGTCTTTCCTCTATGATGGCTTTTAGAGTTTCAGCTCGGAATTGGTGTGCCCCTTCTGGCACAAATGTTTTTAAAGAGAGACAATTCTCTACATGAGTGCATAGCTGATAATCAAAAAGACCACAATTGGGATCCTTCTCAAAGACAGTACCACAAGAGAATCTTACAACCTTGAAATCCTTTTCCCTGTGAAGATCGTAGAAGTGAAAGTTTCCCCCGTCGAACCAGTAAAGTAAAACCTTATCATTGAAGCCCATAACATGAAAACTGTCATAGCTGCAGGGAGGTGGCCGAAGAGAAAGAAGTAAAGTCTTTTTGGTCCATATACTCTTACTTCTATCATCCAATGTATATAAGTGAACCTTACAATTGTTCTGACTTGTTCCTGATGTCTTTTCTAGACGTGCAACACACAATGATCCTTTAAACTTAAGATGCCGTACTATCACTGCTTGTTGCTGCTGTTCAGTTGAGGAAAGAATGCACTCAGAAGGGATTTGAAAGACTTGAAATTTCTCGCTGTGGAGGTCGAACGAAATCATATCACGAGATTCTCCAGTTGTTCCCCAATAAAGAACACCACCAGAAGAGATGGCTGCTTTGTAAACATGATCACCACATAGTAAAATAGGAGGGTTAGGGATTTCAATTTTTCTCCAACAACTTGTCCCCAGAGTAAACACCATCATGCATTTAAACAGATCAACAGTAGCACTACTGCTAAAGATAATGACGCACTTATATTCCTTGCTAATCGGATCAAATCCAAATCCATGAAACCTAACATATCCATCTGCAACAGATGGAGTGAAGATGGAGAACACTTCAGGCATACTTAAGCTGTAGATATCAAAGTACTAGGATATTTTATCATCTTTGATAGACAAACTAAACCATTACAATAACCCACTACTTGTTTTTTACCATTGCTACCGGAAGTTAAAAATTTATGAACAATTCTCTCATCATGCTTATGGTTATGATTATCTTCAAAGTATAACATATGATTAACATTGAGTATGCAAAGAATTAAATTAGGGTTTTTCAGAGATTGAAGAAAGTAATCGGACGGAAATTTTGGGGTTTGATGGATTGAGTTGTACCAGTATTTACTTATGCTGCCAAATCTGATCACCGACTTAACTGGAACTCTGTTGATTATCTCCAAAACCATTTCGGGAGGAAAATTAGGTTTTCGTTGTTGCTCGTTACTATGACTAGTAATCTCCATTCTTTTCTGTGCCTTAGGTTCATCTTCTTCACTATCTTTGAAACTTCTAAGGCGTTTTGTTGCCATCACCTCGCTTGGCTCTCGACTATCTCTTCTTCCTCAATTTACAGGCTATCGGACTTTCTATTTCTCTACCGCTTTCTATTTTCTTATCTATGTGCCAAATTACCAAAGTTAGCCGTTGAGAGTTAAGCTAACCGATGCGAGATAGAAATAGATCCAGTATTGCAACTCTGTTCCGGTTTTCAATAAACTTGGTACAACTCGGGTGAATCAATCACCTAGTGTAGGTGCGAGCGGTGTCCTGGAATCCAGCCAGGTAAATTTCTCCCACCACTGGTGGCTGCATAACTCTAACTTTTATTCCACGATTCTCCCCAACTCGGTCATCATGGCAACTGCCATTGATTATTATATGCAGAGCAGGACAAGAAGCGACTACCAGGTGCTTCAGAAAACATTGTGTGTGCTTATGGAGGAGAGTTTGAGAGATTGTTTACAACTATGTAAAAAGGGTGAAACACCTTTCGCAGTATCGTGCCTTCGTTCATGAAGATATGATGAGCTTAAGCTAAAAGTTACCAAGAAAGGAGAATGTAAAACTGGGAATATAGAAGTAAATGAAATAAGCTTCAAATAGTACAGGTATGGAGATTCAGTAACTCAGTAATGAACGACCACTTGACACAGTGACAAATAAGCCATGGATGAAAACAAGGGTTAACCGAGCAGTCATGGTTTTTCATCCAGAAACAAGAACGATTTTGTAGGGATTCTTTAGAGCAAGTCTTATGGTGGAATCCATCCATCTTCCATCTTCCACGCCACACCAGCACTTGGAACTGTGGATGGAAGCGCAAGTGTAATGGTGGAATAGTAGAAACGCTATTCTTAATGGAGCTAAAAAAACGTAATTAAGAATGGAGCTAAAAAGAGCAATTAAGAATGGAACTTTTTCTTTCAGCCGTTAAATTCAACAACTCATTTTAATCTACGGATAAAAAAAAAACGCGTTTTTTTAGCTCCATTCTTAATTGCGTTTAACGCTGTTCTTATAGGCGTTCAGATGGATTCCACGAACCCTTCCACGAAACCGTGGAACCTTGCTTGGATTTTCTGTGGAAGACCCCAACTTGGAAGCTACTAGACTTGACATTCCATGATTTTTCCACACTTGGAATAGTTTGGATTCCACCGTAAGATTTGCTCTTATAAGCATATTAGTATATGGTAATTTCAGGATAAGGGGTATCATCAGTTAAGAGTTTCATGGTAATCAAACTATAACTAACATGACTAGCTGATGGGGGTACAGTTAGTATTTTCTAGGGGTATATAAAGGAACGCCCGTTAATAAAGTTCAAACAGAAAGCAATTCATACTTTAGTTACCATCATCTTCTGATTGTAGCCCAAACCAAAAGCTTCTTCCCAAAGAACATTTTTTTAACTCTTGTGGAAAATCATCTGGTTTAATCTCAGTTGGCCACTCGCCATCACCAGCGGCAATCCCTTTTTTCTTGTTGCCAAATCTACGGTTTTTCTTTTTATCCATTTTTGCCAGATAATATGCAGCTCCATTCAAAGACCTTGAAAAATCTCCCAAATCTTTTAGATCTTTGCCATGACATGTCTGCGCTCTAATCTCCCCCGCAATAGAAGCACCAAACTCATGTCACAACCGTCAGACCAAGTAAAATAAGCGCGACAATTGTTGCAAATATAACCTTTTGGATCAACTGTGCTTCTACATTCAGGGTACGGAAGTTCCATACGCAAGCAATAAGCTCTGAAAGTTGATTCGAATTGCACCGGACACGAAAATTAGAAAGTCCACGCTTCTTAGCAAGTCTGACACCATCCTTTACACCCATCAGCACTTGAGTGTAGAAAGACTTTCCATCTGCTGAGAACTTGGTTGAAGCAGTGATTGGCTTTGAGGCCGAGTCGCGTAAAATAACTGCGTATCCTCCATAGCCTTTATCCTTGTTATAGTAAGCATACACATTAACCCAAACAAAAAGTGTTTGATGATTATTCACTCTCCAGGAATCAACCCAATCTTTCAGTTGTGGTACTTCAACATCAGACTTTTTTCGATTTTCCACCATATAGTAATGATACAACTCCGAGGCAGGGACAAGTTCCACATCCTGCAAACCTCTTTATTGTCATTAGACTCATTACATTAAATCTATGAAATAACTAGGACGACATATAAGGTTTGGGGCTGAGAAGATTTCATATATAAGCACCTCAATTGTTTGCTAAATTAGGATCAGTGAGAACTGAAAAAAAAGGTTCAACACTCACGGTTGTCGACTTCGCCGTCATCTTCTTCCGAGTAATAATAGTCGACACAACTCGTGGAGGAGGCATCTTCTTCTTTTTCTTGTTCATCAGATTCTTCTTTAGCAACTGGTAAGCACTTGAAGACAGGCATAATCCGACCAAAAGAATCAAAAAGCTCATCCATTTCAGCCTGAATCATCTTTTCCATGGTACAATTTAGTAAAACCCTCGCTGAAGACTATGAGAAAAGAATAGACCTGAAAGAAGAGGCAGGTATTTCACCTCTACCGATCTCCTCCTGCAGCTACCCACAAATTATAAGGGAAAAAGAAACAAACAATTTCATCACAAAAATCAATTTCCCGCGCGAAGAAATCATCTAAGATAAACCAAGTAAAAATCTAACCGAGATAAAGAGAGAGATACTTACAATGTTGGAATAGTCCCGAACCCGAACCCTAACACTAGATCAAACTTCTGCGTCTGGCTTCCATATTTAAACTGATCTCGAAAGAACAACCGGGTTGAGAAAACCGGTCCAAACCCGGCATGTTACTCATCCTTTTCCCTTTTGGGTAGGTTAGTCCCACTTTTGTTGGGCTTTAGATGCTCTAGTCCATCCTTCCATGCCCAGTACTCGTTAGTTCAAATATCCTCTGGTTATTCAAAACTTGGACGAGTCAGTCCAAACCATGCCGATTCAATGCCAAAATTAGCCTTCTTTTCAGAGTTACGTATATGAGCGAGTCATTTTATTTTTAGATCTCAGTTTAAAATCATGAGAGAGATACGAGAAAGATTTTGGACGCAATTTTATTTCTTCACCTGATATCGCAAGTTATATATTGAAATATGGCATGGTTATAATTCGAATTAAATTCCTTAATCAGTAGCTCATAACACTGGAAAAACCTGAATTGTGCTTCTCAGTAAATGAAGTCTACCAGTTTATGCATCAACCAACTACAACTCACATGATTACAGCAAAAAGGATTCTCATACTCTATCGAGCGCTAAATGGGTAAAGAAGATGAACTTTACGGTCTTCACTTGACCCGACCCAATGGCACATATTCAACCCACGTTTAAATGCCCAAAAGAAAATGCACAGAAGATAAAATTTTTATACACCCCGTCTCAAAATAAGCGATTTTATAGATCTGTCTCTGAAAAAAAAAGTGTCCTACAAAGTATTTACAGATATTTCGGGTAAATCCCGGCTTGAAGACGGGCGTAGAAGAAGGGATATACGGTCTGTTCCATACCCGTGAACCCACTTATTTTCTCCACCCACAACGTTTTCCTGTTAATTTTCTTTCCTGTAAATCAATCAAACAATGTGAACCATTCAAATTTAATCAACGAGAAAAATAAAAAACAGAGATTGAGAGAGAAAAAAATGTTTAAGAAAAACTAACTAATTTTTTGATTGTGATAGATTAGACATCTAAACATGAAACCAAGAGAAATTAAATAACCCGAGAACCGAAACCCATTTTCCAGTAACAAGTACCGGGTCTGGGTAGGAGACAATAGCTCCCAATTACAGGTCATAGTTTTTACGCCGTCCTGACCAAGCCTTACACAACCCGTAGGCAAAGAAATTAAATAACCCATCGAATAAAAAGAAACAATGTTTAATCTTTACTTAGATTCCCATAGTTTGAGATACTTCTATGACAGAAGCTTTGCCACACAGAGAGAGAGCTAAGAAGTTTTTCTAGAGAGACTCAGAGAGAGTGCTAAGAGGAGATAAAATAGAAGCAGGTAAAAGAGATGGACATAAAAGTAATACTCCACGTGTGGCTCATGCACACAAAAGTAGCCAACTAAAAAAATTTGTATTTGGGTGAACAAGCCAGCCCGATCTCAATTTTTTAACCTTTCGGCTGAGTGGAAAGAAATCGAGAAAGAGAACTTTTTTCCCCTACTATTTTTCGCCACTGAAAATCAGTAAACTTATTTGACCCGTAAATATGCCCCTTGTAGCACATACGTTTTGCCACACTTTTCTATTCAAGGAACACAGTTGAACATTTTTGTCGTCGGCCCCCCACTGCACGCGGTTATCTAGTAATAGTCGACACAGCTCGTGGAGGAGGCATCTTCTTCTTTTTCTTGTTTATCAGATTCTTCTTTAGCAACTGGTAAGAACTTGAAGACAGGCATAATCCGACCAAAAGAATCAAAAAGCTCATCCATTTCAGCCTCCATCATCTTTTCCATGATATATAAATTATGCTTTCTTAGCTTTAACAGATGTGGAAAAAAGGCAAAGACGCACTGAGACATCCCAAAATAAGACATCTGAAGATGAAAAGGTCGACAAAAATGGCGTCAGCTTCAGAAGGCAAGATGAGCGAATGAGGATGAACCACGATCTTTTGTTGAAGGCGTAGCCTCTGATCCGGACGTTAAACCTTCCCGGAAACCTGTTGGTTGAGAAGTTGAGCCGTATCCACCTGATACGGCGGCTGAATGATTGACCAAGATTGATTTCCAAGCAAATGCGAGGAAGATGACTACTCAGATGCAGCCTATAAAAATCTTGAAGATCATCTCAGACAGATTTCTGAGGAAAACTCTGAATATGATTCTGAAGAAGATTTTCTGATCGTGAAGATGATGCCGACTCTGACGATCAATCATTATAGTAGTTGAACATCTTTTGATTTCTGTAGGTGTAGATGTTGTCTTGATCATTTCAGTATTTTTGCTTCATGAATACCAGAAACCTTGTTTGTCTATTTACCTCTGATTGAATGAAGTGGACGAATGTACATATGCATGAAAAATCACGATTCTTCTTCAGAAAATTTTAACTGTGAATTTTGCATATGTTGTAGTGGACCTCCGTATGGAGAGAACGTCCTGTCCTTATATTCTTTGTCAACTTCTCCAAGTTGACGCTTTGCGCAGGACGGTGTAAAATTTCGACAGACAACCTTACTGCAAAAACATCAATTTGCTTGCGTCTTGGAAACTTATGGAGCCCTCAAGGAAAGACGTGCACTATTACAGTGGAAGACCGTCAGTCCCCAGTATTGGTGAGATCTTCTCTTTGTTCCTTCTCTTTATTCTTTCTTATTTATAGAAAGGTGGAGATATCGAGGTTTAAGGACTTTGTGGAAATACCTAGGGGAATGTCGCTCGTCTGTGAGTGTTTGATGAGGTGTCAAACTCACAAAAAATATGTTCCTACTTTTCTTACACTAATAAGTAGCACAAGGATAAGCAGGTTCGTCCCAAGGGAGAGTTGAGCTAAAGTTGTCAATTAAATTTCTGAAAATATGAATAATGCAAGACAATGAACACAAATAAATGCAAATATGAGGATGAGAATGATTAGGGGGTCTTTCTCTACTAGTGAACATGAATCTTCTTCAAAATACATTTATTAACAATCCTAGACAAGTTATAAGTTCCACAAGTCCATTAAACTCCAAAGTCACTTCGTAGAATAAGTTCTCTACTTGTCAATCAAGCCACTTTGAATAAGCTCTCTAGTGTAACTTAACTAACCGATATGTTCTATGAGTCGAATTGATCCTAACCACATGCTCGTAAGTTCGGCATGTTAACCTAGGGTTGTCAAATACACATCAAAATCCGCAACATCCCATTGCAACGTTGATATTTTGCTACTTATGATTAAATCACCATAACAATTACGGATCACGGCTTAGTAATCTAGCTTTAGAATTGCAAACAAATCATTAATTGGCCACTCAAACAACTCACAAACACTCCCTGGTCATAAGCATAGTAGAAGACAAACAATAAAACAATATTGAAAAGAAAGATTAACTCAATAAATTCAAGTCACATAGCTTTGAAATATCCCTAACCAAACAAGAAGTTAGCTACACATCACAGTGGAGTTCATGGCAATAACAATCAAAGAGAAAGAAACTATTAAATAAAAGATATTCGAAATCAAACCACGGCAGCAAACCAAGCTGCTGGTGGTCTTCTTCTACGCAGCGTACTGCTCCTTGCTGTTGGTGCGAACAGTCAAGGTACAGGTACAGGTCCGGTTGTTTTCTTCTCTTCTTTTGATTACACAGACTGGTAAGATGGATTGCGGTGTTCTCAAACTCGTTACAAACAGGTGGAGGTGGAGAGTATGCTGTGTTGGAGTGGTCTCTCACGAGCAGCTGATGTTGGTGAAGGCTGGTCGTGAGATGAAAAGTGAGAACTGATGGAGGGTTAAGAACTGTATGCAGTTGGTCGAGATGAAGCTGTGGGTGATGGCTGGATGTACAGGCCTGGTGGTAATGCAAACTGCAGGTGCAGTGGTGATGCTGTAGATAGTATGAAGGTTGGTGGAGATGCAGGTGGTGATGTAAGCAGGTGAAGGTGGTAATGCAGATGGATTGGATGTGATGGGTGTATGCAATGGAATGGTGATGGATGGTATGCACTGGTGGAGGATATGCAGGTGGAGATGGAGAGTATGCTGATGGTAATGGAGATGGTGGTGATGGAAGGGTTTGGAGAGGAGCAAAAGCTCCTCTCTTTTGGCTGTGAACGGCGGTGGTAAGGGGGTATGTGGATCTCCTTTGTTGTAGCTTTTTTATGTTCTTATACAGCCTCAGTTTCTTAATTTAGTTCCTGCGGAGTACAAACCAAGTTTCCCAATTCAGTACATCTTCTAACACACGGTTCAATCTACCCCATTCATCTACAAAACCAATGGCTCTAGCTAGCTTTCTTGGCTGTTTTTCCGGCAGCAAAGTCTATCGTCTTCAACTGGCTTTTCTTGCACGAGTACTATCCCGAATCAGTGAATAACTCTAACCCAATATTCTTCAGTTCCTTCTCAACCACAATACATAGCATTCGGACCTGGTGCAGTGGCAAGAAAAGTAGTGAGAAGTGATGCACCTGTGGTTCAGGCATTCTGTCGAGCACTAAATGTGCATTATTTTGACATTACAGAGACAACTGTGCTCTTGATTTCCAAGCCTTTCTATGTCTCCTTCCCTGCAAAATTTCAAGATTCGGACAATACTCACAACTCCTAATCGAGTGATAACACTAAAACGCCATTAATCATTCATCTCCTCAATCGATGGCAGTGGCTTGTTTCATGTTCATTCCTGAGGTCTTGGTGATACTTTGCTCAAACTCTCCTGCTGTAAAATCGAATTCAGCGAGAACCCAACCTCTGTGCTTCCCTGAACTCTAACAAGAACTCTTAATTCTCTCCTCCATTAGTTCACTGCAATGAACGACATCTTCCCTGGCTGCAGTTCTCTTTCGCTGTCTTGGATTCAAACCACGACTGAAATCTTACCAAACTCGAATCAAACATCCGTGACAATCTCGGCTTCTAAAATAAGTCCGGACCCTTGGCAATCTCACGAGAACCATGGCTTACGGCGGTATGACTTGGTGCAGCTGCTGCTCTTGTTTGGTTTACTGAACTGAAAGTAGAAATTACCGTTTAGTCCAATTTTTCATGACCCAGTTAATGGCTAGTTCATCCATGAAAAACATTTACTCGTTAGTCCAAAAACATGTTTTTGGACTAGATTATTTATTCGCTAGTCCAAAAACTTTGTAAAGATTATAAAGTGTATTTTCTAAATACCTAAAACACAATTACGGATCTAATTAGTATCAACACATGTAAATATTACTAGTAATATGTTACTACATACTAGTAGTATCAATATGATCATACTACATATCAATATGTACTATATTAATAATAATAAAAAATGTTACTCGTAAATTAAGTAACTACTCTACTATACTAGTAGTAACATGTGTACTAGTAGACTAGTTTACTAGTAGTAACTAGTACTATACTAGTAGTACTAATAGTAACTAGTATTATACTAGTAACATATTAATATGTAATATCAATATATAACATACTACATACTAATATGACACTACATATTAATATGTAGTGTCAATATATAACATACTACATATTAATATGTAGTATCAGTATATAACATATTGCTACTAGTAACATATGTTACTACATACTACATTTGTTCTCTATATGTTATTACATATTTTACTACATACTACATATTAATACTAGTATATTACTAGTTACTAGTTACTACATATTACGTATGTTACTAGTTACTACATATTACTAGTTACATATGTTACTACATATTCCATATGTATACTAGTTACGTATGTTACTACATATTAGTATACTACTAGTTACTAGTAAACTAGTATTAATACTACTATATATGTTACTAATAACATACATAGTATATTATATGTTAGGGTTAGTAGAATAATTTTACTCTTTTGAAATCTTTTTTGGATTAGGGAGTAAATGTTGTTTTCCGCTGGACTAGCCACTAATCCGGATCGGGTTTAGTGGACTAAACAGGAAATCTCTCGAACTGAAATGAGTGCTAGTAGTGCTGGCTCGACCTGATAACTCTCTTGATTTAGTAAAGAACAGTCAGGTGGCCCCTTAACTAACCGTAGCCAGTCTTTAGCAATTCTGCCTAAACCAAGTGGTTGTCTTCAGTAGAAATCTAGTTTAGACGCACTGGAGACTCGCGCCTTTTCTATGATTCAAGTCCGTCAATATCCGAGGTTGCCAAACGATGCAATAAACCCTTTATTTCTCTTCTTTCTCACCACATGACTCCAATGTACCCACAAAATGGAAAACGAGCATAATACTCAAAAATACAAGAGAAAATAGTAAAGAAAAGTGTATCGAATTGATATTCAAATGATGTATTTTAAGCTCCTATCAGTGTTATGAATCCCGTCTAGAAATTTCTGCTTACATGTCATCCGTTTTGAAAGTTGCTGAAACTTCATACGATGTCGGAATTTGATGATTGACCCAACTTTTGAAGCTAAGAGACTGAGTAATCATATGCAAAATGAACCCTTCATTTTGGAGATGTCTAGGGCAGTCAATGACGCGTGTACATTCATAACTTGTAATCCCGTGCAAATTTTCAGATTTCATAAACCTGGGTATGAAAGCCACATCTTTCTGCTCGTATGTCCGATTGATGCGCCTTTTTGGTATGTTGTAGCAGAGATATAAAAGAACATCTTTTGTCAAGAAAGAATTGTCCCATTGCTAACCCATTGGTACATTTTTGTAAACCCATGTCCTGAAGTGTGTTGTATCTCATTTGTAGAGGCGATGTGAACATCTAGTAAAAGACTTTGCCTTGTGCCCTTCCGTCGTGCAGGATTTGTGAAGTATTTCATGTTAAAATATTTTCATGTCTATACATCTTGATCAGTGCTTGGAGAAGTCCAATCCATTGAGTAACACTTCAGAGAATGGACAGTTAAAGAAGCCGGCCACGAGGATGTTGCTCCTGAGACCGTTGTTGGTGGTGAGATTACAATTGGATTTGCTCTAGAGATCCTTGTTGATGTTGAGACTGTGGAAGTAGTTTCTCTAGAGATCCTTGTTGATGTTGAAACCATGGACGAAGTTCCTCCAGATATCCTTGTTGATGCCGATACTATGGTCGGAGTTGCTCCAGAGACCGAAAAGGCTAGAACCATGATTATGAACATAATATTTTCTCCTCCATCCAGTGAGTATTTACATTCACGAACTAGTCGGTGAGTTGAGCATACCTAAGATGAGGGTGTACTAGGGTTTTAACCCAAATTCTCTTGAACAATGTGACTTTACTATGAAGTGGCTTCGTCAGAGAATCGATGTTGTTGCAGACAGAAGCAACAGTCGCCATTATGGATGTGATCGGTGAAGATAAGAAGTTCCTCAGTCGTGCAAGGTTTGCAATGTAGAGATCCGTTGATGACGTTTCATGGCATCACATCAGGTTGCAATGACTTGCTACGTGGAGCACATTTATCAAAATTGATATGAATTAATGTTTTCAAAAAGATTAAGTCTCCAAGAGCATCCCAGAGGTGTTCATCTGTTCAGCAAAAAGATATGTTTTGAGGAAGTTTGTGCCATCCATGGAAGAATGTTGTTGCATCTTATCCATAAGTCTTGTCATGGAAATAGTGAAGACTTAACTATCGTAATTCAGTTACACTTTGACCATCTTGGTATTGAATCAGCGTGTCATCGTTGAGATATTTATGTTGAAGCTAGAGACGCTATTATCGAAGGTGTACCCTTTGATTGGGAGTACAATCTGAAGGCTTCTTAGATGCTTGTGCGTTGAAGCGTCGAATGTCTTTTGCTTGATCGTCTCAGCCCCGAGTATATTCAACATTCTTTTTGCGGTGGGATTCTATATATGCGCATATATCAAAGCCTTCTGATTTTGTGGCCCATATGGACCCTCATGCAAATATTATAAGAAATACCCGTGATATTCTTTATCGTGCTTGAATATCATATCAGTAATGAATATCTTAGTGAGATGCTCGATTAGGTGAGGTGTCAGATTCAACCACTTGGTAAAATATTAATGTGATGAAGCTACCATTCATAACATCTTGCAATAGCAGATTTGCTAGAATCCCCATGCTAGGATAGCATGTGAGGGAATAAATGACATAGACATGGGAGAAATGAGACTTGCCTGAGTGTGGAACCTCTTGATGAATGTCTATGCATTTTTTGTTGGTTCTTTCTTAAACCTCGTCAAAGAAGTTCCTCAAAGTGTCCTGATGATGGAATGTCCACCAAATCTTCTTGATTAGAACTTTCTTCGTTGGAGAGATATGTAACCAAAGTCGCTTTTCAGTAGACACATTTTCAACGTGGATCCATGCTCGTTTGAGGATCATGTCATATCCTGGATCTCCCTTGATTATGTGAAACTTAGCTTCAGTCCAGGTTGAGCCTATTCTCATCTTGATATGATGTATCTATAAGCATCTCTGGGTGTGCATTCATGATCTCTGGTTGAGAAGAGAGTATGAGTAGTTTTTTGTCGAGTGATGTCTGCTGCTCTGAGGGTAGTTTTCAGTGGAATGATGTTGATGGAGGTGCCAATATTGATAAATGTTCTTACGAATTCATTTCCTATCAGATGGATTGTAATATAGTTCCCAGTCATGTATCTCTGGCTGAAGGTTCATGGAATATTTCCGAGATGGATAGACGTTTGAAACGCTGTAATTCAGTGCTGTGAACATGTCTTTCCTTTGTGCTTTAGACAGCTAGATAAATTCACGTATATGTTCGACCAAGGATTGAACTGCTTCGTTGAATGATTGCTCGGAGAGATTGAAGTCCTGATTGAGAGAGTATCTTTGTGCGCTCCTTCAGTACCCAGTTGAAGTTCTCATAGATCAACATTCTCTTTCAAGATGCGTTTCAAAACATTGCAGTCACTTGTCGGATATTGAAGAGCTCATGAAGGCGACAATATATGGCCTTCTACATTTATTCTTCAGTTGGCTATCTCTTGGTGAATGAAAATTTGATTGCACCATCTGGGATCTAGAGTTACAGTAATTTGATCACTTCTTCAAAGGGAAGAAGGAAGTTTGAGTCTGTATCATTCCATGTTTGTGGATATTAGGTCGGAACTTGTGCATTCAGAGTTTAATTATCCTTCATTTATGCTTTTGGATGAGCGTAGGAAATTAGAGAAACATGCTTGTGTTGCTGTGTCTCATCTTTCCTTTTGCTCATTTCTGTAACAATGTTCGTGGAAGGTTGGAGATTGTATGGCTCGTTGATCAAGCGTATACTAACTCGAGTTTCTCATGGCTCCTCGACTTTTGTAGCCTTTGCTCTTCTAATAAAGTGGGTGCGGTGGTTGCTGATCATCGCTTTATGAAGCTCTGAGAAAGTATGCAATCAGATATTTTCTAGTAAGGCTCTGTAGACTGGGATCATTCTGTTTATGCACAAGTCTACAAGTTGTCATTCAGTAACATTTGGATCATGACAGTCCAGAGCCTGAACTATGAACCTTTTCACATAATCAGTCAGATGCATTTTTTTCTTTGAAACATCCCTCATAGATCAGAGAGAGTGACTTGTTTTGAAACAAATAAGTACTTTCTGTAAAAAGAGTTAATCATCCCTCCCCAACTGGAAATACTTACTGGTGCGATGTTATTGTACCAGGTGTATGCTCTGCTTGTCAGAAGCTTAGAAAATTCCTTCATACGGACAACATGGTTGTGCTCGTGTTCGCCCAATGATTCCAGAAACCGAGAAACATGTTCTCGAGCATTTCTTGTTCCATAATAGAGAATGAATGTTCGAGAAGTATAAACCTTTGGAAGGGGAATCCTTTGCGTAGCAACGGGGTATGGAGGTTGGTGATAGTGGACAGAGGATTTCTTATCTTTTCCACGGTTTTTTAAGAGGAGTTCCAAATCTTCACGAGTGATAAAACTGGATGGCTCTTTCGTTGGTGGTTTATCTGCATCTTTGTGGACTTCATCATCATCCACCACGTAAATTGGAGAAATTTGAGGATCATCTGTCGGGGATATTTCTTTGGCTTTCCCTTTTTATTGACGCTGGGTCTGAGTTTGTTCAGGCGATAACTTGTCCGTTAGATTCTTGAGGTGAGCGCATAGCTCCTTATGTGTTGTAGCCATGTCTATTTTATTCTTGGTGAGAATTTCATGAATCTTCATGAGAACAGTTATGGTAGGTAGATCCCTTATGATTTCCTCAGGAGACCGTCCGAAGAGAGGATTGTTGATGGTGCCAGTATCATCGCTTGCAGGAGTGATCACCGGAACACCGATATTCAGAGGAGTAGTATTAACAGGTGGTGTGACATTGCTGGACGGAGGAGTGGTATTAGCGGTACCACTAGAGCTTGCAATGTTAGGGTTGGGTGTTGAATCCGAGTTGGTAACTGAACTATACCTAAGATCGACCATTTTGACGAATTGAGATTGCAACCGAGAGATTAATATCCCACTTTGGTTGCCAATCTGTTGATGGGAGAAAACAATTTACTGGTTTTTTAAGAAAGTGGAGAGACGACCGTACAGAGGAGACTCTCGACCAAGCAAATTGCTTTAACCTTTTGCAAAAAGATGCACGACAAAGGGAGTGCTTGAATTCGAGAGATCAATCTGTAAGACTTCGGCCTAGACCAAGATAATGGCCGTTCCAAAGTCAATTCGGTCACAAGAGAGTATGGGTCGATCTATAGGAGGGAAGCTGAGAAATGTATGGGATCAACGATGATGAAGGATTGCGGATGTGTTGTGTATTCTGCATGAACAAGTTCTGATTGATTAAATTTTGAGAGTGATTGCTCAGACGATGAGAATTCATGTGTGATGAAAATCCTTTGTTCAGATGAGCACTCTTGTTCTCGTTGTTGTTTCAATCATGGGTTCAGAGACTTATTTATATTGCAAAAATAATAGACACATTGATCCCAGTAAGTGTTACGGTTTTTGGAGTCAAATAGTGGGAAAGTCGTAAATCGTATTAAAACCAATTACTCATCATGCGGAGACTTGGTTGATTGTCCACCCACTACTTTGCTAACTCCTCTAACCGCTTGCACGACTTAATCACATTCTCATCGTGGATGAACACACGTGTCGTAGGCCGCCAGACCAAAACCCTAGTTAATATCCCATATGTGACACGATTGATGTCTCGTGATTGTGGAGTCCGCAAGGCAGACATGTATTTAGTTAATCAGTTGTTGACTTGATGAGACGATGAGTCTTTGTATTGCTGACTCGAACATGATTTACGAATGTTGTAGGATTCATGAATTGAACATGTCTGTTGAGACAGATGTATAATTGTCGAGGAATGTCGATAGCTAAAGTGAGCAAATATTGCTCGTTTCATGAATTATTGGATATCGATAGTTGAACCAATATTCCTAATTCGAGCAAATATTGCTCATTTGATGAATTATTGATAGCTGGACCAAATAAAATATTAATTTAAGATACTGGCTACTGGACCGAGTATAATCAATTAAGATATTGATTACGGGATCAACATAAAATTATTAGTGTTTGAATCTGCTCAGAATTATGCTTTGTAGAGCCTTGGATTCGATCAATTGATGATTTATTGAAAATCAACCATTGAGTGAGAGAGGGACCGGCTACATGGGACGATGGGCCGACCACGTAGCTCCCAGATGCTCGAGTGAGCTAGCACCAAAGTCTCCTGAAGATCGATTGGTGAAAGGATGATTAAATGCTAGTTTAATCATTCATTAAAATAGTGCTCGTTTGAGCGTTAGATGATAAAACCTAATTATGGAGAAATGAGGGACTGACCAGGGGGTCAAGGAACCGGCTCTGGGTGGTCATGGGACCAACTAAAGATCTTTTGATGAAATTCCAAGTTGTTTGGAAGAGCTTGAACCTAGTATGAGCAAATTAGGTCAAATTATGAAATATGTGGGACCGGCTTCCTGCTTAGGCCAAAGGCTGACCCTGGTCGGTCAAGATAACATGCCCGTATCAGCTTCGTGTTCGTGTCTTAGTCTTGAGAATTCTGGTATTTTCTGGTGTGCATTTGAGCAACATTTGAGAAAATATGAAAAAAATCTCGGTTTTGCTCAAACTGAGGAACTTCATAAGATGAAGGAAATAATAACAATAATAAAATAAGAGTTTACAAGGTATGGGACCGGACACGGCTAGTATGTCTGGTCCCGCGACACCTTTCTTAATTTTATATTATTTCCATTATGTGGAGGAAATATCATGAAACTGAGGAGTTTGTTGAAACGAAGGAGTTTTCATGAGATGAAGGAAATAATAACAATAATAAAATAAGGGATTACAAGGTGTAGGACCGGTCACGGCTAATGCATGGCCGGCCGGCTAGTAGGCCCGGTCCCGCAACACCTTTCCTAATTTTATATTATTTCCATGATGTGGAGGAAATATCATGAAACTGAGGAGTTTTGCTCAAACGAAGGAGTTTGCTCAAATGAAGGAATTTTCATGATATCAAGGAAAAATACGATAAAACAAAGGAACAGGTGTGAGACCGGCCACGGCAGCATGACCGACCGGCCGCTGGTCCCGGTCCCCTTAGACGCCTCTTTTAATATTTTATTATTATTATTATTTTTCTTCCCTAATTTGCATAGGCTTCCTCGTTCGTTCGTATTTTTGAATGCTTGTCTGTGCATTATTTCTAAGTACACATACACCATTTCCTTGGGTCTTACTCGGTGGTAGCTCAGATGCCCGTACGTTGAATATTTATTACTAACCCATGGAATTCTACTGGGAAAAGCAATGAATTGAAGTAACGAAATATTATGAGTAATGTAGAATTTTTTTAGGAATTCAATTGATGAATCTTGCGACTAGAAATAATTAGTTGATTAATTGATGGCTTTACACTAGCATGCAAGCTATCTAGGAGCATTATAATTATTCGAGAATTGAGCGATATGAGCTAGTTGAAGCGTCATATTTATTCTGTATAGTCAGGGAAAGCATTGTTACATCCTGAAGACGTTATTGCTTTATACTAACAGGAAAGATGTCTAGGCGTCGTCCAATCATTAAGATTCTATACGTATGTATTTTATATAGTCAGGGAAAAGATTGTTACATCCTGAAGACGTTACCGCTCTATACTAGCAGGCAAGCTGTCTAGGAGCGGTCCAATCATTTTCGATTCTATATAAAAGTGATTACTGAAATTGCTCAGTATTGATCAAATATGCCGTGGTCTCAATTGAGAGACTGCATATTCATGTATGCTCTGAAAGGAAATACACTCAGTCAGAGGTTCTTATGGATGATCTGAGAGGTAATACACTCAGTAGAGATCATTGTGGCATGGGCTTTCATGCTTAAACGATATATATGAACCTCAATGCTCGTCTGATTACTGGATCAGGAATATGCAAGACTATGATTTTTCGATTTCGGCCTTTGTCAAAAATCCACCATCAACACGGGGGCCCATACCCGTGGAATTAGCAGAGGCCATTTTTGGGACCCACCATGCCAAAATATGTGAGGTACGGTTTTTATCTAGGGGAGGGAATTGGGTTGGTTGGGAGGGCTAGAAGGCTTGGCCGAGGCATATCTGAGCTAGGAGTCATTTTCCCAGATTGCCCATCGAACCTGTGGAACCCATGAATATGCTTTCTAAGTCTGCCCAAGTTATGTTCCTCGTGTTTCCGGACTCCTCGGGTTGGCCCATGTTTCACTAGACATACAAGTTTGTTAACGTGATGATAAATTTTCTTAGTGATAACAAGATTTAATTGCTCCATTTATCTTAAATTTCCAAATAACTGAAGATTATTTACAAAAACTGAAAATCTTTTCATATTGAACGATTTATGAGATAGATATAATTTATATTTCGTTACTAGATTTGAAGATAGTATCTAAAATTTCTCTAGATAGATATTATATAAAAATAGTTTTTTATAACTATTTTCCAATTTGTATATGGGGAAAAACGATTTGCTGATTTTTCAGGGAATTGGGAGACGACCATGCGGACGGAGGCTGCTCAGCCGAGAAAACGTCCTGACCTCAAACAGATGCACTTCATGGGAGTGCTTTGAGTTCGAGAGACCAATCTGTAGGACTCCGGCCTCAAGACAATGGTCGTTTCAGAGTCAATTCGGTCACAAAGAGGGAAGAGGGTTGATCTGTAGGAGGGAAGCTGAGAAGTGTGTGATATCAATGGTGATCAAGGATTGTGAATGTGTTGTGGGTTTCTGCAAGTTAACTGTTGGGTTCGAATAAGTTCTGGTTGATTGATTGAATTCTTGAGAGTGATTACTCGGATCAGAATTCTTCTTGTTTGATGAAAGTTTTTTGTCCTTCAATCGTGTATTCAGAGACTTATTTATATTTCCAGAATAATAGACAAATTGATCTCCAATAAGTATGACGGTTTCTCGAGTGAAAGAATGAGAAAGTGGGAAATCGTGGTTTAACCAGTTCTAGGTCGTGCGGAGACTTGGTTGATTGTCCACCCACTACTTTTCTAACTCCCTAAACTGCTTGTACGACTTACTCACATTTATCATCGTGGGTGAACACACGTGCTGTAGGCCGCCAGACCAGAACCCTAATTAATATCCCCCATGTGACGTGATTGATGTCTCAAGAACGTGGAGTCTGCAAAGCAAGCGTGTATTCCGTTAGTCAGTCGTTGACTTGACTAGACAATGCGTCTAAGTATTGTTCAGTCGAGCATGATTTCTGAATGCTCTAAGATTCATGAATTGAATATCTCTGCTGAGACGTATAGTTCTCGAATTAATGATGTTGAGCAAATATTGCTCGGATGATAAATTATTGAATATTGATAGTTGAATCAATATTCGAGCAACTAAGCAAGTATTGTTCATTCGATAAATTACTGAATATTGATAGTTGAATCAATATTCGAAAAATTGAGCAAGTATTGATCATTCGGTGAATTATTGGTAGCATGACCAATTAAAATATTGGTAGTTGGACCGAATATTGTATAATTAATCTAGATGTTGACTGCTGGATCAACATAAAATTATTAGTGTTTCAACTTGCTCGGAATTATGATTTGCAGAGCACTCGTTTGAAACCCTAATTTTGATCAATTGTTGGTCGCTGGCTGGGACGCATGCAATTGGTGTCAGCTTGGCTTGGAGTCGCTAGCATCGTGCGGCTTGGAATGGAGCCGCTGGCATTGGTCGACTTGGAATGGAGCCGCTGGCATTGGTCGGCTTGGAATGGAGCCGCTAGCATCGATCGGCTTGGAATGGAGCCGTTAGCGTTGGTCGGCTTCAGTTCCGTGGGATGATGACGACTGGCTTCAGTTCCGTGGAAGGGTGACGACTAACGACTGGCTTCAGTTCCGTGGAAGGGTGACGACTGGCTTCAGTTCAGTGAGAGGATGACGACTGGCTTCAGTTCCGTGGAAGGGTGACGACTGGCTTCAGTTCCATGAGAGGATGACGACTGGCTTCATTTCTGTGGAAGGATGGTGACTTTGTCTAAATTAGGGTTTGGCATGGAGAAACCCTACTTAGCGCCCTTTACTAGAATCATTGTAGAATTCTCGTACGAACTCGGATTTCGACTGTCCGCCCCTCCATTTTAATTGAAAAAGAATTTCTTATCTTCCCACGCGGAAATATTTAGGTTTTGAGATCGTTTAGGAGGTGAAAACGGTCCTACAGTGAAACTCATGAAGAATTCAGGAGGGATGTTGCGGGCCCGAGGTAGCATAGTCGCACCCAGTCGTTTATTCCCGTTCTTGGAGCAAGAAGGAAACCTTATTCTGTGCAAACTCTGGAAACTTCGTCCGCATGAAAAGAGGTATTGACCCTCTTCTGTTTTCTGTTGCTCGTCCGGATCCGTGCTTTCGTCTGCAGTATTTCTCCAGTGGATTCCAAAATTTACCAAACTCCATTGCATTCTTGGTACGGATGAATGTGGTCGCGTTGTCGGCCCATCCTTGGTTTTAGGTTGTTCAGTGCCTGGACCTTCTGATCGCGATGACAATATGTTGTGGATGCTTGTATGGTCGAAATATTCCGAAGCCACTGGATGAAATAGATGAGTTGGGAGACGTTTCGTTGCCGATGTGTTGCTATCAAGCCTTCAAGGAATTCGTTCCAAGTGATATCCTTCGAACCATCTTCTGAATCTTTGACTATCGTATGGAATGGGATTCGGTGAGCAGTCCCCAGTTATACTTCTGTTAGATCCGATGGCATGCCGAATATGTGAATGTATCTTTGCGGCGTGCTTTTGGATTCTTCGATGCACATGTACGGCTTCATGTTGAGAAATTCCCGTGGCTCGTAAAACTTCGACAATGATGATGTTCAAATCAGAAATAACCTGGTTGAGGGGAGTGAAAGTGTCTCATGCTGGTAGTCCCCATGTGTAGCCTACTTTCATTGCATCGTCTTGATTCTACGTCCACGGGATTTGATACAAGCTTATTATACTCTTATGGATGTGACGCTGGGACGCCCATAATACCACATGGACGAAATATTCTGGACAACGAAGAGGTATAAATGAGAGAGTTATGTTGTTTATCGTGGATTCCTATGTTTCTTCAAGAAAATGTTTCAGCCGCGTCTCTGGAGTTATCTCATGAATCTTTGATATTCATTGGACTGCGATGAGCAGTCCCCAGTCGCACTTTTCTTTAGTTTCTGTAGTTAGTTCCTCTGAGCAGGCTTGGGATTCACCTCGGCCTCGTAAAGTGTTGCAGGCGTCTTCTAGACAGTGAGGTGATGATATTCTTACGCTACACCCTTGAAGAGTAGATGACCTCGTCGTGGTTATGACCTTTGGTTTACTGTGCCCTCTGAGCTTTGACAGTGAAGGGATTCCGTGTAGATCCTCAGTCCCCAAAGTGTGGTTTACATGTTTCCATCTTTGTAGTGATCGTTGCTATGGTGAAGCTCTGTCCGGTATCAATAAAACGAGCGACACCAGTTCTTGGCAGCAGATGTGATCGGAAGATAATACATTATCGTGGGAACAAAGTAGTTAGGATGGAATTGTATGGGCGTCCATGGAAATAAAGGGATTGGTTGGATGCGTGGGCGAGTAAACTTGGAAGGAAGGAGTAGTGGCTACGGCACGATCCTCGGAAGGAAGAGCGGCGGCTACGACACAATCCTTAGAAAGAAGGAGTGGCGGCTACGACACGGTCCTTGGTAGGAAGGAGGCATTGAAGAGGCTTCTTTTCTTGGAGAGGACGTTGAAATTTATGGAGCAAAACGCTGAAGCTTCATCTTCGGATCCTGGAGCATCTTATGGAGAGAACGCTGAAGCGGAGCGGCTGTTGGAGTGAACGTTGAAGCGGAGCCGCTGCTGGAGGACGTTGAAACGGAGCCGCTGCTGGAGGACGTTAAAATGGAGAGGCTACGTCAATCAGTGTGCTGTCAAACTGGACACCCTTCAAGCGAACAGTGGTCAGGAGTCCCCAGTTCCATCTATCAATTGTGCTTTCCAGGAGAGGTTGGGGTTTGGGAACGGCTTCCTGGATGGAAACAGCTGCTTTCCTGATGCAGTGCGGTTGAGGGATGCAAATATGTCTTGACGCTGCGCCTTGGGGAAATATAGAATCTCCCATAAATGTTTCATCATAGACTGCACGATTTTGTGGGCGAAGTCCCCAGAAATCATGCATCTCCTGATAGGAAGAGAGTCTTCGTGAAATCAGGGGGTTGCTGATTTTCTTTGCCTTGATTTTGGAGAAGACGGTACTGATCTTCACGTGTGATGAAATTGGATTGCTGATTCTCGTTTACTGGCGTTCGAGAGCAACACGAGCCTCTTCATCTATAAACGCGCGTCCTGCTGAAGTGCCTGCGCCGATGTTAAGAGTATTCCTTGTCAGCTCCATATGAAGTTGATGTGACTCTTGTGGTGGCCGCTCCGTTAGTGTCTTGAGGAAAATAGGTATCTCTTTCTGAGGATTAGCCATGTCTGTCTGAGCCTTACGAGAACCTTTTGTCTTTCCATCTAATCAACAGTGGTAAAAGGAGGTCGGCTTCTTCTGACTCCTCCAGTCTCTCTTCCTGATGGTGGAGTAACGGGGCTCTGGTGACGGTTGGAGCTATCATACTTAAAGAAACTTTGGGGTTGGTGGAAGCGAATCTGGTTCTGGTGATCATAGGTGTATCGTGCAGAGATGGCACGGTTTGATCACGGAGTGTTGGAGCCATAGCGATGTTTCGAAGGGCGAGGATGGCGCTGCTTTGGCTAGTTGTGGAGCGGAGAAGATAGCGCTGGACTTTGGATGGCTGTGGGGCGAAAATATGGCGCTGGAAGGGTGCAATCTGTTAGCGCTGGAAAGGATGCAATCTGCTGGCGCTGGAAAGATGGAAGTTGTTAGCGCTGGAAGGATGCAAGTTGCTGGCGCTGGAAAGATGCAAGATGTTAGCGTTGGAAGGATGCAAGCTTCTAGCGCTGGAAAGATGCAAGATGTTAGCACTGGAAGGATGCAAGCTGTTGGCGCTGGCTAGGAGTGGAGGGGACGCGGAAATGGCGTCGGCTAGGATGCGGAGATGGTGCCGGATGGAGCGTGGAGATGGCGCTGGCGGTCTCTTGGCGCTAGCTTGTCCACGGCCTGTTGGATCCATGGAGTGTTGCTAGAGGGATCAGTTGCCTCTTCCCATGTGTAACCAAAAATAGGAAACCTTCCTCCATTCGAGCTCCAAAAACATCATGCCTATAACAGGAGCTACCCATCTTCTTTATCCCGTATCATCAGTTTTATTCCCTCGTCTTGGAGCTAGTAGCAACACAACGAGCATACTCCAGGTATGTATTCCAGCGTTCCTCTTTTAGCTTGTTCTTCCATCTTGGTGCAAACCCTAGCCATAGGCATGTCCGCCGTAGTTTTATGAGTGACGTCGTCCTGACCGCGATAAGTCCCCAGTCACTCCTCGTCGTGTGATAATTGATAACTGAGACATTGATTCCCGAGCGGATTGTTTGCTTCTACCATCTTGAGATCGGAATTTAAAGATGAAACTGGAAATTGGAAATCGATATTGCAACCGAGAGATTGACCTCCCACTTTGGTCGCCAATTGTTTGAGGGTGAGAACAATTTCTGCTGATTTTGGTAATTTCGAGAGATCAATCTGTACAAATCCGGCCTAAAACAAGAAATGGCCGTTCCAGACTTGCTTCGGTCACAAAGTGAAGGAGAAGGGTTGGTCTTGGGGAGGGAAGCGAAGAGAGTGTTGAGACCAGAATAGTTGATCCTAGAAGAGTAGTTGTTTGACGACTTGTATCAGAAATTGGAAATCTAACCGATGTGAAAGCTAACAGGTGATTTATGAGTGTTGTATGTTCCTGACCAAAACTTGTCCTTGGTGGAAATAGGTGAGACCTATTTATACAAGTCGCAACGAAACGTACCCTGGTCTCGTAAGAAGTGGAAACGGTTGAGTAAATGGAAGAAAATGGTAACGGGTAACGCCTGGAATTTATGTTTCCATAATGAAGGAAATGTTTCACCATTACTTCTTGTATTTACTAACCGCCTCACCCTTATGACACTTTCTTGTAACGGGCGTAGTGTACGCCGCACTTGTAAACCGCCAGACCAATACCCTGATGAGCATCCCCTAGTTTGTGACATGTTTTGATATCATGAGTGTTTTCGTGGAAACATGTAGCATGTTGCTACGCGTGGCTTGGCCAAAGGATTTGGCGTTTGTAGCTAAGTTGGTGTCGTGACCAAAGAATAGGCAGCGTAGCCAGGTTGGTGCCGTGACCAAGAGTTAGCATCGCATCCAAGACATTGCCACGAGTCGTTTGGTGGCAGGTTTGTACGGATGAGATCTGCATCTCAGGAGGAAGGGTAGTTGTAGATTGTTGCAACCCTTCGTTTGGCAACCAGCGGCATGGTTGCAGCGCTTGCATGCTCTTGGCACGACCAAATTAGGGTTTTGGCGTTGTGGCCAAGAATTGGCACCGTGGCCAAGAGTTTGCCACAAATCATTTGGTGGGAAGTTTGTATGGCTAAGGTTCGTATCTCAGGAGGAAGGGTGGCCGTTGATTGTTGCAAACCTTTCGTTTGCAGCTAGTGGCATGGTTTAGGCGCGGATGATCTAGGATTTTGGCGTAGTTTAGGCGCGGCCAAAACTAGGGTTTTGGCATAGTTTAGGTGCGGCCAAAATTAGGGCTTGGCATTGGGCCAAAAGTTGCCATGCGTTCGGTGGAAAGCTTGTACGGCTGAGATTTGCATCTCAGGAGGAAGGGTGGTCGTTGATTGTTGCAACCCTTCTTTTGGCAGCCAGCGGCATGTGGTAGGGCCAGCATGGCTTTGGCATCTTTTAGGCGCGACCAAAATTAGGGTTTTGGCAAAACCGTGATGTTTGGCCTTGGGCCGGAAGTTTCCATGCGTTATGTGGAGAACTTGGATGGCTGAGATACGCATCTCAGATGGAAAGGTAGCCGTTGATTGTTGCAACCCTTCGTTTGGCAGACATCGGCATGTGGTAGGGACGGCATGGCTTTGGCATATTTTAGGCGCGGCCAAAATTAGGGTTTTGGCAAAACCGTGATGTTTGGCCTTGGGCCAGAAGTTGCCATGCGTTAGGTGGCGAACTTGGACGGATGAGATCTGCATCTCAGATGGAAGGGTAGCCGTTGATTGTTGCAACCCTTCGTTTGGAAGCCAGCGGCATGCGGTAGGGCCGGCATGGCTTTGGCATATTTTAGGCGCGGCCAAAATTAGGGTTTTGGCAAAACCGTGATGTTTAGCTTTGGGCCGGAAGTTTCCATGTGTTAGGTGGCGAACTTGGATGGCTGAGATCTGCATCTCAGGTGGAAGGGTAGCCGTTGATTGTTGCAACCCTTCGTTTGGAAGCCATCGGCATGTGGTAGGGCCGGCATGGAATTGGCGCGGAGATGTGGCTGGCATGGTATGCCATTGCCACTGTGGTGCAGCTGGCATGGTTGGCATTCCTTGGAACGAATATGTGGATGGAATGGTATGACATTGACACTGTGGTGCGGCTGGCATGGTTGGCATGCCTTAGCGCGAAGATGTGGATGGCATGGTATGCCATTGGCACTTTGGTGCGGCTGGCATGGTTGGCATGCCTTGACGCGGAGATGTGGATGGCATGGTTGGCATGCCTTGGCGCGGAGATGTTGCTGGCATGGTATGCCATTGGCACTGTGGTGCGGCTGACATAGTTGGCATGCCTTGGCGCGGAGATGTTGCTGTCATGGTATGCCATTGGCACTGTGGTGCGGCTGGCATGGGTGGCATGCCTTGGCGCGGAGATGTGGCTGGCATGGTTGGCATGCCTTGGCGCGGGAATGTTGCTGGCATGGTATGCCATTGGCACTGTGGTGTGGATGGCATGGTTGGAATGCCTTGGCGCGAAGATGTGGCTGGCATGGTATGTCATTGGCATTGTGGTGCGGATGGCATGGTTGGAATGCCTTGGCGCGGAGATGTTGCTGGCATGGTATGCCATTGGCACTGTGGTGCGGTTGGCATGGTTGGTATGCCTTGGCGCGGAGACGTGGCTGGCATGGTATACCATTGGCACTGTGGTGCGGTTGGCATGCCTTGGCGCGGAGATGTGGCTGGCATGGTTGGCATGCCTTGGCGCGGAGATGTGGCTGGCATGGTTGGCATGCTTTGGCGCGGAGATGTGGCTGGCATGGTTGGCATGCCTTGGCGCGGAGATGTGGATGGCATGGTATTCCATTGGCACCGTGGTCCGGCTTTCATGGTTGTCATGCCTTGCCGCGGAGATGTTGCCAGTCAGTATTGGGGTTCTGCCGTGGAATATAGCGTATAAAAAAAAGGTACCCCAGTAATTTTTACGTAGGCATGTTGAATGATTCAATAAATGTGCTAGTGGTCATAGTGACGTCATGTCAGATGTAAGGTTTTACGATTTTAACCCTAAGCTAAAAACCACCATCAACAGTTCCCAAGAATATTAGTGAATATAGTCCTGCCGATATACTTGATGCAAAGAAAAATTCTGACGGTTTGAATGCCATCATAGATGCCATTAACCCAAATCTTCAGCACCATGTGTCAAATTGCACTAGGTCTAAAGATGCTTGGGATATCTTAAAACCGCATTTGAAGGTAACTCCAGTGAAAAGGAAGCTAGGATTCAAAACCTTAATTCTGATTAGGAGAACCTTCGTATTGCAGATGAAGATACATTTGATGAGTTTAATCACAGAGTGTCTGAAATTGTTAATGCATCTTTTGCATTGGGTAAGACTATCCCTGAAAAGGACATTGTGATGAAAATTCTCAGATCGCTGCCATCTAGAACGAGTCTAAGAATCATGCCATCGTTGAGGGAAATAACCTTGATAATATTTCCAGAAATACTTTGGTTGGAAATTTAAAGATCTTTGATCATGAGCATACATCCAAAATCGGAAAGGATATTGCCTCCAAAGCACAAAAGAACACTAAATTACTTGATAAAAGTAAAAGTGTTTATGTCTCTGAGGATGATCAGTCAGAGGGTGATTTTTCGGATGAAGATCTTTATAAATCAGTCTCATTGATCACAAGACAGTTTAAGGATCTTCCATTGAAGAGAAGTAAACGGTTTTCAAGAGACAAATCCAGGTCATCAGATAAACCTCACAATCGCGTTCCTCCTAAAAACAGGGATGTTGACGAGGCTGATGACGAGGATATGCCACAGTGCTTTAAGTGTAAAGGTTTTGGTCATTTTGCAAACGAGTGCCCAAATTGTAGAAAATATACTGGGAACAAAGGTCTTGCTGTAACACTTTATGAGATGTCTGAGATCTATGATTCTGATGAAGATAGGAAATCAAGTGTTCGTCTTCTATGTGAAAACATTTATTTTGATAATTGTAGCAATACATATATCAACCTTGATGATTTCTTTGAAGAAGAGAATCCAATCAAGCTGGAAGAATCAATTGACCTATCCTTTGGAAACTCTGTTTGTATTGTTTCAGGATCTACTTTGTGTCTAGCTGCAGTCACACCAAAGATACCTGAATATTATCCAAGATTAATGTTCTCGTTTTGTTCTCAGAAGGGTCATGAACTATCAAGATGTTACAAGTACAAACATCAAGTGAGGCACGCCAACAAACTTCAATGAAGAGCAAATCGATTAGAAAGGAAGCTTAAACTTGCTCAGAAGACCGCTGAGGTATGTAGGATTTTATCTTCGTCTAAGAAGTTAGTTTCCAAGTACAAAACAAGACCATTAGAGAAGAAAGTATGGTCAAATCGTTTTGATAGACAGAGGTCTGAGGATTTCTCTCAAGAGGAAAATGGTGGAAAAATTGTTGTTCACCGCAGCACAAATTAATAGTGTTGTTTGGTAAATCTTGTCTCATGTGCCTGATCAAAAGAGATAAGGTTGTGTACGCTCAGGCTTTAGGAAAGGTTCCTTTTCTTAGGTTTGTTCTTTTTTGCCTATCAAATAAAAGAAAGAGTTATTATCGAAAATTCTAATCTTATAGGGTTTAGAGTTGGACGACCACGAACCTGTTAAAAGGCTGCGAACCCTACATTCCTTTTTCCTCTCTGATATCCTTTATATCTTAAGACTGCTTGTTAGATTGTGAATTTCCACTCACAAAAATCATTTGTTTATAACTGTTTTCCAAGCATCATTTCTTTGGATGGAAAAGATGTCAATATGATTGTTAAGTCATCAATCAAGGAAAAATAGAAATCTCCAGTAACTCATTCCTTGAAAAGAAAAAGGAGGAATGCAAGAAAGCCAAGGGCTGTCCCTTCTAACTCTCAGAAGTTTTCTGATGTTGTTGATGAGTTGCAGGAAGTAAGAAAAGAGATTCGTGAAATAAAGTCTTGCGTTTTAAGATCTTTGGAAATTCAGAAATCCCTGGTTCGACATCATCAGCCAAGACGGTTTTTTGGTATTAACTCCTATCTCCACGAACCTTATGTTCCAATGGCTGTTGACGACAAGGAGTTCGGGAATGATAAAGAATTTCTCAAATATATTGTTGCCTAGTATGTCTTCTTTTTTATTTAGTTGGAAGAATAACTAGTGCTTTGAATAGCAATGATTGTGACTACGCATAGCTATTATTTTTCATCTTCTTGTTCTTTTTTTTAGGTTTATTGGTTTAAATTCTAAAAACTATTTGGAAGATGATGTTTTTGCATTATTAATCTTTATGATTTGTTATATTGCAATTTTTTATGGGATATTTGTGTTTACGTCCGTGAACTATGTTCGTCCCATACTTTGTCAAAAGTAAAGTCGTTCGTGATCGGTATTCACGTATTGATAAAAGAATGAATGAACTTTTGACAAATACAAAAGTTAAGCCTATATTGTCAAATATTTGATGGAAGATTGGTCAAAATCTTTTGTTTTTCAAGGATTATGTCTATTAAATATCGTTATGCAAATAGTGATGGAAAATAGAATGAATCCTTGTTTATTCCGCAGTGTTGATCATCCCTGATCCATATTTTATGTATTACTGTGAGGCTCCGTAATATATCTTGTGTTGAGCCATATACAACCAAGTTGATTTTTTAGCTTAGTTGTTGTTCCGTGAGATATGTTATGTCGAGCATATTGAACTAAATTAATCATCTTGTTTGGTTATTTAGTTTTTGCTCCGTAAGTTTTCTTATGTCGAGCAAAATAAATGACAATTAAATTGATTACTTTTTTGATTAGTTTGGTTGTGTATTCCGATTAGATTAATTATGAGTTATCTTGTAATTAATCTAGTTGAGTATTTTCGTGTCTCCATAAGTTCTCTTATGTTGAGCATAATCAATTGAATTGATCACTTTTTGTGTTTAATTTAATTTTGTATTCCGATTAAATTAATCATGGGTTTACTTGTGATTAATTTGATTGAGTTTTTGGATATAGGAAATCATTCTCATGGTTTTTTGTGTCCAATAAAAATCCTTCTTTTCTTTTGAAACTAAGGTCGCTCTTGTTGTTCTTTCGGGAATGACATCAAATGGGGGAGAGTTCTTTTGAACTTGTGCTTAATGGTCATATCTTGAGGGGTGTGCGACTGTGGAATTTTAGAGGGGTTATCTTGTATCTTTAAACTCCTTAATGAATGCATTTAGCTTCGACTTCATGATTGCATCTAAATTAGTTGGTATGAATTTTTTCCTTTTGTCATGAAATGTCTCTCTCGGAAATTTCATTATGATCCCGTTCTTGTACCTTTGCCAATTTTATTGACAAAAAGGGGGAAAATTAATATGTAGTTCACACTACAAATACATATGGTTTTCGGATCATTGTGTAAGGGGGAGTGGTTTCCATGTGAGATGGAGTATTGACTAAGGGGGAGTGATACATATCACCATAGTATTATTGTTGAAGTTATGATACAATTGAACTTTGACGCTGTGTAATAATACTATGACATTGTATAACAATGATCGAGAACTATGTATTCTCATTGTTATAGCTACGGATCTTCAACATCGGTGATACTAAACTTATAACCTTTGGGATCATTGGAGTACTTGGAAGTGACGAAGATTTCGAGGAATGTTGAAGATTAGACATGTGGAATAGGAGATACTAAAGTTTCTTTATCTTTTTTGTATTCCATATGTATTGATAGTTTTGTCACTAAAATTGACAAAGGGGAAATTGTTAGAGCATTGCTCGGTCGAACTCGCATGCGTTTCTATCTCAAGCATGTTTTTCAATGTTAGTGATCAAAACTATGATTCTTGATTTCTAGTCTATTATAGCTAAGTCTCGGACTAGGATAGAAAGTGTAGTTGAGCTCAAGGACTTCATGGCGATTCATCATACAAGTAGATGAACTACTCAAGGAACCGGTGGAACTTCTCGACAAAAAGGTATGTGAAGACTTAAACTTATCTATTGTTGTAGTAATAATATTGCGATAAGTAAGGGTTTTCGTTTCTTGGACTTGAATAGATTTTTAAAACAAAAATATATACAAAAATATTAACAATGGGCGAGAGGTACTGGGACTAGGATTCCGCCAAATTCATTTCTTAAGGTTCAAATAATAATTCTTTTATCAATAATAGATCGAAAAATATATTAAATATATCGACTCTAATTTATTGCCAAGATAGATTCTCAAAATATTAGGTGTAAATGTTAAGCATGGGACATCAAATGATCTAAGCTAAGCATGACCCATCAAATCAAATCACAACTAATTAATTTAAATCATAATTTCAATTAAAATTAATGCAAAAGTCATGAAAAGAATTAAATATAATTACCAAAGTGTGAAATAAGGCTTCCTCCATCGCCCCAGTGTTGGGATTTAGTTTCTCATATTAATCATAATCTCAAAATACATGTATGTTTCTCAAAAGTTGATTAAAATGATAAAAATGAGTAAAACAGTGAATGTACGACCAACAGAAGGCGTCACAAAAAGAACGATAAGAGACAGGTGCTGCTGATATTTAGACTGCGCTGCGACCCACGGATGCGCGTCTTAGACACTGTTCATAAACGACTGCCCTCGCGAGTCCGTTCTTCGTGTTCTTGGTGTTCATCAGCAGCAGCAGCAGAGTTTTGTTAAACTCTGATTTCGTCTTCTCTAGCTCTCCCTAGCTCCCAAAACTCTCGACAACCTTTACCAAACTGTTTTGCCTTGTATTTATAGTGAATTGGAGCCAAAAATCCGACCATTGATTGCATATATTCTCCATTTAATCCAAATATTCTCGGCTGCCAATAATAACGAAAATTTCCAAAATTAACTCTGTCACACGTTAGAATTGGTTCTTCACACTCCGATTCAGCTCTCCCACGCCTAGTAAGTCGTCGAACGTCCCTTAATCACTTCCATGCATAGCCAAAACACACACAACAACGTGTACAGGGTGTGTTCTGTCCGTGTAGCTCTGTTTTGAGCTCGAGAATCAAATCGATATTTCCAGCCAATTCCGATCAAATTCGACACCCAAACTTTGTTCCTTATGCCAAATGACATCTTTCTGCCAATTTTCAGCGATTGAATCGCACTCTAATCCATTCATTTTGACAATCAAAATTCTGCCAGTTGAAAACTTCATTTCCCGCCAAAAACACAAATTCAAATTGTTGAAGAAGGTGCCCCTTATCCAGAGTGCTGGGGTGCAAATATCAATTGGGATGGAAATAGTAATTTTTATGGGTTCCTCCGGGACATTTCTGGGACGCTTCCGGTGCATTTCTGGGGTGCCTACGGTACATTTCTCCGGGGTGTAAAACACTGCTTTTTGAGCCCATTTCGCCGCAAGGGCTTATTTCTCTAAAATTTCCTACAAGAACACAAAATAACACAATAAGTACTTAATCGAGTCTAACAATACAGAAAATTGAGAACAAAATAGACACATAAATGCGTCTATCATCTATCACTCAAAAGTCTATCTACTCTATCTCCTACTCTTTGAGACAAGAATTCGTATGCTATATATATAGACTTTGATTATACACATTTGGTATTTAGAGTCGAGTATACCTCGTCTATCTATATCTCGAAATATGAGTCGGTAAGCTTTTCGCTTTAACCAAGTTTATCTTTACCATGTGACGAAAGTCATGATATGTTTCAATCATCTTGAAAATTGCTTTGACGAGCAATGGTGTAACAACTATATAACGTCCTCTAAGAATGTTTCAATGATTGAAATGAGAGTTTAGATTACATAACTAATGGTGGACATAAGCATTGTTGTGGAAACACATTTATGTATAAGTCCTATTCCTTGAACCAAAGTTTGCAAACTTTGTTGATCAATATAACCGGAAGAATGGCGTGAGACAAGTCCGCGAACTGCCGAAGTTCTCAAACCCGAGAATTTCTGTTGGAGTTAACAAACTATTTACGTAAAACTAAGTCCGCGAACTCAGTCCGCGAACCGGCGAAGTTCTCGTACTCGAGAATTTCTGCTGGAGTTTGTAAACTCTGCCCAATAAATTAAGTCCGCGAACCTAGTCTGCGAACTTGAGAAGGTTATATATCTGAAGATGATTTCTGAACTTAAACTTAAAAAGACTAAGGAATGCAGTTTGCAAATCGTGGCTATAAAAGTTCATGAACCGATTCAGGTGAATCAAATGATCTTTACTTCAATTGTGTCTTGTGTAGTACATGAGATTTCCTTGCAATTGCACAACTCTCTAACTAGTTCATTTGAAATCATTTGAACTAGTTATGGTGAAGAAGAACGTGGTTGATATGGAATGCTTATATAGCTAACCATTTGGTTAACTATTTTTGAACCAACAAGTGCATACGTTTGGGTACGGTTAACAAACCTAGAAGCGTGCATTGTCAAGTGTGTGTAACAAGCTAAGTTTTCGATCTTTCGGTTGAGAAATATTAGCTTGAATCTAAATCAAATTTTTATCTAACGGTGGATATTGATTGCTTTGTTACCAAGGTAACTTAATTGCAAACCCTGATTTGAAAGAATATATAAGGGAAACTCCAGTATCCGTGCAAAACTAATACTCACACCTCACGTGTGATACTAGTTTGCATACTAGAGTCGATTCTCTTTTAACCTTTGGTTTTCTTCTTCTAAAACATGGTTAACGACTTAAAGACTTCATTGGGATTGTGAAGCCAGATCGATACTACTTTTATCGTAGTTGTGTGATATGATCTTGCATCTTCTATCGTACGAGTACAATCAGATTGATTGGCTTGATATTGATGTCTCCGATAGGCAAGATATAAAAATTAATCACAAACATCTTCGTCTCATTGTTTGTGATTCCGCAACATCTTGTTCCGCTACCATACGATTATGATTGTTGTAAGATGATTGATAACTCTAGGTTGTTCTTCGGGAATATAAAACCGGATTATCAATTGGTTCCTGTTCACCTTGATTATTATCAAAAGACGGAACAAAACCTTTTAGGGTTTATCTGTGGGAGACAGATTGATCCTTTGATAGACTTGTTTGTATGTGACATATTTGTTTGTTGTTAAGTCTTCGACTTTGGGTCGTAGCAACTCTTAGTTGTGGGTGAGATCAGCTAAGGGAATTAAGTGCACAGTATCCTGTTGGGATCAGAGGCGTAGGGAGTACAACTGTACCTTGGATCAGTGGGAGACTGATTGGGGTTCAACTACAGTCCAGTGCGAAGTTAGCTTGGAGTAGGCTAGTGTGTATAGCGGTTTAATACAGTGTGGGTTCAATCTGCACTAGGTCCCGGGGTTTTTCTGCATTTGTGGTTTCCTCGTTAACACAATTTATGGTGTCTGTGTTATTTCTATTTCCGCACTATATTTGTTTATATAATTGAAATAATACAGGTTATGCGTTTGAATCAATCAGTTGGAAATCCGACCCTTGGTTGTTGATTGATATTGATTGATCCTTGTATATTGGTCTTTTATACCATCCAAATTATTCCTTGTGTTTGATTGAAGACTCGCTGATTTCTATTAGCTCGAGTAAATCAAAACAAGAGGGAGATATTAACTCCTTGAGATACTTTTACCTAGATTGAGTCTGACTGTCTAATTGATTCTCTAGAAAGTATTTCGGAGTTAGTCCATACAGATTTCTAAGCGAAATATTGGGTGGTGTTTTTAGACCCCCCGATTTTTCAAGAAGTATTCCAAGTATCCAAGTGACCAAGCCCAAGAGAAGTGGAAGAAGCGCGACGAAAAGGAGCAAAACGCTCAAAATCAAGAGAAGGGCCAAAGATCGATCTTAACTCATTCAAATTAAGTATTTCTCATAATCATCTTGAAGATAATTAAAATATAAAAATAATGCAAAAATAATTAGGTCATTCCGAGTTCGGATGAAGAAGTTGTGACCAAAACAAGTTTTTATCAATACCGAAGACAGTAAGGTTCGCATACCAGGTTCGCATACCGGGTACGCATACCCGGTAAGCATACTTAATTCCGAAAATTTCTGCTGGAATTTGAAGTTTGCGGACCAGGTACGCGTACTTAGCAAGAAGGAAAACGTGTATTCATACCTTGGAAGGCCTAAGGTCATGTTTGGAGTCGTTATGTCGTATTTTCAGGTCGGGTTCTTGAACCAAACTAAATACTTGATGGCCAAGAAATGTAAACCTATAAAAAGGTATTAGATCATGTAAAAGGATCATCGATCAATTTCATATCACAAGTTCTAAATCAAAAACCTAGGGTTTACCCCTTTAGGGGGAAACCACCATTATTCATCTTCTTTATAATATGAGTAGCTAAATCCTTTATTGATTAAGGATTAATTCAATTTTCCAAGAGTGAAGCTTTATTGATAATACAAGTCTGTTTGAAGTTTTAATCATCATCGTTTGTTTTCATTATATCTAGGGTTTATGATTGATTGATTTGGGTGCGCAACTAGATTAGTCTATTTATCATTCTATTGTTAGTAGAGAGTTAAGCGATATGTAATTGTCGTGCATCTCCTACACAAGTAGAAAACATGAGACCTTGCAAAGGAATTCTGTAAAGCAATCGTGTGTGTAAACAACACCAGTAAGTGAACCGAGCATACTGAGTTTAACTGCTGAAATCAAACCTAAATTTACAAACCCTAAAGCGTTCGATTGAGTTACACCTTGTAAGCGTACCTCAAGGCGGCTCGGTTGGATAGAATCCGGTGACTAAGTGTACCTGTTATCTGGTGATACAAGGAGTTTTGGGGATAGCTAAGCGTACCTGCTATTCTACGGTTGGTGATGAATGGTTCTAACGGAAAATAGATAAGTATTCTAATCATGTTAACACTTGGTAATGGCGAAGGATTCCTTGATCATCCCTTTCTTCTTATTGTCTTTATATTTATCTTACAACCAAACCCCCTTTGTTATTTACTTTATTTTGCTGATCAAATAACATATCAATTACACAACTCTCTGTGGGAACGATCTCTTACTACCGCTATATTACCAGTTAATTAGTGAGAAATATATTTATTAATTTGTTGTGCCTACGACAGCCCATACATTAATACAGAAGGCGATGTATCTATACCTAAGGATGTTGGTAGATATAGTACAGAAGAAATCCTTGCTGCAAAGCAAAATTCTTACGGCTTAAATGCTATCATACATGCCATTACCCTAGATCTTAAGCACCATGTGTCTACTTGCACAAAGTCTAAAGAAGCCTGGGATATCTTAGAAACTGTATTTGAAAATAATAGATACGATTCTAAGAAGCATGTCATCGATGAAGGAAATAACCTTGATACTCTCTCCAGAAATACTCTTTTTGGAAAGATGAAAATTCTTGATCAAAATTATGTTTGAACGTATGCAATTAATGTAGTTTCCAACACAAGTGGAGCCTCTAACTTATCTCGGGATGATGAATGTTTTTCAAATGACGGTTGTTTTGATAAACCACAGATAACAAAAAGGATCAAAAAATTTGTAAAAAGAAACAATAGATGTGATAAACGTATTTTGTCAGCATTTGCTTCTGATGATTCAATAGAAGAAAAACCGGTAAGTGTCAACGTCTTGGATACGTCTGATGGATGTGATGAACCCTCAGCTCTTGCAGCAGAAACATCCACAATCTGATTCAGAATTTAAGTCTGACACAGAGATTTTTGAATTCTTGAATAGAGAGGTTCTTTAAGAAAAGCTTCATTGAAGAAACTGAAATCATCAATCCAGGTGAAAATTCTTGAGATAGATTGTCTTAATGATAAACTCACCAGAACCATTGCTCTAAAGGAAAAGGAGATTAACACTCTTAAGGATGATCTACAAAGATTATCTAGAAATTCTGACAAAATTTCGGCAATGCTGTTTGGTCATAAATCCTTTTGAAACACAAATGGTTTAGGATTTAAAGGAAAAACTGCAGGCATAGTCAACCCCTTTGTTTCTATTGATCATAGAAGAATAAAGGTTGATGGTTGTGATAAACAGAAGGTAATTCAACAAGACAAAGAATCCTTGCTCGTTTTGTGGAAATGCAAATCATGTTCAAAGCACGTGTTGGAGGTTCAAGAGAAACAACAAAAGAATTGCCAAACTGCAAAAGAACATGCAAATGATGAATCTGGATAATCAACATGGTTCTCATAAAACCAGTGCTTCCTGAATCAGAAGAGGTAGGAATTATGTTTATACAATAAACCTTGGTAAACCACTATGTGGTAAAAGAGGGGAGCATTTGGCTCCCAACGTCACTGTCTAATACCAGAGACGTTTGCATCCTCATCTTTAACTTGAGAAAGTGAGGTTTGCGTCTATAAGTCTCAAGTGTTGTATTTAGTTTTGTTAAAAAAATATTCTCCTAAAAAATAGATAATGGATCATTAAACCACGAAAGACTCGTTCTACATACTTCTAGGGTTTAGACGTTCATAAGTATATATATAAAATCGTTTGTAGACTTCCTCTTTTCCTAAAGGATACAGTTTCATGGCTCCTGTAACTAGAGGCACCACAAGCAGGGATGCAATCGAAGCAGCTAACGTGGGAAAAATATTCGATGGGGGCATTTTCTGATGAGGGCATGGGGACAAATCATGTCTTGACACATGTCTTTTCTATGAATTGATTCCATCAAATTTTGTTTCCAAATATATAAAAAAAATGTATTTTTGGTGAAAATACTGGTTTTCATAATTAGTGATATTTTATCCTTTATATTTTTGGTAACATAATTTGTTAAAACAATTAATTGGAAAAACACATGTCAAGACATGATATGTCCCCCATACCCCCATCATAAAACGCCCCCATCAAAAATTTACTCGCTAACGTGTATCTGTGTAAAGGAATCTCTTCCTCAAGGGTGAAGAAAGTGAAGGCTATAAATAACAGAGAAAGTTCTTCCTCTAACTGGCTCTTGTCCTTTTATCAGCTTGATGATAACTTCTGGGGCTTGGTGAAAGATTCCATCAACAAAAGAAACGATTTAAAATCTCAAATTGTTTCGTCTTTATAAGAAATAACTCACTATGAACGAATGTTGTCTCTAAAAAGAACACCTTGCGTTAGATAAAAAGAGAACTTAGTGAGTTAACATATTTTTCTGAAGATTTGGAGGAATTGAACGATCCCATAATCAATGGGTTTTTCAATAATGAGAAGGAATTCTCGGTAGATGCTCTGAGAAATATCTACAACTACTAGTAAGTCTACTATTGAGAATTTTATTTTCTTGTTTAGAAGAATAACTAGAGTTTGGAATAGCCATTATTGTGACTACACATAGCTATGTCCAACGTTTTCAACTTCATGTTTTTAGATTTATTTGTTTAAATTCTAAAAAATTGTTTGGAAGATGATTTTTGCAGTATTAATCTTTATGGTTTTATATATTGCAATTTTCTATGGGATATGTGTGTTTGCGCCCGTGAACTATGATTGTCCCATACCTTGACAAAACTTAAGTCTTTCGAATGTCGATATGCATGTATTGATAAAAGAATGAATGATATTTTGACATTACAAAAGTTTGAAGCCTATTATGTCATTATGCAAATATTGATGGAAGATAGGATGAACTTTTGTTTACAAGGATTATGTCTATTATATGTCATTATGCAAATGGGATGGAAAATAGAATGAATCCTTGTCTATTCCGCAGTATTGATCTTCCATGATCCGTATTTTATGTATATACTGTGAGGCTCCGTAAGTTCACTTATGTTGAGCATGACCAATTAAATTGATCACATTCTTGTGGTAATTTAGTTGCGTATTCCGATTGAATTAATCATGGGTTCTCTTGTGGTTAATTTAACTGAGTATATTTGGATTCAAATTCATATTTATATGTGATTTGTTATGCCCAAATAAATCCTTCTTTTCTCTTGAAATTAAGGTCTCTCTTGTTGTTCTTTCGGGAATGACATTTTATGGGTGAGAGTTCTTAATTAAACTTGTGCTTTATTCCCAAATCTTTGTGGGGAGTGCGACTGTGGAATATTATAGGAGTTATCTTGTATCTTTATAAACTCCTTGATGAAAGCATTTAGCTTCGGATTTATGATTTCATCTAAATAAGTTGATATGTTCTTACTTTTTGTCATGAAATGTCTCTATGGAAATTTTCATTAGGATCCCGTTTTCGTATCTTTGCCAATTTTATTGATAAAAAGGGGGAGAATTAATGTGTAGTTCACACTACAAATACATATGGTTTTCGGATCATTATGTAAGGAGGAGTGGTTTCCATGTGAGATGGAATATTGACTAAGGGGGAGTGATACATATCACCATAGTATTGTTGTCGAAGTTGTGATACAATTGAACTTTGATGCTGCATAATAATATTATGACACTGTATAACAATGATTGAGAATTCTTGTTTTCTCATTGTTATAGCTATGGATTTTCAACAACGATAACGCTAAACTTACAACCTTTGGAATCATTGGAGTACTTGGAAGTGACGAAGATTTCGAGTAATGTTGAAGATTAGGCATGTGGAAGAAGTGCTACAAAAGTTTATTTATCTATTTTTTGTATTCCATATGTATTGATAGTTTTGTCATTAAAATTGATAAAGGGGGATATTGTTAGAGCACTGATCGGTCGAACTCGCATGCGTTGCTATATCAAGCATGTTTGTCAATGTTAGTGATCAAAACTATAAGTCTGGATTTCTAGTCTACTATAGCTAAGTCTCGGACTAGGATAGAAAGTATAGTTGAGCTCAAGAACTCCATGGCGATCATCATCCAAGACGAAGAACTACTCAAGGAACTGGTGGAACTTCATCGGCTAAAAGGTATGTGGAGACTTGAACTTATCTATCACTCAAAAGTCTATCTACTATATCTCCTATCTTGAGACAAAAGTCGTTTTGCTATATAGACTTTGATTATACACATTTGGTATTTCGAGTCGAGTTTATCTCATTTATCTATTTCTAGAAATATGTGTTGGTAAACTTTCGCTTTGGCAAAGTTCATCTTTACCTAGTGACGAAAGTCATGTTATGTTTCAATCACTTGAAAATGGCTTTGACGAAAAATAGTTTGTGAATAACAACTATATAACGTCCTCTTAGAATGTTTCAATGATTGAAATGAGAGTCTAGACTATATAACCAATATTGGATATAAGCATTGTGTGGCAACACATACATGTATAAGTCCTTATTACTTGAACTAAAGTATGCATACTTTGTTGATCAGGAAAACCGGAACTGAGTCCGCGAACCCAGTCAGCGAACTGTCGGAGGTTCTGTTCCCGAGAAAATCTGTTGGACTTTGTGAATTTTTTACAAACTTATTCCGGTTACTTAAGTCAGCGAACTCTTTCCGCGTACTTAAGTTGGTTATCTCTAAAAACGATTATTCGTGAACTTATACTTATATTAACTAAGGAATGCAAGTTTACAAACCGTGGCTATAAAGTTCATGAATCGATTCGAGTGAATCAAATTGTTTTTTTCTTCGATTGTGTCTTGTATACTTCTATAAGATCTAAGCAATTGAACAACTCTCTAACTAGTTCATTTGAGTCATTTGAACTAGTTATGGTGAATAAGAACATGGTTGATATGAAAGTGCTCATATGGCTAACCATTTGGTTAACTACTGTTGAACCAACAAATGTACATGTTTGGGTACGGTTACACAAACCTAAAACGTGCATTTCATTTGTGCGTAACAAGCTAAGTTTTCGATCTAACGGTTGAAGGATATTATCTTGAATCTAATCAGGTTTTCATCTAACGGTGAATATTGAATGCTTTGTTACTAAGATAACATTGATTGCAAACCCTGATTTGAAAGACTATAAGGGAGAACTCTAGCAACTGGGAAACCTAATCCCCACACCTCCTTTGTGATACTAGTTGTATAAGCTAGAGTCGATTCTCCTTTAACCTTAGGTTTCTACCGATACCCTGTAGGTTAACGACTTGAAGACTTCATTGGGATTGTGAAGCCAGACCGATACTACTTTCTTGTAGTTGTGTCATCTAATCTTGTTGATTCTATCGTGTTGATTACAATCGTAACGATTGGCTTGGGATTGATATCTCCGATAGGCAAGATATAAAATTAATCACAAACATCTTCGTCTCATCGTTTGTGATTCCAAAATATCTTCTTTCGCTGCGTCGATTAAGATTATTGTGAGGTGATTGATAACACTGAGCTGTTCTTCGGGAATATAAGTCTGGTTTATCAATTGGTTCATGTTCACCTTGATTTATCAAAAGATGGAACAAAACTCTTAGGTATTTCTGTGGGAGACAGATTTATCTATTACCGTGGACTTTTCTGTGTGATACAAATTTGTTTATTAAAGTCTTCGACTTTGGGTCATAGCAACTCTTAGTTGTGGGTGAGATCAGCTAAGGGAATCAAGTACGTAGCATCCTGCTGGGATCAGAGTTGTAGGAGCATAACTGTACCTTGGATCAGTGTGAGATTGATTGGGGTTCAACTACAGTCCATACCAAAGTTAGTTTGTAGTAGGCTAGTGTCTGTAGTGGCTTAATACAGTGTGTGTTCAATCTGGACTAGGTCCCGGGGTTTTTCTGCATTTGCGGTTTCCTCGTTAACAAAACTTCTGGTGTCTGTGTTATTTCTTTTCTGCATTGTTCTACAATTGAAATATCACAGGTTGTGCGTTTGAATCAATTAATTAGAATATCCAACCTTTGGTTGTTGATTTACATTGATTGATACTTGAACATTGGACTTTGGTACCGTTCAAGTTATTTCTCTTGTATTCAATTAGACTCGCGGATTTCTATTTGCTTGAGTAAGAATTGAATCGAGAAAGAGAGATATAACTCTTTGATATACTTTATTAAGATTGAGTCTAGTTGATTCTCTTGAAAGTATGTTGGAGTTAGTCCATACAGATTGCTAAGCGAAACATTGGGTGTGGTTGTTATACCCACGCATTTTTAGAATCTTCCACTGAAATAATTCTTCACAGCAATGAACTTTTCCAAGATGATCTTCCAGATGATGATTTGGAATTCTCTCCAATTGGTCTGATTGTAATATAAAGAACTATGTCAGACAAAAAGGTGGAAAACAATTTAAATTTTTTTTGAGATTTTATTCCAGAAGATGAGGTTAGAGTATTTGAGATGGAACAGAACTTTATGGCGTTCAATTTCAAGGATGAAGAGATGATGAAAAATGTTTTCAAGACCAGACCTTGGAGTATTGAAGGTCATTTAACAGTACTCCATAACTACTGCTCAACAATGATGTATATAAGGAGTTGGATTGGGAAACACAAGAATTCTGGATTCAATTTAAGCATTTCCTTCCAGAGCACATGAATCAGAAAGTTGTATATGATATGGGTGAAGTGAGAGAAACTGATCCAAAAACAAGCCTCTATCGAACTGGTGTTGTCTTTAAAGTTTGTGTTAGGATCAAACTTATTACTCCTTTAAGAAGAGGTGTCTTAGCAGTTACAACAGCTGGATCAACTAGATGGATCATATTTTTCTATGAGAAACAACCTCATAAATCTGTATGGATTGTTTTGTTCTCATACTCTAAAGCTGATTGTGAAGATATTGCTGCAAAACTAGTTGACATTCACAATGAGCCACTGAAGTTTGGGAAATTGGAGAAGGGTATTATGAAGCCAAATATAAAGGCCAGAAACATTATTCCTTGCACTAATTCTAACAGTAAGAAAGTTGTGAAACATACACCCTTTATTCCTCCCAAGGATGGATGGATGATCAAAGATGATGGAGCGAGTAACAAGAAGGAAGAAATTGCTGAAGAAAACAACAAGAATGAAGAGGAATGTAGGCTAGGAAATATGCATAGGAGTTTAAACTCAACTAGTATTGATTCTGCATATTCCAATCATACTATGGATCAACCAAAGGACTCCACAACAATGATGATGACCAATGGAAATAATGAGCAAGTTTTTGCTGAATTACAACACAATGCCAATGAAAACAGAGAGAGTAAGTTATATCTATCTACTGATTTATTTCTCATTATTAGATTCATTCACCGTACCAGTTCACTTTTTCTTAAAATTAAAATTCTCTCGTAAAATGTCAGTGGTTTTGGTAACAAAAATAATAGATACCATGCAGATATACCTACAAAACCTTTATACTCCAGACCTTAGCTATCTATGCAGAACCTTGGAAGGCACTAAAGAATCTCCTTGGTTGGCATACTTATTGACTACAGGAGGAAGTACCCTGATGCGAAATTCCAATTGTTGTACACGAGTTTGCACTCATACATACTAAAATTCATATAAAGTGACAGAGCTCTACTCAGATAGTTGCACTATGGACATCAATATCCGGAGTCAAAACTAATCACATGGATAGATCAAGAAGATGGATATAGAAAAACATAGATGGTTTTGATGTTTACTAAGTGAACGGCGTTTCCCATATCTGTCTGAAGGCCTCCGCAAAAATGAACCTATCCTAATGGGTTGAGATATTAGTCTGACTAATATCAACACACTGGCATATACAAGGGAACCAGTGGTCGATAACCTAACTCTAGGTCAACACTACTGGCATATACAAGGGTACCAATGGTCGATTTTATTGAATTTATTCCTTTTGGTCAGATGGTCTGGTCTCAATTTTTTTTATTATTTTTTTCTTTTTTTCTACTTTTTGGTAACTACCATTTTTTTTTCCAACTTTTTGGTAACTACCATTTTTTTTTCATGGTATCTCATCACTCTAATTCACCCTAGCATTGGTAACAACTTGAATCGTGAGCCCCACCTAATCACTTAGAGAAACATAGCTTAAAAATAAAATAAAATAAAAATAGAAGTGAAAAGGACTCAACGAGATATGGTGAAACTATCATGTTATTTCTAACACCTGAGCTCTATGCTTTTATGAATAGACTCTTCTAGATGTTTCCATCTAATCAGATTGGTTCCTCAACTCCTACAATCAAAATGCTTCCATCCACTTAGATTAGTTAGTGCAATCCTCAATAGGCATAAATTTCTAAGCTCTGGAGTTTATTTATTCATACTGCAATTAAAAAGTTTCTCCTATACCCCCAAACTTAAATCTAACATTGTCCTTAATGTTCTAAAGATAAATTAAAAGCACGAACAAGGAGAAACTGTTACCATTTGAAGCAAAAGAGATAAGGAAAGATATTACCGTGTCGCATGAATGTTGGGTTACCTCCCAAGAAGTTCTAAGTTTAACGTCTTCAGCCAGACTAAGAAAGAATTAGTCACCTCATAGAATCATACAGTAATAGCCGAAATTTCTGTGGGTCATCAAAACCAAATAGAGCTATCACAAATAAAAGGAATCTGCAACCTGTCAAGAAAATAAACAAATAAAGCACACCCTTGTCTAGTTTCCTGTTTAAGACAACTACATCTAGATGTGGTTCAGGTTCAGGTTCTATAACTGGGTCCAAATAAAATATTTTCATGGGTTGGAATTCCTCAAAGCTAAGATCCGGTTCAGGTATTAGAGTCTGAAGAAACTCAAGTAAAAATTTAAAATCACATAATAATAACCTGAATAATTGAGGATCCTTAAAGTCAATCAGTTTTGACTCACACAATCGACCACAATGAAACTGGTGGTCAATCTTAAGCAAATGTATCGACCCTAATCTCTTAAAGTAATTAGGTTTAGTCTCAAAACTAAATAATTGACACATCTGAAATTTATACGTTCCCACAATTGGTTGAAAAATATTTGGTGGGAAAACAAAGTCGATCTTGGTATCATAGCCTGGTCTAACCTCATCAACCAGAGGATGGGTTTCAAACAACTGAACTTCCTTATGGACATCACTAGGTTCAGGAAAACGTGTATGAAGATAATCTTGTAAAATGGTTGAGGCACATATGTCAAGTCCCAAGTGAGGGACCTTTCTAATAGTTAAAGCACATGGAGAATGATAATCACCCCCAAACTTAGAGTTTTCAGTGTCTCTAGAAAGACTAGTCACAACTTCCCTAATTTCAAGGTCATATGTTTCCTGAAAATGGTCAATTGATTCTTCTAAGTCAGGTTCATCCTCACTCAACTCTAAGAGTTCACTTTCTTTGTCTAAGACTAATGTTTCTAAATCGCTAGACTCTAAAACAATATTCTCAGAAAAAACTCGTTCCTCTAAACCATCGTTGGCTTCGTAATCATAAGGAAATACTACATCGTCTAAAACTGGAGTATCTCTAATCAAATCCTCGTCCTTTTGAATAGGTGAATAATTATTAAAATTATTTGGATTTGAACTAGAAATAATATTATTATTAAGCTCAACTGGAGTAACAAATTCCTGATCGCTATGCCTACTTATTTAAAATTCTTCATCAACACTATCCTCATCATAATCATCATTATAATAACATGAAAATGGTTGAACCTCATCTAAACAAGTAGTGTTACCAATTTTATCCTCGTCATCTTGATTATGAAAATTACTATCCTCAGTTTCAAGGGTATTATTGGAAACACTGTATTGGAAATTAAGATTATTTCGAGCAATTATTTCGTTCGTCTCAGCTATCAGCTTGAAGGATTCCTCTATAGAAAGTTCTCTTTCGTCATAAACTAAGTTATTCATCTCAGCGAACTTACGTGTCGACTCCTCTAATTTCCTGAGAGACTCTTCTAGAGAAGGAATAGGAACTGAATGATCATAAAAAGGACTACTTTTCAAAAGTTTGATTGTATCCTCTAAAGAAGAAGAACTAGTATTATAATCTTCTTGCTCGTAAGACTGATGCACATGCGGGTAGTAATTGGGCTCACTATGGTATGAACCATAACCTTGAAAACGTTGGCGTTCCCAAACACTATTCTCACTATGGTCATAATACTGATGATGTCCATATTCAAATTCGGGTCTATATTCATTGTATTGGCTTCTATCATACCAGTTCGACATTCTTAATTGCAAGGAAATTCTACACAATCACAAACAAGGCCGACTCGACTTCACCAAAGCAAACCTAAAGATTTCTAGCAAACAAAAAGCATGATGGCTCCACTTATATTGTTTCTAGACTAGCTTTTATCTCTCGAAAGGGAATTCGTTACAATTTAAGCAAACCCCTCTCGAATCAAGCCGAGTCAAAGTAAGTTGAATTGAGGAGAGGGAAGCTCAGTGGAGCTTTGATACCCAAGGCCTCACCGCTATCACAAGGCGGCACAGTCACGCATTCAACTCACAGAAACCATCATGAACTTCGAGGTGTGCTTAAGAAAGTAACCAATATCCTTCGAATTTTTTTCCTAATAAGCGCGTTACCCTATCGGTCTCGTTCTAGTCAAGTTTTAAGCTTGGGTTCGCGTTAGGTTTCGTTTTCCTAAGGCGGGCAAGAAGGAAGCGGTGATGAAATCCGAACCCTTATCTTGTATTGGCCTGGCCTTGCCCTTTACTAGGAATTTAAAAACAGTCCAAATTCGTCCTCAATCAATGAATCACCTTAAGGAATACAGTAACTCGCTTCCAGACGGGGGATGAACCGTTGAAGTCGACTCAGGCCACCGACTCCGATGTCAGTGTACGAACCCGAGGGGCCGAGACAGTATCGTAACTGTCGTCCTTCCCTGCAAACAGTTTATATTTAATCTTAACCCTTCCGTAGGGTTTTTAAAAAATAATGTCCAAGAATGTCCAAAAAGTCCAAAAATAAAAATATCCCAAAAGGGAAAGAAAAATTACAAAAATAATACCCTATTTACAGTTTCTAAAAATAAAACAAAATAACTATGTACAAAATCTTCTTCTTCATTCCTTTCGGATTCTTCTTTTCTTTCCTTCTTTGGCGATGCTTTCCTTTTATAGCACTTTTTCTTTCCTTGTAGCTTCGCTCGAAATCTGAAAAAATAAAAAATACCAAAGGAGTAAAAGAGAACAAAAATTCTAAAAGAAAAATAAATCTAAAACCTAAAACCTAATACAAATTCCCGGCAGCAGCGCAAAAATTGATGTAGTTTTGAAAGTGGTAGTAAAGTTCGTTCAACTCGGATTGTGTAAAGGTTTGATTTAATAACTAAGAATAAAAATACTAAAAATATATTCACAAGGTTGTCACGAATATCGAGAGGTACTGAGACTTAGGATTTCACCACTAATCACAATCACTTGGTTCAAACAATGACTCAAAACAGTTCTAGATCTTTTATAGACTCTATTTCTTTTCCAAAGGTAGATTTTGTACAACATTAATTATAAATCATAAGCATGACGCATCAAAGCTCTAAGTCTAAGCATACGACATCAAAATAAATCACAAATAATTAGTAAAAATCATAAATCAATTTAAAACAAGTGCAAAAGTCATGAAGAATCAATTATAATTACCAAACAATTGTGAAATAAGGCTTCCTCCGTCGTCCCAGTGATGGGGTTTAGCTCCTCATATTAATCACTTGCTCAAAATACATGTTTATAGCCCAAAAGTTGATTAAAAGAATGAAAAAGTAATAAGCAGACAGTTTGCAACGTTTATAAGCGTTACAGACTGACTGTTTCTGTTACAAGCGGAACTGTTACAGAACGATAGAAGCTAAGTGTTGTAGAAGGACGACAGTTTTCTGCGACAGTTAGGTGAGGGTCGATGTTCCTCGTGTTCTTCCTTTTACACCAGCAGAAACGAATGTCTGTAACTCTGATTTTGTCTCCTGTGGTTCTCTAAATTACCCCAAACTGTTCCTCTCTCATCTAGGGTACCTAAGCATCCTATTTATACACAAAAGGGTCATTGAATCTTTCCCAAATCGCATCAAAATTCTTCTTTCCTTCCTTGGCAGTCACGACAATAATTCCTTCCATAAATTGTTTCACGCGTTTCTGAGCCTTCCCACTTATCTCAAACTCTTCCTTAGATATAATATGTACCTTTGGAACGAATTTCTTGCCTTTAATATCTTTGAATATCCAGAAACAAACCCAACAGGACCGTGTTTCCTTATTTGCTCTGTTTCCTTTTTCCGGCCATTCCAGCCCAATTAGATCGATAAAAACGCATGTATTAAACCTGTTTTGCTCTATCAAGTCCAGCCCAATTGATTTCCAGTGTTGAATCTCCCTGAAACAGCTCCAAAAATCGAGTCCAAATTTGCCAGGCGTGAACTGATTTTTTCCCGCCAATTTTCTAATTTGAAACGTGAAGAAGGAATTCCCCCTATCATGTGCTGTTCTCCCTTTAGCAGCTGCCTGGAAATAGTTTACCCCTTAGTAATTAGGTTACCCCTTATCCAAAGTGAGAGTCCGAATATCAAATGTCCTCCCAGGTTCCTTTAACAACTTTTCGAGCCAATTTCGCCGCAAAAGCTTATTTCTCCAAAAACACCTACAAAGAGATAAAATACCGAAATAAGTACAAAAATAGGTACTAACAATATACACAATAGAGATGAAAATAGACACATAAATGCGTCTATCAACTGAGAGAGTAAGTTATATCTATCTACTGATTTATTTCTCATTATTAGATTCATTCACCGTACCAGTTCACTTTTTCTTAAAATTAAAATTCTCTCGTAAAATGTCAGTGGTTTTGGTAACAAAAATAATAGATACCATCTTAAGGACCTCATTAGGTCAAATAACCCAGATATTATTTTTTTAATTGAAATCAGAAATATGAAAAAGAAAATGTCTCTTTGCATAGCTCATTTAAACTACCCTAATGCATGTTTTCATGAAATTGTAGGCCTTTCTGGGGGGCTTTGTTTGTTAAGGAAAGATGGAACTGATTTAAAAGTTCTTAATATTTCCCTCAACTTCATAAACTGCAAAATTAAATTAGATGATAACAGTAATTTTTCTCCGGTAACTTTCTTATATGGTTCACTATATGAACGTAATAGATTACAGCAATGGAACTAGATGCAGACCACATCTATCCAAGCTATTATCTCATGGTTAGTGATAGGTGATTCTAATTTCATCTTGAAACAGGAGAAAAAAGAAGGTGGTATCCCAGTTAGTCATTCTAACCTTAATTTCTTTAATGATATTTTAGATTGTAATAATCTGCATAGTCTGAGTTATATAGGTAATCCCTTCACCTGGACTAACAAAATACAAGATCATGATATGATTTTAGAAAGGCTAGATAGAGTTGTTGTGGACCTTGATTGGTTTTATAAGTTTCCTAGAACTATTATTTAGCATATGATACCTATGGCCAGTGACCACTGCCCTATTCTCCTTGCTACTAATAGAGATGATTCTAGTTCTCATAAGCCCTTTAGGGTTAAAAAGATTTTGTTTAGAGATTTTAGTTGTAAGGATATTATCAAAAACAATTGGCGTATGCATAGTAATGGGTTTATTGCTTTTAAATTCTCTAAAACTCTTTATCAAACCAAACAGATTTTGAAGTTGTGGAATTATGATCACTTTGGAAATTTTTTCACTGAAATTGCAATAGTTAAATCCCAGATTGATAATTTGTTAGATCAGGGTATTAGTCCCAATGATGATCAATTTGTCCAACTCTTGACAAATTAACTTATGGTACAATGTTGAGGATGATTACTACGGTCAGAGAGGTAAGGAATATGATCTGCTTTTAGGAGATAGAAACACAACTTACTTCCATCAAAAAACTAATTTTAGGAGAAGAAGAACTCAAATTGATTATCTTCAAAATAAATTAGGTTTTTGGTTGAATGAAAGAAATGATATTGCTAATTGTTAGAAATCTCATTTTCATAACACGAGTATAATTACAAATCCCCCATCTGTCAGTTCTTATTATAATTTCATTTCTGCTTCAATTTCTGATGATGATAATATAATGTTGACTAATATTCCTACTTATGGTGAAGTTAAGACTACTGTTTTTGGAATGAAACGTTAGACTACTCCGAGATTTTATGGATTCCCACCAGGTTTTTACCAACAAATGTGGGATACAGTGGGAAATGATCTTGTGAAAGCAGTGCAATCCTTTTACCATTTTGGTCATATCTTACCTGGCTAAATTGGGGCCTATCAGACTTAATTGGGGCCTATCAAATTTTCATTCCCACACCACCAAATTACTCTAGGCACCCAAACTTCTAAAAAATACTAATTTACCCCCATATTAATTCCTAAAACAATCTCATATAAATATTAATCCTTACCATTTTCAGTAAATCCAAAAACAAAAAATCCTAAACCTAAAAAACTTTCTATTTTCATCATAAACTTTCCAAATTCTCAAAACCCTAATAAAAAAAATCATCATTTTCTCCGATGATCTTCGATCCAACCAAGAAAAAGGTAAATCTCTATCAACACATTCTATGATTTGCATTTCTTCATTGATTCACATGTTTAAATCTTCGATTTTCGAAAATCAAAATCTTTGATTAACCCATAATCGGTTTATATGATGATTAACATCAACCGATTATGTGTTTTGGTTTCCGCCATGAAGATCATGCACAATAATCGGTTTATATGATGATTAACATTGACCGATTTTAGGGTTAGAAACGAAAACATCACCAGAATCGGTTTATAAGTACTTTATAATAATCCGATTCTGGATATATTTTTCTTTAAATATGCCATCTCTGAATCGGGTTTTATGTGCCTGGTAATTTACCGATTATGTTTGTATTTTCATATTCCTATTCATAATCGGATTTTATATATGTACCACATAAACCGATTTCGGATGCTTATACTCCTGTATGTTTTGTAGTCAGAATCGGATTACATGTGATTACCTATGTACCGATTCTTAACTAGTTTATTTTGTTTTGGTTTTGTTTTATATAGATATGGACTTCTCACACCTAGCGTTTTACTCTCGAGAGATCACATTGGAGGACATTCTTAGAAAACCACAACGAGTGCCAGAAAGAAGCCTCTACAATTTTGCTTATGGGCGTGAGACCAATCTTAAACAATCCCTCACATTGATTGACAAGCTTGCACTAGAGGAGCTTTATGAGTTCTTGAGGTTCGGTAGGATGAGGAGAAACATCATTAGAGCTGAAAGGGAGGTCCATGCAGAAATGAAAGGTATGTGGGAACAAATGGCTCAAATACAAGCTGCTGCTCCTGATGGTGCTGATGCTGGTGCTGGTGTTCCTGCTGGTGGTGGTGCTACAAATGCTCCCGAGGTGCTGCTGCTGCTGATGTTGATGCTCCTGCTCTTTAAGTTTTTAAGTTTTATATATTAAAAGTTTAAGATTATCAGACTTGTAGTTACTTTAAGTTCTTAACACTATTTTAAAGTTTTTATTTTGGATGATCTTTGTGTTGAACTTAATGCACTTGAAGTTTTAATTATAATTATGTGTTTTTGCTCAATAATTCTTGCCTGGCATGCCCACAATCGGTCTACTCGATATGTCAACATAAAACGATTGTGCAAGCTATTTTTCCTCTATATTTTTCAAGCTAGAATCGGATCACATATGCATACATATAAACTGATTATGCAAGCTATTTTTCCTGTATGTTTTTCAAGCTAGAATCGGGTCACACATGAATATATATAAACCGATTAGTTTCGGTAAAAATTCCATTTTTTTACATGTCTTTAATCGGTTTATGTTGGTCACAAAAAAAAACGATTCTTGGCGGCATAAACACAATCGGGTTATATATACCTTCAAGAAGACCGATTATGCCAAATTATTTCACGTTTTTCAAAAAAAAATATAGTCGTTAGGGACTTTCTCTATAAATAGAGACCTAACCCTTGGACCCTATTTTCCCCAAAATTGATCATTTTATTCCGCCTCACTCCATATACTCCACAACTACTCATTTTATACATATACACACAAGAAATGGCATCGTTTGACTCCGCAGAAGATTTGGCAATCACCAAAGCATGGTATGCGGAAAATCGACTTAGACGTCAATCCTCCGAATGGGAGGATTCCACAACCTTTTGGGCTAGGGTACACAACAAATTTAGCCAAGAGTTTGGGAATCCTAATGCAAGAAGTGTTCAACAAGTCCATGATAGCACCTAGTCATCGAAAATGCGATACTTGCTTTTTTAGATCTCCAACCTCAGATTTTTAAGACTCGCCCCTTCACCTTGTCCATTGCACAATTTGTAAGTAATTTTGTGGTTTTTTTACGTAACCCATGTTGCTTTATCTTCCAATGAAACACTACTAACAAATGTAAGTTTGTTTTTGTGTTTTTGTAGCATGAAGTCGTGAAAGCGCTCTACTTGGAGGAAAAGGGGGAAGCATTCACATTTGATGCAAGCTATCACTTCTTGGCAGAAAGAATCCCGGAGGATAACCCGGACTACTTGGATGTTGTATCGTCTTAGGAGGAGGAAGATTGATGGCTTTAGAAGTTTTTGTATAAGTTTTGTGGGTAGACCTCTATATAAACCCTCACGAGACTATAACTCGTCTACCAGGGTCTCCTAGGGGTTTAAAGGTTTGATGCATGTGCTAAATGCATCCTACAATAATAATGCAATGAATGAAAATTGGTAATGAAAGGAAACAATCGGTTTATATACGTCATAAGTAAAATCCGATTACTAAAATCATATTACAAACATGTCAATGTTAACCGATTATAGATGTCCTTTGTTAATTCGTAAACACCAATCCAGAATCGGTTTACAAGTGAATGAACGTAAACCGATTCTGGGTACTGTTTACGAAGAAAAAAATTAAAATATTTGATGTTTTGATAAACTCTCTAACATTAGTTAATCTCACATACAAAACAAAATTAATCCCTAATACGATTTATTAGTGCTAATTATTCAGGGGTAAAATAGGTAGTTAGGTAATTATTTTGATAAGGGATGGTGTGTAGGTGATTTCTAATGACCTTTTTTTGTCATCTAGCTATAAGCCCCAATTAAGTGGTATAGGCCCCAATTTAGCCAGGATATATTAAAACAAATGAATCATAATTCTATTTCTTTGATTCCTAAGACCAATTGTCATAGAGTAGCTTCTAATTTTAGGCAGATTAGCCTCTGTAATACTTCTTAAAAAGTCCTTTCTAAGCTTTTCGACTCTATAATTAAGACTGTTCTCCAGAAAATTATCACACCTTTTCAAACTGCTTTTATTTCAGGTAGGTGCATTATAGATAACATTGTAGTTTCCAGTGAACTTGTAAATTCCATGGTAAAAAGCAAAACTAGAAATGGTTGGTTGGCTATGAAACTAGATATGTTTAAGGCCTTTGATAGGATATAATGGTTTTTCCTAATCAGTACTCTTAAAGCAATGGGCTTTTGTGATAAATTTTGCAACATGATTTCTGAATGCATTAGCGCTGTTACTACTTCCATTCTTCTTAATGGCTCCCAGGTGAGATTTTTAAACCTCAAAGATGCTTAAGGTAGGGTGATCCTTTATCTCCCTACCTTTTTATTCTTTGCATGGAGTCATTCTCTAGAGATTTACTTCAAGCTGAAGCTTCTAATAATATACATGGTATGGAAATAAATCAAAATTGTCCTTCTGTTTCTCACGTCTTTTTTTGCATACGACTGTTTGATTTTTTTCTAAGGTTAATGATACAGAAGCAAGACATCTAGCTAGTATCATTGAGAAATTCAGCACATACTCGTGTGAATCTGTAAATTTCTAGAAATCAGGTTTGGCCTTTAGCACTAGTGTTCCTAATCATATTAAAAATGAGATTGTTAATATCCTTATGTTGATTGTGGTTTTTAGTTTAGGCTTAAAATCGTAAAACTCTAGTCAAACAGTGACGCCACACTTGAGTAATAATATCACCACTAGCACATTTATTAAACCATTCAACATGTCTGCATAAAATTACCGGACTACCTTTTTTTTATGTACTGACTGGTATCATCTCTAAACATGCCATATCTCCGCGCTAAAGGCATGCCAACCATGCCAGCCGCACCATAGTGCCAATGGCATGCATGCAAGCCACACCTCTGCACCAAAGCCATGACGTCCATGCCTCTATGTCGCTGGCTGCCAAACGAAGGGCTGCAACAATCAACGACCACTCTTCCTTCTGAGATGCAAATCTCAGCCGTCCAAGTTCGCCACCAAACGCGTGACAACTTTTTTCCCAATGCCAAGCTCTAATTTTGGCCGCGCCTAAACTATGCCAAAACCTTAATTTTGGTCGCGCCTAAACTATGCCAGTCAAAACCGTGGGCTCTACCGTGTAGCATGGCACATAAAAAAGGTACCCCGATAATTTTACGCAGACATGTTGAATGGTTCAATAAATGTGCTAGTGGCGACATTATTACTCAAGGGTGACGTCACTGTCTGACTAAGATTTTGCGATTTTAACCCTAAGATAAAAACCACCATCAATATTAAGTCCCCTGCTTAGCTCGGAACAGGGGCATTGTTGCGAGGTAAGCATAAGATGGTGACAGACAAAGACAAAATCGAAATGGCAAGTCATGAAAAGATGGTCAGGGAGATCCGTCTAACCTTTTCGAGAGGTAAGGAGAATTCGTGATTCTTGTGTTGGTGGATTTGGGTAGATTCTGCTCGTGGTGCTGCTAGCTAGGTCGCGGAGTGGTAGTGGTGGTTGATGTATGGGATGCAAACAGTTGGCGTCATCTTGGCTAGGCTGGGGAACGCGGAGTTGTTGGCGTGGATGGCTTGGCTTGGCAAGACGTTGGCATGGTGTGGCTTAAAACAGAGCCGCTGTCATTGGTCAGCTTGGAATGGAGCCGTTAGCGTTGGATCGGCTTGGGATGAGCGCTGGCTTGGCACGGTGCTGTCTTGGCGTGGCGCGGTTTGTTGGCCTTGCGTGGCGCGGACTGTTGGCGTCGGTTGCCCGGTTGTCTCTTTCCATGCGTGGCTCAGATATGAAATCTTTTCCTTATTCATATCCCAAAGTATGACGTCCATATGAAAGGTGTTAGCTCTCCTCCTCATGTTATACTGTCGGTTTCGCTTCCAAGTTCCGGGGCTGGAAGTAGAGCAGAAGCGATAACGCAGGCCAGCGTGTTCCAAACACGTACTTCTATGTTTTTTTTTCTTTGTCAAACCCTAATTGACTCACATAGACAAATATCTTTTTCAGCCGATATCACGCCTTAATTCACGACTAGTAGAAAGTTTTCCTTTTTCGGATTTCATCGCTCTGCTTAATATAAGAGGCGATCTTGAATCCTTCGTTCATACAGATCGTCTTGAAATCACGTCTATCCTCTTTACAGGTATCGTCTCGTGCTTTGTCCTGGTTCCTCACTCTGTATTCTTGTTTATGTAGATTGCTGGTGCATATAGGGCGAAAACTTATCCCATCTTTTGATTCTGTAGTACATAATGGGATCTTTCAGTGACAGCCGTACCTCTGACTCTTCAGAGAGAAGCTTTGGGGTTGACGAAAACTAGGTTTCTTCTCATGAGGAGGCATTGGACAGAATTAATTCTCTGTTTCGTGAAGCTGTCGAAATTATTCAGGACATGCCTTCCACCTATTTATGTGGAGTGTGGATGCATGCTCAGGCTTTCATGACTCTGGTGGACATGTAGGAAAAGCGGGGAGATGGTGAAGCATCCCGGCGCGTTGAGATACCTCAGGGAAACGAAACTTCTTCACAGCCCAGTGCTAGGGATGAACGACTCGCCTCTCGGTTGAAACGGCGGAAGACTAAGTCTGTGAAACTTCTAGGGGAGAGCCAGCTTAATTTCCCTGCCCGAGATGGTGTCATAATCCTTGATTCTGGTGCGGATGAACCGTGACATCCTAGAAAGCCCGCTGCAAAAACTTCCGAGGAAGACGCCGATGTGGTTGACGAAACTGAAGCAGATTTTGGAGTGGACGCCGAAACTGCTGTCAGGGACGTTGGAGAAGTTGTGGTGGAAAACGCTGAGACGGTTGTCGAAGTGGGTGTTGGATTTGAGGCGGAAACTGTTGCTACTGAGGGGTTTTCGGGTGAGATGTTGGAGTTGCTGTTACGGAGGCGGCTTCTGAATGGAACGTCTGTTGTTCGAAAGATTGTTGGGGAAAGTGCTTGAAAGGGCTCTGACAGAGGCGTTGGCGATCCGGGCGTCTGCTTTCGATGACCAGTTTCCCTTTTTACCGTTTCTCTTTGGCGTGTAGCCGCTTTGAAGTTTCACAGACTCATTTCTATCTTCTTTGTATTCATGGCGAAGTTAGGGTTTCGCCAAATAACATCCCGCTTATTTAGCTTCTTTGAATAAAACCTCTTTTTCGAAAGGATCCAAAACCTTCGTCAAAATAACTTGTTTGATATTCCATACCTTTCCTGTCGTCTGATGATTCCTTGTATATTCTTCCCTTCAAAGTTTCGAGTAAAGTATTTTCTGCAGGGTTTCGGGTTTTCTGGTCGTGATTTGATGGGTAATGGTTTCACGATGTTTCGGGATTTATTTGTTTTTGTTTTTTTTTTGTTTTTTTTTTTTGAGATCCAGAAAACTCGTTTGAAAGGAAAAGTATTCTTCAGATAGAAATCGGAAATTAATTAAGAATGCAAGCGGTACATTCATCTTGGAGGGAATACAAATATTGAGTGGAAAGGGAAATCGCTGAAGAAAATACTAAAGGAAGAAAGCTGAAGGAGGAAGTAGCACCGTGATTTAGGTATTGAAGGGATTGAGCCATCGCGAGTGAACTGTTATGCCTTCCCACTTTTCAGTGTTTCTGAGTTTGCAATAACCGCCCAAAATAACATCTGCCACCAGATATGGCTCGTCTTCCTTTTCTTCGGGTGAATCAGTCCGAACAACTATCTTCACCGTTATATTTCCGACTTGAAATGAGGTTCACTTGACTACCATGTCTCCAATTTGAAACTTTGGGCGTCGTGTAACCGCTTGACTCTTGGTCTCGTCATCTTCGATTGCAGCTTCCAAATTCTTGGTGAAGCGCTTGAAAGGCCCAGCGTCCCACTCACATCTCTTAACAATGTCAGTACTGATAATCGGACCAAGTCCCCATGACGGGCTAAGAGAAGAAGTGACTGGTTGTAGAGAAGGTTGTTTGACCATACTTGTGTTTGGAATCTATGAGCGAGCGCCATCGGGATTCCTCCGGGTGGTCGAGTTCCATTGGTAAGTTGTTGATACGACAGAAGGTTGGACGGCTTGTTGGAAACTCTTTCGGGTGTCGATACTGGCAGAGGGGATTCTCCCAATTTTGCTTCGTTGTCAAATACCCACGAGCGCCCCAGGATCATGTCATAACCTAGTTCTATAACAATGTGGAATTTTCTATGCGTTATAACGTCTCCCACCTTGATTTCGAGGTTAATGTAGCCGTATGCGTTCATTGATTCTCCTTCCGAATTATTGACCATGGTTGGGGAGTAGGTAGCCTATTGCTTCAAAATTTCTGCATCTCTCAGAGTCTTGATGGTAACGACATTAAAATCAGAGGCCGTGTCGATCAGTGCGTTGTCGAGCTCAGCGCCTCTTAGATAGGCCGTGATCAGCAGTCCCCAGTTGTGTTTTTAGGCATTGTTCCCTGAAAGAGCTTGGGCTCCTGGTGTGGCTTCCGTAATAGGAAAAATTCGTTTACCCGACACGAAACAATTGAGGGCTGTAAAGATATCTTGGCGATGTGCCTTGGAAAGGTAGAGGATTTATCATACATGCTGCATCATGGATTGTACAGTCTCGTGTACGGAGTCCCCAGAGATCCCGCAATTCCTGACTGGAAGTGGATCTCTATGTACTCCTTCGTTTCCCAGCTGAAGTTCCCCTGCTTCGAATTTCTCCTTGAAGATATGCTTCAGTCTGTTGCAGTCACTGGTCGGATGGTGAACAAACCTGTGGTAGCAGCAGTATTTAGGGTTTGCCATCTCGGCTTCGGTCGATGGGCGCCTGGGAGGTGGTAGTCTGATGACGTAATCCTGGATCCATGCCTCTAAGAGTTCAATCACCTCCTCGATCATGAACGGGAAATCCAGGACATCATCTTCAGCTTCGTGATGACGCATGGGAGCTTTGGCGAAGGCCCTCCATGGCGGAGCCGCCCGTCGTGTTGGTGTCGCGTGCTTAGGATGTTGGTCTGCCGCTGGGGCCTTCCTTTTTCCTCTTTCGTCTACTATGCTCACAAAGGAGGGACCGACGTTGTATTGCTTGTTGACGAGACGCCTACTTCATCGAGTTTCGCGTGGATCTTCGCCTCTGGTTGGCCTGGTTCTTTCTAACAATGCTGGTGCTGTCGTGGACGATCGTTTGGCTGCCTCATGAAGTTCAGAGAATGTATGGAACCGCAGGTTCTATGGTAAGGCACGATAGATAGGAGCCATACCGTTGATGCAGGAATTCACCAATTGTTGTTCGGTCACGTTTGGGTCGTGACAGTATAGCGCTTGAACCCTGAATCTCTTGACAAAATCATTTGGATGTTCATTATCTCGTTGGAACATCCTTCCTAGATCCGAGAAGGTAACTTGCTCAGACACGGAGAAGTACTTCTTGTAGAAAGCCGTAATCATGCCACCCCAGTTGGGGATGTTGTTTGGTGTTATTCTTTTGTAACACGAGTATGCTCTTCCGGTAAGCGACTTCGAAAACTCCCTCAGAAGAAGGACGTGATTGTATTCATGTTCGCCTAGAGACTCCAGGAATCGAGAGATATGTTCACGTGCATTCCTGGTGCCGTCGTATAAAGTGAATTGAGGAGAAAAGTATCCTCTTGGAAGAGGAATTCTTTGTATTTCAGGAGGGTAAGGGGGTTAATGCTGATGCATGTCTATATCATCACTTTTGATTCGATTCCGAAGAAGATTCTCCAAATCTTCTCGCGTGACAAAATTGGATGGTTGATTTCTCTCCATGGGGTTCTGACGCGATTTTGTTCGTCTGCAAAGGTGTGCCCTGCTGAGGTGTCGTCTCTAGGGGTATTGGAGGTGTTCCTCATCGACTCTGGATGTCGCGACTCCCGTGGTATACGCTCCGTTAGGGTCTTGAGAAAGACAAGTACCTCTTTCTTGAAACCATGTCCGTCTGGGCTCCATCAAGAACCTCCTGTCTTTCCATCAAATCAGCGATTGTGACATGGGGTCGGCTTCCTATGGATCCTTCGATTTCTCGTCTTGATGGCGGAGTAACTGGAGGCGTCATACTCGATGAAACATTAAGGGCGGTAGAAGCAGTTGTGGCCCTGGTGACTGGTGGTGTAACACTTGAAGGAATGCTTTCCGTGCTGCTGGGATTAGCAGGCTGCGTAGAAACATTAGGGGCGGCAGCAGATCTGGCTCTGGTGATTGGTGGTGTAACACCTGGAGGAGCGCTTTCCGTGCCGTTGGGATTAGCAGGTGACGTATTGATGTCGCAGGAAGGAGTGTCAGTACCAGGGACGGGTTCCGTGCTGATGTTCTCAGGGCTTGTTGCTGACCCAGATCTGAGTTCTACCATGTTGAAATTGGAATTGAAAGGTGAAAATGGAAATTGGAAATCGATATTGCAACCGAGAGATTGATCTCCCACTGTGGTCGCCAATTGTTTGAAGGTGAAAACAGTTTCTGTTGATTTTGGTAATTTCGAGTGTGTGGGTGAGAAATGAGTCTAAACCCTAAACAATGTACTGCAAGGGAGTACTTTGATTCGAGAGATCAATCTGTACAAATCCGGCCTAAACCAAGAAATGGCCGTTCCAGACTTGATTGGTCACAAAGTGAAGGAGAAGGGTTGGTCTAGGGAGGGAAGCGAAGAGAGTGTTGAGACCAGAATAGTTGATTCGGGAAGAGTAGTTGTTTGACAACTTGTATCAGAAAGTGGAAAGCTAACAGATGGGAAATCTAACAAGTGATTTCTGAGTGTTGTATTCTCCTGACCAAAACTCGTCCTTTGGTGGAAATAGGTAAGACCTTTTATGCAAGTCGCAACGAAACGTACCCTGGTCTAGTAAAAAGTGGAAACGGTTGAGTAAATGGAAGAAAGCGGTAACGGGTAACGCCTGGAATTGATGTTTCCATAATGAAGGAAACGTTTCACCATTACTTCTTGTATTTACTAACTTCCTCACTCTTATGACACTTTCTTGTAACGGGCGTAGTGTACACCGCACGCTGTAAACCGCCAGACCAATACCCTGATGAGCATCCCCCAGTTTGTGACATGTTTTTATGTCTCGAGTGTTTTGTGTAGAATGTTGTTATTGTTTGGCAAGTTGAGCATGGGAGGCTTACCGGCTCGGTGGTGACCTTCGACGGTCGATATTTTGCATCTTGAGAGGAAGGTGAGCCGTTGATTGTGGTTACCTTCCGTTGGTAGCAAGTGGCGTGGCTACGGTGCTGGCATGGCTTGCGCATGCTCTTGGCGTGGCTAATTAGGGCTTTGGCACCGTAACAAGAGATTGCCACAAGTCATTTGATGGCAAGTTTGTACGGCTGATATTTGCATCTCAGGGGGAAGGGTAGTCGTTTATTGTTGCAACCCTCCGTTTGGAATCCAGCGGCATAAGGGCATGGACGACGTGGCTTTGGCATGGTTGGTATGCCTTTGGCGTGGAGATGTGGCTGGCATGGCATGCCATTGGCACGGTGGTGCGGATGGCATGGTTGGCATGCATTTGGCGTGGAGATGTGGATGGCATGGCATGAAGTTGGCACGGTGGTGCGGCTGGCATGGTTGGCATGCCTTTGGCGCGGAGATGTGTCTGGCATGGTTGGCATGCCTTTGGCGTGGAGATGTGGCTGGCATGGCATGCCATTGGCACGGTGGTGCTGCTGGCATGGCATGCCATTGGCACGGCGGTGCTGCTGGCATGGTTGGCATGCCTTTGGCGCTGAGATATGGCTATTTAGGGTTTAGCGTGTCGAAACCCTAGTTTAAAATATGTGGCACGCATGATTGACACGTTTGGCTAGCATGCGCGGCTGGCATGTGCAGAGATGATGCCAGTCAGTACCGAGGGCTCTGATGTGGAGCATGGCACATAAAAAAGGTACCCCGATAATTTTACGCAGACATGTTGAATGGTTCAATAAATGTGCTAGTGGCGACATTATTACTCAAGGGTGACGTCACTGTCTGACTAAGATTTTGCGATTTTAACCCTAAGATAAAAACCACCATCAACACCATCAAACCAAACGATTTGTGGCAACCTCTTGGCTGCGATGCCAAAGTTCCACGATTTGTGCCAAACCCTAATTTGGGTCGCCCCAAGATCCTGCACGAGTCGTGCTGGCCATGCCTCCATGTCACTGGCCGCCAAACGGAGGGTTTCAACAATCAACGGCCACCCCTCCTTCTAAGATGCAAATCTCAGCCGTACAATCTTGCCACCAAACGACTTTTGACAATCTCTTGGCTACGCTGCCAACTCTTTGGCCACGACACACACTTAACTATGCCAATTCTTTGGTCACGGCACCAAACCCTAATTAGACACGCCAAGAGCATTCGTAAGCCATGCCAGCACCGTGGCCATGCCACTGGCTACCAACGGAAGGTAACCACAATCAACGGCTAACCTTCCTCTCAAGATGAAAAATATCGACCGTCGAAGGTCACCACCGAGCCGGAAATCCTCCCAAGATCAACTTTCCAAACAATAGAAACATGCTACACAAAACACTCGAGACATCAAAACATGTCACAAACTAGGGGATGCTCATCAGGGTATTGGTCTGGCGGTTTACAGCGTGCAGCGTACACTACGCCCTATACAAGAAAGTGTCATAAGAGTGAGGCGGTTAGTAAATACAAGAAGTAATGGTGAAACGTTTCCTTCATTATCGAAATATCAATTCCAGGCGTTACCCGTTACGTTTTCTTCCATTTACTCAACCGTTTCCACTTCTTACGAGACCAGTGTATGTTTCGTTGCGACTTGTATAAATAGGTCTCACCTATTTCCACCAAAGGACAAGTTTTGGTCAGGAGAATACAACACTCAGAAATCACTTGTTAGCTTTCCCATCTGTTAGCTTTCCACTTTCTCATACAAGTCGTCAAACAAATACTCTTCCCGAATCAACTATTTTGGTCTCAACACTCTCTTCGCTTCCCTCCCTAGACCAACCCTTCTCCTTCACTTTGTGACCGAAGCAAGTCTGGAATGGCCATTTCTTGGGTTAGGTCGGATTTGTACAGATTGATCTCTCGAATCAAAGTACTCCCTTGCAGTACATTGTTTAGGGTTTAGACTCGTTTCTCACCCACACAGTCGAAATTACCAAAATCAGCAGAAACTGTTTTCACCCTCAAACAACTGGCGACCAAAGTGGGAGATTAATCTATCGGTCACAATATCAATTCCCGATTTCCGATTCCATCTTTTTAACCCAGATATCGAGATGATGGAAGCATACTAGCCGCCGCCTCGGTTATCAGACGGCTCTGGAACGACTGGGGACTTAGGAATGATTGGGACTTTTCACAGTCATGGCGCCGCCTCCCACAAAAACTCAGACTTACATCCGGGAGATCCATTTTTTTGGGAGACTCTAGAAATCAAGTAAGTCTCGTCAGACGTGTTGCATGTTCTACTACCTAGAATTTTCACATAGATAGTAGAAACCGACAGCCATGCTATCCCCATGTTTCATCCCATACTTTCTACTGAAAACACAACATTCACAACTCCATGAATCTCCTGGGGTATTTATGCCACATATAGTCATAATCAAAAACAACATTATTTAAAAAAAAAAAAAACAATTCATTCCAAAAGAATAATTCAAAACCCTCATAGGAGACGATTGTCTATCAATTCAAATCGAACCATGAACCAGGCGCTCTGTTCGACTTTCAAAAAAAAAAAACCTACATAAAGAAGTTCACAAGACAGGAGTACATTCAAGGAAAACCATCTAGTAATGGCCTGATCTGCTTGGAGAAAGCCTCATTCGTGCTTTTGAGATCCCCCGTTTCAGCTCCGTGGACAACCTTTTGATCTCCGCCTCCTGCTGTGCGACCTCATCCGCGGAAGGGCCTTCAGCCGCCGTGGTATGTAAATTTTCGATCTCAGAGAAACCTTAAACAAACCAGGGAACGTTGAACTCGTGGTCTACGCACACATCACGATGGAACTTCCATCTTGAGACCACGTCCTCATAAACTGTATGGCCAGTCACTTTGCACATGTCGTCAATCGAAGATAAATCTTCCTCCACACGCTTGACCAGCCCCGACCAGTAACCTTTTTGGTTGTGGCGATGTGTCCATACCTTTCCCATATCTTGGTATATAATGTCTCGTATTTGGCTGGCACGCTGAAGCCGCCGATCAACACATGATCTGGATAAGGAACTAAGTATAGAGGAGCGAAAACGGCGCCTACAACCGAACCGGCAACTGGAAAGGGATTCCTAACTACAATGGCGCCAGCGGTCGCTGGAGCACTCTCCGGTACTTGAGCCGCAACAACATCTTCATCTTGATCGACCTCCATTTACGGGTCGCCAGGCGCAGCTGCCACGGTTGGAGACAAAGCTGTATCTCAACGGTTTTCCGCCTCGGGGCTATCTTCAGGAGCGGGTTCTCCCTACGATATCGTGGTTTATACATTTTTCAAAAAAAAAAAGAGAAAGGAAGAAGAAGAAGAACGCGTGGAAGACTCACTGATTCACTTTCAGACTGACTAGAAGAAGACTCAGTGCTGCTGTTGGAAGAGTTTTTTTCATCATCACTAGACTCCGAGATTTCCTCCTTTTCGAGCTATTCTTCACCGCAAGAAGGCTCGGCATTGTCACCCTCTACCGCGAGAACCGCCATTCTCTGAGGCTCAGCATTGCCACCCTCTGCTGCAAGAGCCGCCGTTTTCTGACTACGTGCAAGCTGGGCAAAGGCGTTCATGCCCTGGTTAAGGAATAAGGAAAGATTTTCAATAACGAAAGAACTGTGCAATCCGACTGAGTGGGCAAGAAAAACAATACATACCCGAACGTTGGAAGAACTGAAAGTCACAAGGGCCGTTGAATCTGATCGAAAACCACCCGCGCGATCTTTCGACTTTCGCTCCTTCTTTTGGGGGTTGTCCGTGTCCGTATTAGGAGATTTCCATTTGGGAGAGGAAGGATCCCTTAACAATGGATGTCTTGCTAAAGTTGCAGCAGAAGGCTTACCACATGTATTCTTCACTATGTCATTCACGAATCCATGAATGGAAAGGAACTCGTCCTGCCAGAATATGTTATACTTAGAAGTTGTTGTCGGATTTCGTACCGAGAGCAAGAAGGGGAGACTTATACCCGGCGCAAGAGCACTAGCATCAAGAGCAGCTGGCAACAAGTTTTCTGGAACAACCGACTGACGAGAGAGCGGGACCTCTTGGTTAAATCCTATATGTCGAGTCGCCCTGTCAATGTTGTAAGAGACTGCCTGACAAGATTCTCGAAAGAAAGACGGTACATAACCAAGCGTGAAACTTCGCATGAACACAACCTCCCCAATGCTCGTATTCTTTTCAGAAAGTAAAGATGTATTCGGAACATAGGCAAAAGTGTTATTTGAACTATGGAGCCATGCACCGGAGCCCATGGACGAAAGTTGACTGTGTAGGAGTTGTCAAGGAAGTCAACCAGGTTCGAGCCATATCTTTGGCGCTTGTTCACCCAGCGAAGTATCCTAGAACCACCCCAAGACTCGGGAAGTAAAGCCAGCGATTTGGGAGAGCACTTCTCGAAATGCTCCCAAAACCATGCTTGAAGAAAAGCAACATGGACGTACGAGTACACTTTCATGTAGCCGTTTGAAGCATGCATGTCCGCAACCAGATGATCCAAATGTGTGTATAGAGAACCGAGAAACAAGCCGCCAATGGGGAGAACAATACCTTTCGCTAATATAATGGAAAACTTAATGAGACCCTGTCTTATTTCCTTCTTTCCAGAGCCGTCGTCAAAAATGTCCCTGGATAACCAAAGAACCAAGAATGGCGCAACATGAAGCGTACTATTCTTTTGATCTGGCTCCGACTCATCTGGGAACCATTGAGACACCCACCAGCTGTAGAAACACCTCATCTCGTTTTCCTTGCGGACAACGCCTTTTGACTTCGCAACGAGATCGGCGTGCATTTTTTCTTCATCTTCAGACAAGGTGATATCAACATTCCCTGTTATGGGAAGGTTCAGCAAGACAGCAACACTTTCCAAAGAGACAGTCATTTCACCCCACCTGCATATGGCCGTGTGAGTGTCTGGACACCATCGGGAGATGAAAGCAACTAATCTCGAGATATCTTTCCTGATTTGAAGCGTCTCAGAAGCTGTGACAGCGCCAATGATTTGCGCTTTGATCAAATTTGCTTTTACGCAATCCTGACTTATCATAAATTGCATCCACTTGTCGAAATAACGCAACAAACTTTGACAGATTTTGAAGTCAATGGAAGAAGCAGGATACTCTTGCCTCTGAAGGAAAAATCATATTACACCACCTGGTCGAACCGACTAGGTGTCTCCTTGACCCTATGAACCGGTCAGAAGGACGTGCACAAACTTAGGATGATTTCTCCTAGATGTGGCGGACGTTGTGAAAAATTCATCATCCATGTTTGGCTTAGAGCTACCAATATTTTTCAAAGCCGCGACAAGGATTTTCTCAGGTGACTGTACAATTTAGGAACACCCTCGCGGAGGATTAATAGAAAAGATAAGAATATGATAAATTAATAGACCTGAAAGAAGAGGCAGGTATTTCACCTCTACCGATCTCCTCCTGCACCCACAAATTATAAAGAAAAAAGAAACAAACAGTTTCATCACAAAAATCAATTTCCCGCGCGAAGAATTCATTCTAAGATTTTAACCAAATAAAATCTAACCGAAATAAAGAGAGAGATACTTACAATGCTGGAACAGTCCCGAACCCTAACACTAGATCAAGCTTCTGCGTCTGGCTTCCATATCTAAAATGATCTCGTAAAAACAACTGGGCTGAGAAAACCGGTCCAAACCCGGCATGTTACTCATCCTTTTCTCTTTTGGGTAGGTTAGTCTCACATTTTTTGGGATTTAGATGCTCTAGTCCATCCCTTCTAATCCTAGTACTCTCGTTAGTTCAAATATCGTCCAATAATTCAAAACTTAGACGAGTCATCCCAAACTAGGCCGATTCAATGCCAAAATTAGCCTTCCGTTCAGAGTTACGTATGTGAACGAATCATTTTATTTTTAGATCTCAGTTTAAAATCATGAGAGAGAGACGAGAAAGATTTTGGACGCAATTTTATTTCTTCATCTGATATCGATCACAAGTTGTATATTGAAATATGGCATGGTTATAATTCGAATTAAATTCCTTAATCAGTAGCTCATAACCCTAAAAAGACCTGAATTGTGCTTCTCAGTAAATCAAGTCTGTCAGTATATGCATCAGCCAACTACAACTCACATGATTGCAGCAAAAAGGATTCTCAGATTTGTTAAAGGCAATTTGGATTAAAATATATTTTTCTCCAAGGGGATGCATGTGTTACAAGGATGTAGTGATGCTGATTGGGCCGAATGATCGCTGTCGTATGCGTCAAAAATAAATTACTTTCTCACTATTCAAAATATATAATATAGCAAGGGTAAGAAAGGATCGTTCCCACAGAGAGGTTTTGGGTTGTCAATATGTTTCGGTTTATAATGGCAAACAATGGGGGATTTTATGTAACTAAACTAAAATAAAAGTAAATAAAAAAAAATAAACAAGCAAATCAAGGGTGTGAAAATATTGGGTAAAGGTTTCATCTTCAATTGTAAACAAGTTTTTGAATGTATGAATAGAATTCGTATTTAATCTCGCTGATGATAGCCCTAGAATACCTTATTGCAAGAATACTCTATAAATTTCCTAAGTTCATCAACACACACAATAGAACTGTGTATGTGAATTCTACCTAAAGAATAACCAAACGCCTTGCGCTAATTAAGTTCAATTCCGAGGAGCATTAAGTTTCAGAAATAGGCTAATCAGTGTAATTGTCATACATTGCGCATGACAATTCGGACAATGGTCAAACTCTACATATGATTACAAGAATGTATCACTACAAACCGTAATCATATCATGCTACTCGTATTCAAGGTTATCGCTTGATGATAAACCCTAAAATAGTTATAGATATGGATGTATGTGATATCAATTCTAGACTCAACCAAACAAACATTCAATCATATTACAATACATCAATCATGCAATTATTATAAACCGTAGAAAGTGAACGATGATTTTGAGAGGAAACTAATTCATAAATCAAATAACATGCTTGCAAAATCCGACTACATCTTTAACCAATAATAAAACTTAGTTACTTGTTCATGGAGTTCATAAAAAGAAGAAAAGGAAAGGTTTTCATGTTTCTAAACCCTAAAACATAAGTAAAGGTAGAGATCTCTGATAGAATAAATCAAAAACCCTTTTATAAACTTTCTTTATTTCTCCACTTCCACTGGTCACATTTAAAAGTCGAACACATACTTAACTCGGCCCACAGATCCTAACAATCCAGTCCAAGCCTATTAGCTCATTGAATATTAGCTTATCAGTTTTAGAGAACTGACAGACTAATTTTCACTCAATCGTCAGTTTTGGGAACTGACAGTTCATTTAACCTCTTAAGCGTTCCACCATTCACAGTCAGGCATTCATTCTAGCTTCAAGCCCTTCTACAATCAACATAACTCCAATTCAGGCCATTCCCCCAATCTAGCTGCAAGTCCTGTGACATTAACTCAGACCACCACCATGAGCAATCTCACAACTTCCAGTTGCGCACTTCAGCTCAGCTGCCATGCTACATTTCGGATTCAGTTGCTAACCCTATCAGCTCCTATTCACAGTTCCACCATCTCTCACTGAACACCAGAGGCACTGCAGCTGCAACTCCTTTTCTTGGCTCATGTATACTTGCACACAACCATTCCCTATAACGTTCCTAAGCATACATCTAATGCTTCATTTCATCTCATCCTTTATCATACTCTGCTTCGTGCACTGCACAAAACAGCTTCACCAATCCAACCACCATTTCTTCCATTTCCTTAACTGCAACAAAGACTCAACCTTCACCTCTGCACATTACCTGGCACTTTACATAACTTTCATCTCAACTCCATATATTCATCTATCTCAGTTCATCACGTAACCACTGCACCCATTTATGCAACTCCTGCAATTGCTCATCAATTCTTCCTCCATCCAACTTCAGTTCATCCAGCTGCTTGCACTCTCAGTTCAATACTGATCTCAACTGCACAGGTCGAATTTCTCATTTGTATCTTCTCCATTATGGCAGCAACATCACTATTAGTTTATGCTTCAAACATCAATATCATTCATTCTTGTAAAATCAATCCTTGATAGTCCATTAATTAACCAGCAGCTCATTTCCCATTCACTATGTTCATCCTTGATATCACAGCTTCAACCCTAATTCATCTTCTGAATTATAATAGCCTCAGATCCCCTTTCTAGATTCGAAAAGTACCAGCTCCATCTTCACCACAGCAGCAGTATCAACCTCAAACCCATATCAACTCTATCCATAATTTCATCGTTCTTCATCTCTTGATTTCAAATCTCAATTTTTACATCAGCAAACTCCAATTTCTTCTGGTTCTTCATAACTTCTACCAGAGAATCAAACCCATCTCGAATTCAGCTTCAGATCTCCTCCACTGATCCCTGTAATCCTTCTATAATCGATTTGCTTATCACCATTATTCTTCAATTGAATCAACCACTAACCCTTGATTTCAGAACCTAATTATCAGCACAATCAACACATCTCCATGAAAATCTTCTCTTCAGTTCACGAACCAGCAGCAACTCTTGATCTTTCATCACCTGATTGTCCAATTGATTTACTGCTCCATTTTGATTTCAGCTTTATCGCCATGAAATTCAGCAGTCGAACTGCTGTCTCTCTTTCCTCTCTTTCTCAGACAATCCAAATGATTAAGAAGAGAGTGTTTCTCGATTTAGGTTATAAGGGGAATGGGTGGATAATTGACACCCACAAATCAGGATAAGGACCACCAACTGAAGTAACAACCCCTTAGTGATTTCGTTTCCACTGTCAATCCTGCGAGACTGATACTTCAACTCAATTCAGTTAACAAATTAATTCCGCAACTCTATTATGCTTCAAAAGCTCGCATCTTCTTCATATGAAGTCGGAATGGCCTCATTCTTTCACAGTTGGCTTCGTCTTTTCGTCCTCTTCAAGTTGATGGGAAGAGATCCAAGATTTGAGCGAGTTCCGCTTCTTTTTGCTCCAGTGACTCCAAAACACCTAATAACTCAAAAGTAAACATAAGATACATAATTTACAAGAAAAGTATCAAAGAAAGCATAAAAAATAGATAAATATTAAGGTGTTTATGACACCTATCACCGACTCTCCTGACGACAGAAGTTATAATTATGGTTTCTGTCTTTTTTTTTGCAACAACCCCGGTCTTCAAAGAAACAAGCAACAGTTGCAAGATCTTCCACTGTGGCTGAATGTATGGTTGTTGCTCAAGCTACTGCATAATTGGTTTAGATATATCAATTATTACAAGACTTGAACATTTTTCTAAATGTGGCTCCTCATTTATCTTGTGACAGCAACATCTCATTATCTTATTCAGTGTTACACAATAAAATGAAGCACATGACTTTAGATTTTCATTTTTTCGGGGAACTAGTGCAGGCCAAGAATTTGAAAGTCTCCTACATCTCTACCATAGATCAGATTGCAGATATTTTTACAAAGGGATTGTTTGGCCCAGATTAGTTCTACTCAAGCACAAGATGAATATTCTGAGTCCTCCTTCGCATCACTAACAACTCAACTTGGTCAGTCCTTTTATTTCTATTCTACTGCCACTACATATGTCTGGCATCCCTGTCTGTTTGTCTATACCTAAAATTATCAATTATAAATCTGAAACCATTCTACCTTTTTCATGATGATGATGTTGCTTGCTACGGGCTTTCCAAAACACATTGCTCATGCGATGATTTTTTTTCTCCGCTTTCTATCGTTTTCTATTTGGATGGTATTGAGAGTTTCATATGTAAGGCGATAAGCGACACAGCCTAGCTAGCTATTATTGTCATCGACTATTACGATGATAATAAATAAAATCAGCTTATCATATAGAATAAAAGTTGAAGAATTTACATACGGGGTAGGATCCATTGACATGGTTAGAGTGACTTAATTTTGACATTTTAGGGCCATTTTTTCTACCAAACCCAACAGGCAATGAATTTGAAGCTAATTTTTTTGGTGACATGTTCTTATTGTAAGTCTCTATAGTCCAACCGAAAATTGGAGCATTATGAAATATATAAGACCACCCTATACCATTTTGAATATCAACCGTTGAAGATTAATGGTCGAAATTAAAATTTGTGGATGGTGAAGTTTCGTATTTCGAAATACTCTCATTTTTAGTAGGAATGTAGAATTTTATGTGAGGAGCATGTCACCAACATTTTAACTTTAAATTCATCTTCGTTTATATTTTCTAAAAAAATGTCACCATGTCATGATAATGTCATTCTAACCATGTCAACAAATCATATTTCTTTACATAATAGTTCTGAAATTCACTTAGTTAGGGACACCGAAATAAATTAACTAGTGTATGCATCTTATGCACAAACTGGAAAAAATATGTAACATTAAACAAACACAAGCGAAGCCGGAAAACAAATTAAATTTTGTATTTGTTGGTTTCCTAAACTAAGTTATTCATGACAAGCATGTGTTATGTCTTGATTTGCAAATGCCAAACAACACAACACATGTATCATTTAATCAGACTTTTACCACCGTTAGTGGTATATTGGTAATGTAAAATACATAAGAATTTATATATAGTTTTTTCTTGATCTCTCTCATTTGGTACCCAACCGACACACCTATCTCTCGTTCATCGCATTTTCCAGTCATCTGAAAATGAAACTGAAAATCATGATATTGCTGATGTCAATGGTGTTTCTATTGAAAATGGGAGTAGCACGTAGCAGCATCGGTCCGTGTATGGAAACCAAAGTTCTCCCAAATCCGCGAAAATATATGTTTTCGGTTAATGTATGACACCAGCTGTTTTGCAATTGATTATATGTTGTTGATTGACATCCCTGAGCGCAGCTCCGAAAGGCTGCACAAGCTTCTACATATGTATTTCCATATTATGAAAAAATCATGGGCTGTTTCCATTAGAAATTCGAGAATTTTGCAGCGTTTGAAGATTCCTTTTTTCTGTAAGAAAAACTAAGAGGATTGTTGTAAGACCTCAAAGTCTTTCTTGGGTTTAACATAACCCATTAGTCAGATTATGTACTTAGAATGCCTGCAACTCGAACACTAAAAAGTGTCAGTAACACTTTTATGTTGCTTGTGTGATAATTGTTAGTGCTGAAATAGGAAGTCTGCCTTATGTTAAACTCTTGGGTACTTAAATAGATATGCATGGAGCTAGACACATGTCTTGGCTCTCCCCTTAAATTTTCCACACGTGGATTAGCTGAAGACATGCAAATGTGTTTAGATTAAAACAAAATTTTGAAGAAACGGGGGAGAGGATCTTTTTTGAATCTCTTGAAAATGTTTTCTCCCTTTTATTTTCAAAAACTCTAAGAACAAGAAATGAGTTGTGAGAGATTAATATGTCTTAGTGATTTATTTGAATGATTATGTTGTTGGTGTTGAATATGGAATCATGTGCAATCAGGAAGCTTTCTACTTATACTCCCCTTGGATGCCATTATTTCTCTCTAAGAAAGTACAAGTCTAGGACTTGGTAGCTGAAATTGTTGATTCTTGGCAACGGAATTGGCTTAACAAGTTAGGAATCTCCTTTGTTTTATTTTTCTACCCAAGTGGGTTTCATGTTATAATTTTGGGGGTTTTGCTATAAATTGATTCCATTATCAAATTCATGAAATGGGTTGGTAGAAATCAAGGTGATTTTATGTTGTATGAAAGAAATTCATGAGTTCTACTCACACGAAACTTTGATTTGAGGTATTTGAGAATAATGGGTTCATGTCGTGGAATTGGAGATTTTTTATTATAACCCATGTTATTTGTAAATAGATGAGTTGGTTATATTATTATTATCATCATGAATTACTCAAAAAGAAAAATTGATTTCATTATTGTAATTTCTCATGATCAATTCATGCTTGGATCTCTTGTATGCATAAACCCTAGAATGTATGTTTGATGTTGTATTTATATCTTGAATTCCAGCCGTTGGAATGTTATGGATTTTCATTATGTTGTTCTTCTTTCAGTCATAAAAGTACTCTCAAAATTTGAAGAAGATCGGACATAGTTAAGTGCTAAAACTAATAAACTTATCGTGACTGCCTTCTGCCGGATTAAAATTCTGGACAGCCTACTTGCACTTGGTGTGTATCATTATCTGTAAATCAGATGAAGCTAAATTTTTAGTATGTCATTTAAGTATATATAAGTAACCTACTATAAAATGTTCATGAGGTTCTGATTACTATAGGTACCCCAAAGAGTGGAATAATCAGGACTGAATTCTGTATGATGACTCTGAAAGCATTCGACATCTAATGTTAATATATTCTAATTGAACCGTTAGTTTGAGGTGGTCTTTGGATATGTTGTTTGATATTGTGTGGTAAGTCTTCTGTAAAAATTTGAAGGCAATCGAATAAAGTTAACTACTTGAGACGTTGAATAAACTGTGGCTGTGTTTTGTAAACCGGAAATTATTCACAGCTCGTTCATTCGACTTTATCTCGTTATATGATTATTGTATTAAGCTGAATTTTTCACATGTCATGTTTAGTTGTCGAAAAAACTTGAACATTGTAACTGAATTTTATAGTACCTTGATGCAAGTAGTCATTTTCTATTTGTTATGAGAATGACCTCATCTGATTTGGAAATCTAACTTCACTGAAATTGTTTGTGTGGTTAAGCTATGAAGATGGGTATTTCAATTCCTTGGTTATTGGTTGATTATTGTTTTCACTTCTTGGTTAAATTTCCGAGAAATGCTAAAAACTACTTATTTTATAATCGGGTTAGTGTTATGAGGATTCATTCAAATTCTATAAGTTCATACCATGTGGGAACATATTCTTGAAACCATAAACTTATTGAAGAATGGGTTGTAGTCATTACATTTCATCTAAGACACGTAATTCCTTATTTATGAGAAAGGCGTATGTTTGTATATATGAGTTTGACTTTTGATATGAGGTTAGTAGATTCATTTTTCTTTATATTAGCTCTCCTTGAGAAGGTACTACGGTTTTATATGTCAGCCATGATATAACATTTATCATGTTAAGATAGTGGTTAGGTATAACTGCTATTTAATGAGTTGGAACTGTATACATTCAATTTATGTTGAGCGACAGTAATTAATTAATTTCTTATTGATTTGATAACCTAGTTTGAAACTGGCCAAGCTTTGCAACTGATGCATGGGTAGGTGTCATTGAGTGCTTGCGATTGTGGTTAGGTTAATCATCATTTTTATGTTCGATACATCGAGAGGCCTTAACAGTTTTCGGTGTTCTTTTCTCTGTTAAACTACTACTGACATGTTCATTAGATCATACTACTTTCCATGCTAACAAAGTGGTTAGACAGCACACTGAACTGCAATTCTTTTGTTTCTATAAAGCTAGATTGTTGGATTGGATAAGCATGCATGTAATTTTCCCCCTTTTGCCTGTGGTATGCTACGGAACTGAATAGAGTATGAATTGTATGGACATAGTAAGGAAGCTTACAGTTAATTACATTGAAAACACATAGTTCTGGCCACTCCTTTATAATTTTCATGGAGCCAAGTTTGGAATGGTTAGTGTAATTTATATTTTTCAGAAATTGATTTTTTATTAATTAGTTGATATCGTGGAAATTGCGTAATATCTCTTTAAATGATAAAATGCTAAACAATATAAGTTTACTGGATAGTTGATAAGAGATAGTTGCTATAGTGGGTAGCTCATACTATTTAAACAAAAATAGACGAACTACGGTCGTGCTTGATCCCTTAGAGAAACGGATAGGGTACGTAGGCAGCCGCTACGCGGTTCATCACAAATCTACAAGATTGTTCATATCATCTGAAAGTGTTGGTTGCTGCTTCGGCAGTTCATATCACCTATTCGGAGATGACTGCAATCTTAGCAAGTATATATCATAGGCAACTGGCCAATGATGGATGGTAACCAGTACTACCTTAATTTCGGCAACTGGCCGTCTATTAATTTGGGCAATTGACCGTCTGTTTATTTTGGCAATTGGCTGTCAGTGAATTTTGGGCAATTGGCTTTCGTTAATTTTGGAAATTGGCCATCTGTTAATTTTGGGCAATTGGCCTATGTTAATTTTGTAAACTGGCCATCTGTTTGGAAATTGGAACTCTTGTGTAACTTTATGAGTATCATGGTATGGGACATATGCTCATAGAATTCTAACCTTGGGACTAATGAGATTTCTGTTCAGCAGGATCTCAAGTTTGTTGTTCGGTAAGAAACGATTGTTACCTACTGAGATATGGATTTTATCAATGAACATATTTTTTTTAACTTGAGTGGCTTTTTAGGGAGTCGGAGCTTTCCTAGCGGGCTGAAATCAGGTTCGTTGGAAGTCCAGATTCTCCAATCCATCATAGTTGGTATCAGAGCAGTTCCTGTTCAATCGGGACTATGTGTTTGGATCTCACCTGTATTCTGCTCGTGCGGTGACAACATGTAATTCTCCTTACTTTTGAATCTTGTTTTGAACTTCGGGACGAAGTTCTTTTTAAGGGGTCAACGATGTAATACCTCAAAGTCCTTCTTGGGTTTAACATAACCCATTAGTCAGATTCTGTACTTAGAATGCCTCCAACTCGAACACTCAAAAGTGTCAGTAACACTTTTATGTTGCTTGTGTGATAATTGTTAGTGCTGAAATAGGAAGTCTGCCTTATGTTAAACTTTTGGGTGCTTAAATAGATATGCATGGAGCTAGACACATGTCTTGGCTCTCCCTTTAAATTTTCCACACGTGGCTTAGCTGAAGACATGCAAATCGTGTTTATAGCTTAAAACACAATTTTGAGGCAACGGGGGAGAGGATATTTTCTGAATCTCCTTCTTTTCTTCTCTTGAAAACGTTTTCTCCATTTTCTTTTCAAAAACTCTAAGAACAAGAAATGAGTTGTGCGAGATTAATATGACTCAGTGATTTATTTGAATGATTATGTTTTTTTTTTTTTTTTGAAAAAGATAAGATGGAATTAGAAAAGAAAGTGCCAAGACAGCACCCTCGAAAGATACATGAGAGAAATAAGAACTTACAACTGACTATTCTCTAAATAAGATTTTCCAATCAAAAACGAAGTCATCTAACTTCATGTTTTTGAATGAATCAACATTAACATACCAACTAAGCAACAACAACTTTATATCTATAATAAGAGAGTTTAAGGTTTTCCTCCCTTGCTTCTTCGCTATTTGAATGTCATTTCTTTCCAACCACACCACCCACCACAAAGCAAACGGAAGACAATATCGTAAGAACACAAGGGGTTTGGTCGAAAACTTCAATTTCCACTTCCATGAGAAATCAATAATGGTTGTGGGATGAACCCAGGCAAAACCCAGCTGTTGAAGAAGATGTTCCCAAATCTTCCAAATGAAAGGGAAGTGGAGAAACAAATGTTCAACCGATTCCTCATTATTATCACAGAACCCACATAAATTCACCACTATCATACCCCTTCTCGACAACATAGAAAGAGTGGGAACAACTCTATTTGCAGCAGCCCAAACCAAAAAACTAACCTTAGGAGGGATTGTCTTGTTCCAAATGTATTTAGATGGAAATTTTGGAGGAGTGATATGTCCTTGATCATGCATAAGCCAAGCATAGCAAGAACTAACAGAGAACATACCTTTGGGGCTGTAAGTCCACTCCCGTTTATCATCGGTTGCAACAGGAGCTCTTCGATCGTCTAAAAGTCTAGAGAATTCTGTAACATCTTGAATTTCCTGATCCTTAAGCCTTCTACAAGGGTCAATGTTCCAAGACGGTCCAGCCCCATCATCGATGTAGATATCTTCAACTGTAGCTTCCTTCTTTCTGCTGATTTTCCATAGCTTTGGAAATAACTCTCTAAGAGTTTTTTCATGACACCAAACATCATCCCAAAAATTCGTCTTATTTCCTCTACCTATTGAAATTTTGGACCCATTTTTAAGGAAAGCAGACTGATTGAGAATACCCCGCCATAACCCCCACCCATACGTTCTTTTTGAGTCTTTAGGTAACCAAACTTCTTCAATGCCGCCGAATTTCTCAAAAATGATTTTCCTCCACAAACTCATCTTCTCCTCTCCATATCTCCACAACCACTTTGTTAACAGAGCGTCGTTGGTAACCTTTAAATTTCTGATGCCCAGACCGCCTTCACTCTTAGGGACAGAAACTTTTTTCCACGACCTCCAATGAAGGCTTTTCTTGTTAATAGTATCTCCCCAAAGAAAATTCCGCATCAGTTTTTCTAATTTCTTCGCTACTGAAATAGGCATTTGAAAAAGTGAAAGATAATACAAAGGGATGGATGCTACCGCGTTATTGATGAGCTCAACCCTTCCGGCTTTCGAGAGGTACCTTGTCTTCCAAGGAGCTAGCTTCAGAATCATTCTTTCAATCACAACATTCCAAACAGATCTTAGTCTAGTAAACGCCCCAATAGGAATCCCAAGATAAGAAATTGGAAACTCTCCAACTGCACACCCTGCTAATCCTGCACATTCTTGAATACATTCCTGCTGAACCCCAATACCCATCATGGCACTCTTAGAGAGGTTAACTTTCAGACCTGTTTTGGCCTTGAAACTCTCTAACACCTCCATAAGCTTTTGAACTTCTTCTACCTTCGCATCTAGGAATACAATTGTGTCATCCGCGAATTGAAGATGAGAGACTTCCATACCATTTTCTTTCACATAAAAACCTTTTAGACAACCTTCAGACTTCGCATTATTCATAAGTTTATTAAAAACTTCAGCCACCAATAGGAATAAGAACGGAGATAGAGGATCTCCCTGCCGGAGACCCTGAGAAGATTTAAAGAACCCTTTCGCTGCTCCATTGATGATAACTGAAAACCTAGCATTTGAAATGCAATTTCTAACCCATCTTCTCCATTTCAAACCGAACCCCATCTTCTTAAGCACACCTTCTACGGATCCCCAGAGAACATGGTCGTAAGCCTTTTCCATATCCAACTTGCACACAATCCCTTCTTTTCCCTGCATCTTTCTAGAGTCAATTAGCTCATTTGCAATTAAGATTCCGTCTAATATCTGTCTCTCGGCTAGAAAGGCACCTTGAGATTGAGAAATCAGATTTGGGATAACCACCTTTAATCTATTGGCGAGAACTTTTGAAAAGATCTTATAGATAGTACTGACCAGGCTAATAGGCCGAAAATCCTTCAACTGAACAGCATCTTTCTTCTTCGGAATCAATGAAAGAAAAGTGAAGTTTAAGCGCCAATTGACACCCCCAATCTCATTAAATTCCTTCACCACTTTCATAAAATCGTTTTTAATAACTTCCCAAGAAACTTTGTAAAACTCAATCGGAAACCCGTCGGGCCCTGGAGACTTATTCAGCTTGAATGATTTGATAGTCGACATGATCTCGTCTTCAGAAATTTCTCTTTCAAGCCAAGTGCTCTGCGTCTCTGAAATAGTTGAAAAAGACAGCTCTTCCAGGTCAACATCCTCCTCCTGATCTCTAGTATACAACTTCTCATAAAACTCAGTCACCTCTTTGATAATTCGATCTTGACACACAACCTCCTCTGTACCAATCATCAACTTAAACATGGCGTTTTTCCTTCTGTTCCCATTCGCTATTTTGTGAAACATCTTTGTATTCCTTTCCCCATCCTCATGCCAACGGATTTTAGCCCTTAATTTCCACTTCTTCGCTATCAAGACAAGCACTTCATTATAATGTCGACGATGACTAGCCCTCTCCAAAATCTCCACATCTGAAATAGGAGCTGATACCTCTTCCTTCTTGTCCAGAATGTCAATTAGTACTTCCAGTTCCCTTAACTTCTTATCCAAATTCCCAAAAGTCTCTTTACTCCATCCCTTTAATATTGACTTCAACATTTGCAATTTCTTAGCAAAGATGAAACTTGAAGAACCCTCAAAACACATGCTATTCCACCAAAAAAACATCAGATCTTTGAAACTAGGATGCTCTAACCAGAAAATTTCAACCTTAAAAGGAAAGGGACCAAATAAGATACCACCACTTCGTAGAGACAATGGAGAATGATCTGATACCGTCCGTGTGAGAACACATTGAGCCATTAAATGGAACTTGTCCTCCCACTCCCCACTAACAACAAATCTATCCAATCTGCATAAAATAGGTGGAATTTGCATATTTGACCAGGTAAATAGCCCTCCATTCAGTGGTAAGTCGCATAACTCATGTCTTCGCAAAAAGGAATCAAACCGCCTCATATTCACATCTGAAGCACTTGGTGTATTTTTTTCAGACGAGACCCTAATAACATTGTAGTCCCCACCTATACACCAAGGTAATTCCGGCCACTTTGCTCTCACCTCATCTAACTCAGACCAAATTCTAGTTCTATCTGCAACCCCTGTTGGACCATACACATTAGTAAGAACACATTAAAACCATCACAAATTTTGCTGCCTCTGATGGAAAGACAATGAGTTTGTGCAAACACCTCCTCACAATTAAAAATAGCATCATTCCACACTGTTAAGATCCCCCCAGACGCACCAATCTAATTTACTGCAGCCCATTGATTGCCCCCAGTACCCCATAGACTCCTTACTGTAAAATCATCCATGTGATCCATTTTTGTTTCTTGAATAAAAACCACAGCTGCCTTTTCAAGATTTACCACAGAGCTAATTGCAGTATCTCTACCTTCAGTCCCCAAACCTCTAATATTGTAAGTTAGAATGTTAAAATCCATTAAAACATTCAACCCCCTTCTTTGAAACTAAATTTACATCCTCCACAAAATACTTCAAATTAAATTGAACAATTTCATTCGTTACATGCTCTGCTATATAAGATTCAAGTTGAGAAGATAATGGCTTTGAATCATAATGCTTATCGTCCAACCAAGCAGTACCAAAAAATTGTGAACAAAAAACCCTAGAATTTTGATTTTCCTGAATAGAATTCTTACCAGCAGAAATTGAATCCACCAGACGAGCACCCATGTGAACATCCGTGATTGTCTCAGCTTCCAATCTTCGTCTCTCATCGTCTTGGTCGCAAACACAAAATTCCTTCTTCTTGAAATTCTCTTCATGAATAGAAGACCTCGCCTCAGGGGAAAGTCCATGAAGCAGAAACCTCAGAAACCTTTTCTGTTTAAATCTTCTATGATTGACAACCTTATGAATTTTCAACTTTCCTTTTACTCTCCAATTGATGGTCTCACTAAAACAGATCCCTAATTTATCTCTAGCAGGTTCGTCTTCTTTTAGCTCAATTTCTTCAATAGACAGAGAATTATTACTAATAGCACCCGTTAAACTCACTTCAAGAGGAATTGTTAGACTGGTCGTAGTTAATGGCCCGTTTCCTAAGCCCAGGTGTAATCCCAACGATTCATGCTCCATTGGTTCCAAATTCAAGTCGCAAAATATCTTCTTGTTATCTGCCGTTGAAGTGAATGCAGCACATGCACCCAACCCGAGACTCAAATCAAACAAAAGTCCTTTCCTCTCTAACTCACCCTCCAAGACAGCAAACGGACCAGAAGATACTTGAAAAGGATATTCACTTAGCTCCTTCGACTGTACAAAAAAACCTTTAGGAAAGACACAATCCGTGATCACTCTATTTCCAAGTAACCCTACTTCAGACCCCGTGTTGCTTTGCAGTCCTAGGTTGCTGGAGCTTGAAGGCTTTTCTGAAATGTCAACACCTACGACCGACTTCAAAGCCAAGACACTTTTCCCCATGTCAGTTGTTACTTTCTTATCAACTAACGACAAGTCTTCACACGCTAACCCATAATTGATATTGTTTCTTACCGAGCGTACATCATTCTCATTAATGCCCTGATCTTTTACGGATTTTTAGGTACTTTTGTTTCCTCTCTCACCTCTGATGCGACCTTTTCCCCGACTTCTGATAATTTCCGCAATGTACTGTTCCCTTGAATTGAATTCAAAAACTCAAATTGACTACTCAAATTTACCCCTGACGTGGTTGCTTCTCCTCCCTTCTTTCTGCTGAGAGGAGTTACCGTTATAGTTGTTGCCGGAGATAAATTATCGAGAATCAGATGATCTTTACCCTTTTTCTTATCTTTAACCATATGATTAGAACAAGGGGTCTGAAATTGCTCGCGAGATTCAGCTTCCTTTGATTCATCATCATTACGGCCCACTACGATGCACATGATCTTATCTAAGTTGCCTGTCGGAATTACCTGAAGTAACAAACAGATTTCTCTATTATCTATCCACTTTGTAATGGCTGCTGGAATATCTTGTAACTTAGCCTCCACACAAATTGTAGCCTCTGTAAGCTTGAAAAAGCCAGATGTTACCATTGAAATTGCCACCAACCTTCCCCAGTCTTTAGTTATGCTCATAAATGAAGATTCATTCCATAAATCCAAGGGTAATCCTTTAATTCTTAACCAGACTTTAGTTTGAAAAAAGATGTTTTTAGTATCCACCCGCCACATAGGGGACCATTTCTGGAATCGGAAATTACTGAAGTGAATGCCCATGTCTTTAATGTTGAGAATTTGATCCATTTGAGAATCATTCTCAGCAATAAATAGTGCATGAGTTGCATCCACCTGCCTAAGACTCATATTCCTCGACCAACCCATCTTCTTCTTAATTGTACTTGCAACAAATCTCCAACCCGGATTCCATCTTCCAGTAGAAACAATAATTCCATAGTCTCTTATCTCTTGAGCTTCAAAACCTGGATTCCATGTTGTTGAGAAAATCTTCGACTGCTTGTCTTCCTTGATTGTAGACACAATCCTTGCGTAGCTTGTCTTATCTGAACTGACCTTGATGCTTTTGGAATTTTGCCATTGAGGAAATTCATTAAGTTTTGGTGGTTGTTGAACCGAAAGAGTCTTTTTTGAAAGAACCCCTTCTAACTGAGAAGCCCACATATCCCATCCCCATCTATCATGACCTGCCGGGAAGCAAAAACTATTCTTCTTTCCATTGTTGTTCGAGTAAAGGAATCGAGTAGCCCTAATAAACTCGCCTTTGATGTTGTGTTGTCTTTCAAATATCCATCTGCACTCTTTCTCCAAGCATTTACACAAATCATATTGAACCTGGGGTCTATTAAAATGGTGTCTTAGAAAACCCACTAGCACATAGATGGATTCAAACGTCAATGAAGCTATCCATGATAAACCATGGCCTTTTTCCGATATCTCAACCAGAGAATTGTCGACTCTAGTACATGAAAAAGATTTTTGCTCAATATCTAGTCTTCTGATCAAAGCAGCCATTGCAAACAAAGAACTAAAAAAAAAAAGAACCCAACAAAGAACAGCAGCGGTCTATCTAAGGTCTGTTTTCAATCACAAGTTCAAACCACCAAACATGGCCTAAGCAGCTTGGGACTAGAGTGAACTCAAAATCAAAACCAGAACCCAGAAAAAGACTCAAAGCTAATCTAACACGAGACGGAAAAACCGAATCAATAATCAAAAGATCTAGAGCAAAAACAAGAACACACCCCACTAACCAAACAGACTCGGACCCAAGGGGAAAGATCAGCACTGCTAATCCGTCCTTGGACGTTGGAGAATATCAATTAGCACACTCCCAAGAAGTTTCAGACCCAAGGGGAAAGATCAGCCGAGCTGATCCGTCCTTGGACGCCGGAAAAGTTCAGGAGGCTGGGTTGTTCAACCAAAGAAGAAAACATGCTCGAGTGGATATGGAATCATGTGCAATTATGTTGTTGGTGTTGAATATGGAATCATGTGCAATCAGGAAGTTTTCTACTTCTACTCCCCTTAGATGCCATTATTTCTCTCTAAGAAAGTACAAGTCTATGGCTTGGTAGCTGAAATTGCTGATTCTTGGCAATAGAATTGGCTTAAGAAGGTAGGAATCTCCTTTATTTTATTTTTTCTACCCAAGTGGGTTTCATGTTTGAATTTTTGGGGTTTTTCTATTATAAAATTCATGGAATGGGTTGGTAGAAATCAGGGTGATTTTTTGTTGTATGAAACAAATTCATGAATTTTGCTCGCATGAAACTTTGATTTGAGGTATTTGAGAATTATGGGTTCATGTCGTGGAACTGGATATTTATTATCATAACCCATGTTATTTGTAAATAGATGAGTTGGTTATATTATTATTATCATCAGTAATTGCTCAAAAAGAAAAATTGATTTCATTATTGTAATTTCTCATGGTCAATTCGTGCTTGGCTCTCTTGTATGAATAAACTCTAGAATGTATGTTTGTTGTTGTATTGATATCTTGAATTATAGCCGTTGGAATGTTATGAATTTTCATTATGTTGTTCTTTCTTCAGTCATAAAAGTAATCTCAAAATTTTAAGAAGATCAGACATAATGAAGTGCTTAAACTAATAAACTTATCGTGACTGCCTTCTGCTGGATTAAAATTCTGGACAGCCTACTTGCACTTGGTGTGTCTCATTATCTGTAAATCGTATGAAGCTTAAATTTTAGTATGTCGTTTATGTTTATAAGTAACCTACTGTAAAATTTTCATGAGGTTCTGATTATTATAGGTACCCCAAAGAGTGGGATAATCAAGACTGAATTCTGTATGACGACTCTGAAAGCAATCGACATCTAATGTTAATATATTCTAATTGAACCTTTAGTTTGAGGTGGTTTTTGGATATGTTGTTTTATCTTGTGTGGTAAGTCTTCTGTAAAAGTTTCAAGGCAATCGGGTAAAGTTAACTACTGTAGACGTTGAATAAACTGTGGTTGTGTTTTGTAAACCGGAAATACTCCACAGCTCGTTTATTTGAATTTACCTCATTATATGATTATTGTATTAAGCTGAATTTTTCATATGTTATGTGGTTTGGTGTTGTTAAGGTATGATAATAATTCCAGGAGAAACTAAGCATGTTTAGTTGTCGAAAACACATCAATATTGTGACTGAATTTTGTAGTACCTTGAGTAGTCATTTTCTAATTGTTATGAGAATGACCTCATCTGATTCGGAAATCTAACTTCACTGAAATTTTTTGTGTGGTTAAGCTATGCATATGGATATTTCAATTCCTTGGCTATTGGTTGATTATTTTTTCCACTTCTTGGTTGAATTTCCGAGAATTGTGAAAAACTACTTATTTTAGAATCGGGTTAGTGTTATGAGGAATCATTTAAATTATATAAGTTCATACCATGTGGGAACATATTCTTGAAACCATAAACTTGTTGAATAATGGGTTGTAGTTATTACATTTCATCTAAGACACGTAATTCCTTAATTATGAGAAAGACGTATGTTTGTATATATGAGTTTGACTTTTAATATGAGGTTAGTAGATTCATTTTTATTCATATTAGCTCTCCTTGAGAAAGTACTACGGTTTTATATGTCAGCCATGATATAACATTTATCATGTTAAGATAGTGGTTAGGTATAACTGCTATTTAATGAGTTGGAACTGTATATATTCAATTTATGTTGAGCGGGAGTGATGAATTAATTTCTTATTGATTTGATAACCTAGTTTGAAACTGGCCAAGCTCTGCAACTGATGCATGGGTAGGTGTCGTTGAATGCTTGCGATTGTGGTTGGGTTAATCATCATTTTTTTGTTTGATACATCGAAAGGCCTTGACTGTTTTCGGTGTTCTTTTCTCTGTTAAACTACTACTGAAATGTTCATTAGATCATACTACTTGCCATGATAACAAAGTGCGTAGACAACACATTGAGCTGCAATTCTTTTGTTTCTATAGAGCTAGATTGTTGGATTGGATAAGCATGCATGCCATTTTCCCCCTTTTGCCTGTGGTCTGCTACGGTACTGAATAGAGTCTGAATTGTATCGTGACACAGTAAGGAAGCTTACAGTTAAGTGCATAGAAAAACACATAGTTGTGGTCACTCCTTTATAATTTTCATGGAGCCAAGTTTATAATGGTTAGTGTAATTTATATTTTCAGAAATTGATTTCTTATTAATTAGTTGATATCGTGGAAATTGCGTAAAACTATCTCGTTAAATGATAAAATGTTAAACAATATCAGTTTACTTAATAGTTGATAAGAGATAGTTGCTATAGTGAGTAGCTCATACTATCTAAACAAAAATAGACGAACTACGGTCGTGCTTGATCCCTTCGAGCAACGGAGAGGGTATGTAGGCAGCCGCTATGCGGTTCAGCGCAAATCTACAAGATTGTTCATGTCATCTGAAAGTGCTGGTTGCTGCTTCGGCAGTTCATTACACCTATTCGGAGATGATTGCAATCTTGGCAAGTATATATCATAGGTAACTGGCCAATGATGGATGGTAACCAGAACTACCTTAATTGGGAAATTGGTCGTCTATTAATTTCGGCAACTGGCCGTCTGTTTATTTTGGAAATTGGCCGTCTGTTAATTTTGGCAATTGGCCTTCGTTAATTTTGGCAATTGGCCGTCTGTTTATTTTGGCAACTGGCCGTCTGTTAATTTTGGCAACTGTCCGTCTGTTTGGAAATTGGAACTCTTGTGGAAATTTATGAGTATTATGGTATGTGACATATGCTCATAGAATTCTAACCTTGAAACCAATGATATTTCTGTTCAACAGGATCTCAAGTTTGTTTTTCGGTAAAAAATGATTGTTACCTATTGAGATAGGGACTTTATCAGTGGACATATTTTTTTAACTTGAGTGGCGTTTCAGGGAATCGGTGCTTGCCTAGCGGGCTGAAATCCGGTTCGTTGAAAGTCCAGGTTCTCCGATCCGTCACAATTGCATTCTCAATCTAGGAAATCTTTACATTGGTTATGCTAACTCCACTCATACATCTAATAACATTCCAAAAAAATAATACCTAAGACAACAATAACATTCATAACTCGGATCTTCGTTACAAGGTTGTATCTGACTGAATTTACAAAAAAAGAAAAGAAAAAAAAGTTGGTAATTTTTTCTTGCATAATTAGTTAGTATCCTGGTGGACTAACTGCATCAGAGTCGGACTAATATAATAATTTCAACATGCCCCCTCATGTATAGCCTCATTGGGTCTAACACGTAGATAATTACACCGGGTGACGCGGAATAAACGCGCGGTCAACTGACTCGTCGCAAAATAACGAGCTCTGATACCATGTTCGATTATGGGTATCATCGATTAAACAAAACTAATCAAACATAAATGAAGAAGACGGAGGAATTAAACTGGTTCTGCACTAACGCCTACATCCACTGAGAAACCCCGAGGGGTGAAACATATTGATCTTCAGTTTTGATTATACTGGGATGGTTTTACACTTGCATTTCAACTCTTATTTATAGAATTAGGTAAATGATGTAGTTTTTAAGTGGTAGTAAAGTTCGTTCAACTCGGATTATGTGGACTCGATTTTAGACACAAATTAAAATAGAAAACTTAAAAAGAAATTGTATTCAAGTTTATAAAAAGCACTGAGATTTTGGATTCCACCAATCTCCAATTTTTATGTGATTTAATCTAGTCAATATTTATGCAACTCTTTACGTTTAAAGTGATTCTCATATTTTCGCCTAGACAAGTAGATTCTCAAAACAATAGTTGTAAATCGAAAGCATGGACCATCAAAAGATTTAACCTAAGCATGACCCTATAACTCTGAATGTTTGCAACGATGTACTGGAGTCGCAAAACGAATGACTGAATATTACAAAGAATTTACTGTAGCAGAGTTACAAATTTGAGACGCTGTTCTTATTTGCAACGGATGTTCTTCAGCAGCAGCAACAGCAGCAGAAATACGGGTTTCCTGCAACTTGATCAATTCGCCTCTGTAGTGTTACAAACTCCTCTGCGACTGCTCCAATAACTTCTCTTTTTTTCCCTGGGACTTAAACACACCTTTTATACTACTCAGAAACCTAAAAATAACGATTAATTTTCTCTTTTTCTTTTCGTGCAAGCCACGGCAATAATCTCTTCTGCCGACTTCCTTAATCGTTTCCGAGACTTCCAAACCATCCTAAACTCTTACTTAGATAGAATACTACCTTAGGAAACAATATCACGCGTTTAGTCTCCCTGGAATTCCTAAAATAATTCCACAAAGTTTCCGTGCAAAACTCAAACTCTGTTTCCTTTTTCCGGCTTATCCAGCCCAATTCGATTGATTCCAGTGCACATACCAGGCCTTTTTATTTGAATCACGTCCAGCCCAACAAATTTCAGTGATTGAATCTCACTAAAACATCTTCGAAATCCAATCGAAAGTTTGGTTCTTCGCTGGTTATTTCTTCCCGCCTTTTTCTGAATTTAAACGAAGATGATGACCTCCCCCTATCCTGTGCTGGTATCCCTTTAGCAGCTGCCTGAAAATGGGTGCCCCTTAGTAATTGGTCACCCCTTATCCATTTGAGGGGTCCGAATAGCAAGTGTCCTCCGGGGGTGCCCCGCGCAACTTTTCGAGCCGATTTTTCCAAAAGTGTTTGTTGGCCAAAAATACCTACACACACATAAAACACCATAATAAGTACAAAAATGAGCACTATCAATATATAGAATCGAGACAAATTAGACACAAAAATGTGTCTATCAGTAAACCTAGGAGATAACACAAAATCTCATTTGACTAGGTACTAGAAAATTGATTCCACAATTATCTAGGATATCTTTGACTGTATCTTCACTCGTGCACAAACTGCACGACCACTTATTTCTGTCTTCACGATTACTTTGATATCTTGTGTATGGAGGATACATTCTAACATGAGTTCATTGACTAGGTAATATCTAGAAAATTGATTCCACAATTACTAGGATATCTTTTGTATGTTGCGCAAACGTATTTCATTTTCTAAACTTCATTGATCTCTCTCATCATTATGAGTTCCTTCGTATATTTTTATGACTATGGACATCGATCATAGTTTCATGAATTAGTGCAGACGATGATAGTTACATTTTTTTCCCTGCTCTTGATGTCGCTAAGAATCAAGGAAACTCAATCATTTCCAAAGAGTATTCCATTTCCCGGATATCTTGTTATCGCTTTTAACAAGTTTATCTTATTGAGATTTTGCTTTATCAAGACTTAATATTTTCATGTACACGGTTGGATTCTCCAATCTATGGTTTCATTCAATAGTTCAAACCCATAATCCATGGGCTAACCTATTTTTTCTGTATGTCATGTCGATACAAAGAACATGGTATTCTATCAATATTTTTCCATTTTCACGGCAAAACGTTTCTCTTAATATCAATACTCTATACCTTAAAGTTTCCATGGTAGTATGGGTCTTAATTGATTTTCACCTTTTTGGTCCCACTGCATCTTTGTAAACTCTCCGTTAAAGATGTATTATGCAGACTCAGTCTTTTGTTATTTCCACCCATCATGTGTTTTGGGTCCAAGACTATCATTCATGTTTTGGCCCTTCACTGTTGTTATCATTTAAAGCACATCGTCAATCACAATTGTTATCAATACCCGACGGAAAGGGTATTCACAATTCAACTTTCTTTTGCACATTGTGCAATTGTGTCATCAATCTTTCCTATTTTGAAGATTATTTTTTATAATTTTCACATTGTTTTCATCATTTGATAATTAAACCATTAATTCCTAAACCATATTTTAGGATCTCCTGTTCTATTTTTGGGTAAATACTTTTATTCAGAAACTTTTCATTATCATCTTAATTTTTTGCGTATATTCCTTTTATTCCGTAATCCTTGGTATTTCAATGCCTTGTTCAATGTTTTCAAAATATTGATTGACCAATATTTCTCGGCATTTTTGCAGTAGTCAACTCCAACAACTACTCACTATGAGTTGTCAAACAAATTTCATTGAAGACTCGTTGGTGACGATTTGGTTTTACGCGTTGGTGAAGTACTTTGGTTTCTCAACTAAGCAATGGATAATTAGTTTCTCTGATTATGAAAAAAAGTGTGAAGACAGTACAATTGCAGATAAGAAGATAACATGGACTGTTTGCAACCATCTTCTTCAACAACAGTTCAAGTTGAAATTTCTCTGATTATGATCAAAAGTGTGAAGATAGTACAAGTCAAGAGAAGAAGATAACATGAAATGTTTGCAAACATCTTCTTCAACAACAGTTCAAGTTGAACACTTCAAAAATTTCCGTGGTCAACTTGAGGGGGCGTGTTAGAATATATCCTCCATACACAAGATATCAACGTATCCCTGAAGACCAAAATAAGTGGTCCTGCAGTTTGTGCACGAGTGAAAATACAGTCAAAAATATCTTAGATAATTGTCGAATCAATTTTCTTTACCTAGTCAAATGAGATTTTGTGTTATCTCTTAGGTTTACCTAACTTTATAAATAAGAGTTGAAATGTAAGTGTAAAACTAGCCCAGTATAATCAAAACTGGAGATCAATATATTTCACCCCTCGAGGTTTCTCAGTGGATGTAGGCGTTAGTGCCGAACCACTTTAATTCCTCAGTCTTCTTCATTTATGTTTGATTGATTTTGTTTAATCGTTGATCCGTCTCAATGATACCCATAATTTATTAATTATATTATATTTTACATATATTCCGATTCAATAATAAAAAGTGAGCCTCCGTTAATTGAAGAAAATATTTGTTTGTATGAAAAGTTAATCCCATCAATTAAAAGATATAATTGTTTATATAAAAACGAACCCACTAAGTTAGTTTCCTCATCTTTCCCTGTCCAAAATTGAGTTCGCTCAAGGTTGTAAATAATATCTGGAAAATCGGCTTGTGTGTATCCGCCCGAGTCTGCCTGTACTCGTATGAGCACAAGCCTGTTACAGCCCGCCGTAGGCCGCCTAACTTGTCCTGGTTATCTTATATGGACAGGCTCGGGCTTTCCTTAAAATTAAATAGAATGACCTGGTACCTGCCCGAACAATCCGACCTGATACATGAATCTTCTTAAGAACTTTAGTTTTTATGTTGGAGTAAGTTACCACGTGTTTTGGTTATATTTTGGATTAAAATTCTTATTTTCATTTCTATTTTGCATTTAGAAGATTAATTACTTAACAATGTTTTAAAATTTAAACTAGAGTTCATTCAATCTCCAAATTATAAACAAAAATTAAACCAATTAAATCGATGATTACGTAACTTTGAAAGTACCAAAAACCTGAAACATGTTTGGCTTGCCTGGCCTATCCTGTTTAATAAAATGGGCTTTGAAGGGCCCTTGAACCCCAAATAAATATTTTTACCTAGCATGTACGGCATGACGGCCTCTCGGATAGCCGAATAAGGCTTGTATGACCTGGCATGGAATAGGGAACGGGCCAGCTTACACCCCTAAGTTTGCCCATCCTCGTGGACTTGCCTTGGCTAGAGGATAAACCATACTGCTCTAATTATCTCTATTAAAATTTCGAAGGAATGCCAAACAGCACAACACTTTGGCAAATTATGCTTCAACATCGTTTTTCATTAACTAACACTTTCATTCAAGGTTTGAAAAATAGGTCACAGCTATTGAGCGTGACCATTATAATACGTTTTGACGGGTGTGAGCACGTTTCAGGCGAAAATCGCGTTATTTAAGGAAAAACGCGTTTTTTATATGTTATTCTAAAATAACGGGCGTTATAACGGTTAAATAGAAAATGAAAAAGAATTATAGTTTGAAATTCCCATCTAACGGTTACAACGTGCGTGAAAACAGTTATAACGGGTCAAATAACGTTGTTATAACGTTTTCTATATATTACTATTTTATTTTTAAAATATTAGTTGTAATTTTTTAATCTTTAATTTAAAATATAAAGAATTGTAAGAAAATATTTTTATATTTTTTTTAATTAAAAAACGGTTATAACTGACGTGAAAACAGAAAAAGTGGTCTAAAAAAACTTAAGTTAAAAAGTTATTTAGATGGAGAAACGTAAAATTCAATTTTAGAAAAACGATTATAACATGTGTGAAAACGGAAAAACTGTTCTAAAAAACTAACGTTATTTCCTTTTTATCGGCGTTATATAGCCACGGGGTTCGGGGACTTTTACGGTCACGGTATATGGGTGTGACCGTTTTAACTAGGGCTGCACATACTCTGGTACGGACCGGTTCTCTTATGGAACCGGTTTCTGTACTTGGTGTTGACCGGTACCTCTTTTTGAGTACCGGTACCTGTACTTGTACCTGGTGTTGTACCTGTACCGCCGGTACCGGTACAAGACCGGTACCGGTTTTTTTACCCGGAAAACGTTACAAATTAATACTAAGTATAAGTTATACAATATTTCCATATGATCAATGTATCCAAAATAAGTTCAGGTTGCATACATATTTAAGTTCAACATTTCCATAACTTCAAAACAACAATCCAAAATAAGTTCAGTTTGCTAAAAAGTAAAAAACAACATTTCCACAACCATAAGTCTGTCTACGGCAAGTCGACAAGAAATGAAATGTGATCATTGCAAACGAAAATGGATGGTTGCAAAGCCTGCACTTGCAATTTCCAATCCTAGCCTGCATTCATTTCCATAAACAAACTTCAAGCTTTTAGGAAATACTCAATTATGACTGCAACAGGCAAAAAAAAGTAAACAAGAAGAAATAATTAAACTTCAGTCAGTACAATAAAATTAATTACTATTAAAGAAAACAAAAAAGAAGAAAAACCTAAATAAGTACCTGCCGCATCTTCACCATCATCATCAGGTACATAATCACATAGAAGATCAAGAGCAATGGGTTTTTGTAAATAGCTTTGTGTACAGAGCAATGCCTCAACTGTCTTTGTAGACATAGAATCTCTCCATGGAGTAAGCACGCGCTTCCCGGTGCTAAAAGATGATTCAGAGGATACTGAAGACACAAGCAAGGCTAATATATCTCTTGCAATGTAGGACAGTACCTTATACCTGTTTGCATTAGCCTGCCACCAAGCCAATATGTCAAAGGCATCATCTTGATCTACTTCACGCATTTTTCCATCCATCATCACATCTGTCAAGTACCTATCTAACTCTGTTGTTCTTGCTTCTTCAACACAACTTAGGTTGTCCCAATGTTGTCTCTTCCTTGATTGAATTCTTGATTTCAACCCTTGAGATGGCGTGCTAACTGAACTGGAAACTACCGAAGCAACACTAGATGACCCTTCCTCATAAGTTGAATATACTGAACTATAATCATCAAAGAGTTCCTGAAATTCTAATTTCACCTTTCTCATGATTCTTTGAACCTCCGACAAATTGTTCTCAAACAAACAGTTAAGAGTAAATTCTAGCCCCTTTAGTTTCTCTCTTGGATCCAACAATTGAGCAAAAAACATAACAGGATTCATTTTCTCGTACACACCCCAATACTTATTGTACTTGGCAAACATAAGACGAGACATACGTGCAATAAATGGATCTGATGCTACATTTTCTCTAATTTCAATTAATTGTTCATGGATGAATACCAACTCCCATAAGAAAGAATGAGTAGTGACTTGTGTAGAAGCAGAAAAATTGACAGTTGCATCGAAGAATACCTTTAAACACTTCACAAGACCTCTAGCATAATCCCAATCTTCTGCATAAGGAGCATGAGTCTTTACTTTCTTTTTCTTCTTCTTTTTTACCTCTTCTTCCATATCCTCAACCTCTTCATCTTCTTCCATATCCTCAACCACTTCTTCCAAGATATCATCACTAGCTATAGCTTCCTCAATATCAGCATCACTTGGTAAAACAGAGTCCTTGTCTTGCTCAAAAATAAACCTCTCTTGAAAGTCCTTATCAATCTGTGCTAACATTGCAAAAACTTTTTCATATCTTTGAGCAGCTTCTAACATCAAGTAAGTGTTATTCCATCTAGTGTATACATCTAAATTCAGTGCTTTCTTGTAATCTACCTTTGCTAGGGAAGCACATTGTTTAAACTTTTCATACCTAGAAGGAGAACCAAGAACATATTTTACAACTGACCTTATCCTTTTAACAGATTCATTAAAGAGTCGTACTGCATCTTTTATGACAAGAGAAAGAACATGGGCTGAACACCTCACCTGATAACAATAAACAAATAATCAAGAAAAATTAGTCATAACTCATAAGATGCATGTGACAAATTCCAAAATAAATTAATGATGTGAAATGAAATGAGAATGTTACATGTAAATATTTAGCTATGATTGGTGATCTTGTCCAGCTAGTAACAACTTGCTTCAGATGATCCATAGCTACTGTGTTGGCGCTGACATTGTCTAGAGTGACACCAAATATATCTTTTAGACCCCAATCTTCCAAACAATCCACCAACTTCTCACCAATTGCAATACCTGTGTGACCTTCAACTTGACAAAACATGAGTATTCTCTTCTGCAGTTTCCAGTTCTCATCAATGTAGTGAGCGGTTACACAAATATAATTAAAATTATTTGGTGATGTCCATGTGTCAGTTGTCAAAGATACCCTCTGCTTAGATGTCAAGAAGTAAGTTTTTAGGCTATTCTTCTCTTCTACATACATCTTTAAAATATCCCTATAAATTGTCATACGTCCTGGAACCTTGAACTTAGGTTGTGCCTCTTGCATCAATGCCACAAAGCCTGACCCTTCTACTTTTCTAAAAGGAATTTCATCCATAATTATCCACTCAACAAGACGCCTTCTTAACCTATCATAATTGTAAGTATGAGCAATAAGTTTACCATCCTGACCTGGTTTTGGGGGTGGCATCAACATAGATGGTTGTCCCTTTTCTTTCTTCCTATTAGGATTATTTAGACATCTATTCAAATGCTTTCGCAATTCAGAAGTGCCATTATTGTCATTGTGAGCTTTGTATTTATTGTGGCAATAACGACATTTAGCCCATTCATCATCTATCCTAGTCATTTCCAACCAAACAGATGATCTCACTCTGCCGTGCTTCTTTTTGCTATCACCAACTTCAACTGCTTCAGCTCTGCCTTTACTTGTTGGAGTTGCAGTTTCAGTTTCAGATTCATTTGTGTGAGATGCAGCTTGAGAGGATGATCCAACTTCTGTTTGTTGAGTTGTACTTGTAGTTGGAGTTGGAGTTGCATTTGTAGTTGGAGTTGCATTTGATGTGGTCATCTAACAAACATAAAACAGAACCAATTACATTCAGATTATACCAACATTCATTATAGAGTATTAGAAACAAAGAGAGAGAGAAGTAACTGCATTTTTAAGAAAGGGAGCTAAGAAAGAGAAAAAATAAATTCAAGAAAGATGCAGAACGTATGAGACTTGTTCTCAAAGAACTCATCATTTCCCCACTCATATCCCTGACACAAAGAAGATGACTGAAAGAGTAAAATTGATGAAATACAAGCTAGTTTACATACTCTGAAGTACTTTAAGTCTTTAATGGGTATTTTGTAACACCTGAAACACATCACGATCCTTAAGCGTTCAGCGGTTCAGCCTGAAATTCATTTATAGTTAAAGAGGAAATTAACAAGTAAGTAAATTTGCACAAGAAACAGTAGTCAGTAAAGAGTGTAAGCTAATAAATGGAAATCGGTGACATTTAAAAGTTGGAAAAAGCTAGCATTTCCACAAAACTGCAGAAATTGTTAAGCCCAAACTGATCATGCTCTTTAAAGCTTAAGCATCTACCTCACCATAAAAACTGCAGAAATTTGTTATTGTAAGTATGTTTCAAGAAGAAGAGAAACTTAGTGTGTCCCTTGTAGAAACCCATCATATATGTACTTTCAAATTACATCAAATTGCAGAAATTGCTGATCCTTCATTTATGAGAGTAAAATGAAATCCTATTGTAAAGCCAAGGAATAGCTAAACTGCATTGTGATCCATATCAATATGCACTGAACTCTTATTGCTTGTTTCTTTATATAAGAGTTGAGTAAAAATTGAGCTTACCACAAGCCATTGTGCAGTACTTGAGAACCCCAAAAATCTAATTCTTCCTTCTTCTCTGCTTTGGCCTTTGGACTAATCTTCTCAATATCTGAAGAAAAAAAAATACAAACGAACTTAGAACATAAAACTGAAATTAGAAAAGGAATTCTAGTATTCTACTGAGAGACAATCATACAAACCAAAACAAAATAAAAGGAAAAAAATAAACCCTAAAAAAATCAATACAACCAGATGTACAGTAACCCTAAAAAAATCAATACAATCAAAACTCGTATCATAAAACTGAAATTAGAAACATACCCATGATTTGAACTTCATAAAATCAAAAAGTTTGCTAGAGATTATGTCAAAAAAATCAATATTCTAGGGTTCAATACGAAATCAATGTACAATCAAACGATTCAAAGTTTCAAAGCATAAGGAGAAGAATACTGACCTGAATCGTGATAGAGATGGTGATCCACTGATATTACTGATATTCAATCTCGATTCAAACCTTAAGAGAATCGAGAAAATGATGCTGCCGCTGGCGCTGAGGGAGAAGAAGAAACGAAGAAGAACTGAAGAATGCTTCTTCATTTTTTTTCTTCTCGACATCTATCTAGATCTCAACGGCTAGGATTAAAAACCTAGATAGATCTCAATGGCTAATAATAACCGGTACAGATGGTCCGGTACAAGTACGGTTCTCCCCAAGAACCGGTATCTGTACCGGTCTATTCCGGTTCTGAAATTTGAGAACCGGTGTCTGTACCGGTCAAGCCGGTTCCGGTTCGGTACCAGTCCGGTTTTTCCGGTTCTACTCCGGTTCAGGTCGTGTAGACCGGTTCTTGTGCAGCCCTAGTTTTAACGGGTGTTTTTCAAACCTTGCTTTCATTTGAATCTTTTTATCGCCGCTATTGCTTTCAAACCTTGCTATTTCTTTCATTTGAATCATTTCTATTAAAATCTCCAACTCTCTCTATGTAAACGGATCTCCCTGCCCCTGGCCGAACTTCTTCCATGGCTTCTCAAATCCTCAGAAGGGTTCTTCGAAGCCGACAGATCCCAAAATCTTTCGTTGCAAACCCTAGTTTAACTACGATTATTGCATTTCCTTTCTCATGTTCATCATCTGACTCTTCGTCCTCTGATGATTCTCCTCTTCCAAGTTTCCCAATTACAGTGAGTTTAATCCCCGGTGATGGAGTCGGACCTGAAATTGCAGAGTCCGTAAAGAAGGTTTGCTTCTAATCTTATTTATATGTGTTTGTTTCAGAAAAATTAAATTAATCACTTATAGGGTTGTATATATATATATATATTTATTTTTATTTTGAAATCAGGTTGTATAGGTATGGTCTTCAATTTTTTCTATCTCAAATAAATCACGATTCTACGAAATCGTAACTGTTGATAAGAAATTCTTTGAGTTAGCTTATACGAGACCTACAATAATTGTCTGGATTTTATAATGTAAAGATGATATCTAGAAGCAATTTGTTGATATATATGTTTTTTAGTTGAAAAATCGCAACTGGCACAGGGATTATTTACTGGTACGTAAAGCACTTTCTGATTCATACCTCAAAGAGTTTCCTAAATTGACAGTTCTAATCAGTTGCTTGGACATTGTGTAATTTTTGATCATATTGATGGTATTGGCGTGCATATTTTGTTGATTACCTAGTATGGATTACACTCTTAGAAGTTTGATTCATTCTCGCTATCCTGTTATACTCTGACCTTCATCGTAGCTTATTATACACCTTTATGGCTTTTATATCCTTCTTTTCAATGAAAGACAGCTTGGGTTCAATACACTTATTGGTATCCTTTTGGTGGTTCAGAATAGGGTAATGAAGTTATGTGGCGTACAGTTGTGTAGCTCCTCTGAACGTCTGACCAGTAGAGTCACAATTGCCTAATTCAGATCTAACTGGTGTAATTTCGGTGGTACAGGTGCTTGCTACAGCTGATGTACCTATAGAGTGGGAGGAACATTTTGTTGGGCACACAGTAGACCCAAGAGTACAGAGTTTTCTCACGTGGGAAAGTTTGGAATCAATACAGAGAAATAAAGTGGGTCTGAAAGGTCCAATGGACACCCCAATTGGAAAAGGACCGAAAGGCGATAGGACTTTGAGCCTTACATTAAGGAAAGACCTTTGTTTTTATGCAAATGTTAGACCTTGTTGCAGTCTCCGTGGATGTAAAACCCGTTATGATGACGTCAATCTAGTCACAGTTCGAGGAAATACTGAAGGGGAATATAGTGGTCTTGAGCATGAAGTAAGTCTCCACCCCTCCTTTGTGTTCCATTGAAATAGTTGTGGGATCTTCCAATCCAAACCATCTCAGTGCTTGATTTACATTGTGCTAGGTGGTGAGAGGTGTAGTCGAGAGTCTTAATGTTATTACTCGCCAAGCAAGTCTTAGAGTCGCAGAATATACTTTTCATTATTCCAAGACCCACGGACGCCAGAGGGTCTCAGCAATTCATAATGCAAACTTTATGAGCAAGATCGATGGTATTTTCCTTACGGTATTTTAGTGTAGATCAAACTCCAGCTTGTGAACTGCCATAATTTTTTCTTTGGATATCTGGGCAATGAGCTGTGACTTTTATCTGCAGTGTTGTCGTGAGGTGGCAGCAAAGTATCCTGAAATAGTTTATGAGGAAGTCATCATTGACGATTGCTGCATGATGGTATCTTTGCTTCTGCTAATCTTGTAATTGCTTACTTCTGTAAATTGGTTGTATATCAGACCTCCGTAGCGTTACTTTTGAGGTTCTGCGGCGAGGATATTTGTCTGCATTTTCTTTGCTGAATGTAAGAGAATGAAAAAAAGTCTTAGTTTTAAACGGAAGTTTTGAATGCTAAGGTGAAAGAATATTATTTCTCACATTAGTGTTTCATCCAGCATGACTTTGTCTCTTGCATTTAGCTTGGAGTTTAAAGGTCTGCTTTGTTATTGATGCAGCTCACTCTGTTGTTTGTGTCTAAACAGCTAGTTAAAAATCCCGCACTCTTTGATGTACTGGTAATGCCTAACCTCTACGGAGATATCATCAGTGATTTTTGTGCCGGCTTGGTTGGTGGCTTATGGTTAACTCCTGGGTACTCCTCTGTTTTCTTTTTCCCCTTTCTGGCCTTACTATACCATTCCAAGTTTCTAATCTTTGTTTGCCCTTCATCTAGCTGTAACATTGGGGAGTACGGCATTGCCCTTGCTGAGGCAGTGCATGGTTCGGCCCCTGATATTGCTGGGATGGTAAGCAACAATCCACAGTTATCTCTTGTTTAAATATTGCATTTGTTCATCAAGCATATAATGAACTTGAGGAACATCTATGTTCCGTATTCTGGTATTTTAGCAAACTGAAGCTTTCATCTGAAGCATGATTATGAACTTTGAATAGCAGACGGGAAGTATCGAACAGCTGATCTTGGTGGCTCTTCATCAACGACAGATTTTACAAAAGCCATTTGTGACGACCTTTGAATTTCTAATCTTGAGACTATCATGTTCAAGGATGCAATCTGTCATGTAGTGGGAACTTTTGTCCTTGTGACTGCTTGCGAGGAGACACTGTACCACGATTAGATGTTGGAGTTGTTTCTATGTTCACGTTCAGCGAGCCAGATTCAGAATCAACAAACACATCATCGCTTGATGCATCACTGCCAGTATGCTAAAGGGTTTTAACCTTTCTCAACGGAATTGGCCAGAGCCTCCATCTACGATCAGATGGAGATGATCCTCCCTGAGCTTTAGAGTCTCATCTTGTTTTACAAGAATTGCATCGGTAAATCAACAGGTATATCTAAACCAAATGCCACTTTTCAAAGTATTGTCGGTGCAGCTTTCTCCCACAGCGAGTACCTCCGTTTAAGTCTAACCACAAGATTTTCATTCTTTGTAATTGATGACACAGAAGCTTTGAACTCTTCCCCAAGGCGTGACGTGCATCGAACACCTCACTAGCAGGACCCTACCCTAAACCAGCATGACGCAATTCCGACATAGTTTAAAGGGAATCCAGCAAGCAACCAGGATAGCTACGTTAAAGGGAAGAAACAAAATGGATGTCTAGTGTAACAGCACCTTAACCCTTTCAGTTCTACTCATTTTTTCATCCTCCTTTGTCCCCACAGCAGAAGTCCTTGTCTCGGGTTCATTCCTACTGGAATCTACTGTTTCCAGAGCAGGTTTTTGGGACTAGCGTTGGGCCTTGCAAGTCTCATCTGTTTGAATCACAATCTCTCCCTCAACTTGAGTGTTTCTAAACTCCTCAGTTGTTTTTAAACTTGGCTCCCTCACCAGGACGTAGGTGAAATTGTGGGGTATTCAACTGTACATTATCCATATTCTCCTGTGGAATTCGAATCATTATCCGCTCCACAATTCTCAATTTAGGGTGAACCTAATTGACCCACATTCATCTGAAAACTGAACCACCTCAGTACGTGAACGCTAGATATAAAGCTTACCCGCACCGTTATCATCATTGCTGCTAGTGTTCTCCTGCCGTGTATCTTCCAAATTTTCGGAATAAAGAACTTTCTATTTCTCGGTGGTCTTGTTCAAAATATATGCTTCCCACGATTTATCAAGGTACATGTGGAACATGACTTCAGGTAACAAAACACCCCCGATTCACGGGACCAGTCAGCTGACCCAGATCTGACTCAAGTTAGGTGATTTCAGTTAGATCTAAATACAAGGCTAGTAAGTGTGTGCTGAGAGTGTGCAAGTTATATGAGTCGCACATGTGAGGTGTATGAGTGATAAAGAGAATTCATGTGAGTATATAAACTCAAGTCTGTCCTGTAAATCATAATTTTTCTTTTAATCAAATCATTGCATTCGCCTGGACCAAGTATTCATGACAAACATGTGTTATGTCTTGACTTGCAAATGCCAAACAACACAACATATGTATCATTTTAATCAGACTTTCACCACCGTTAGTGATATATTGGTGATGTAAAATAAAGAAAAATTTATATATATTCCTCTTGATCTCTCTCAATTGGTATGCCGACACACCTATCGCTCGTTCATATCATTCGCCAGTCATCTGAAAATGAAATTGAAAATCATGATTATGGTGATGTCAATGGTGTTTCTGTTGAAAATGGAAGTAGCACGTAGCAGCATTCGTCACAGTGTATGGAAACCAAACAGGGCTCAATTGCGGGCCCTGGAAAAATAATTAGGGGTCTTAAATTCCTATCCCCACTCATGGGAAGAGAATAAGGGGTGTCTAAATACCATGTAAAGACTAGATTATCCGAACCCTTGGAATTGTGACACATGTCAACCTATTAATTTTTATTTTTTTAGTTTTAATTTTTTAATTTTTAACTTTTTTTTTAGTTTTAATGTTTTTTATTTGTTATTTTTTTTTTGCCGAGATTTGTATGAAAAATCGTCGTGGCAGTAAAGTGTTTCATTAACGACTCTCAAGAGTCGTTACTATTTTAAAAACGACTCTCGAGGGTCGTCATTGTTTCATTGACGACCCTCAACAGTTGTTAATGATTGAAAACCGACCCTCAAGAGTCGTCATTGTTTGAATGACGACTCTAAACAGTCGTTGCATATAAAAGGATCGTTATCTTCTCCGAAAAAATACATCAAAGGGTTGTCATGGTCTTATTCAATACTATTACGACCCTTTAATGTGTTTCCGCCATTAATAACTCTCCGAAGATAATAACGACTCTTTTATATGGGTTAACGACTCTTGAGGGTCGTTTTTCTATCATTAACGACTCTTGAGGGTCGTTTTTGAAATAGTAACGACTCTTGAGAGTCATCAATGAAACACTTCACCTGCATGACGATTTTTCATACAAATCTCGGCAAAAAAAAATTTAAAAAAATTAAAAAAAAAAAAAGAAATTGCAAACAAAATATTTGAAAGAATAAAGGTTAAAATCAAATTAAATAAGATTAACAACTAATCAACTCAATTAACACTAATGATTTGAAAGTAGTTTAGGCATTTTTTAAAAATGAAATAAGAGATAACCCCCATTACTATTTCATGATCTTTTTTTGTCATATAGCTAGGGGTCCCCGATTATTTTTCCAGGTCCCCAATTCAGCCCCGAAACCAAAGTTCTCCCAAATCCGCGAAAATGTATGTTTTGGGTTTATGTACGACACCAGCTGTTTCGCAAGTAATCATATGCTGTTGATTGACATCACGCTTCTACTTATGTTTCTACTGTTCAATGTTTTGATAGTGCTTCAATTTCCATATTATGAAAAAATCATGGGCTGTTTCCATTAGAAATTCGAGAATTTTGCAGCGTTTGAAGATTCCTTTTTTTTCCGTAAGAAAATCCAAGGGATTGCATTCTAAAGCCAGGAAATCTTTACATTGATACGCTAACTCCATTCTTCAACTAATAACATTCCCAAAAAATAACACCAAAGATAACATTCGTAACTCCGATCTTCGTTACAAGGTTGTACCTGACTGAATTTACAAAACAAAAAAAGTTGGTTTTTTTCTTGCAGAATTGGTGGTGGACTGCACCAACTGCATCAGAGTCGGAAGATTCATTACAAGGTTGTACCCGACATAATATACATAGAAGAAAAAAGAAAAGAAAAAAAAAAACATAAAAAAATTAAAAGCAGAATTAGTATCCTGGTGGTGCACCAACTGCATCAGAGTCGGAAGATTCTTCATCCATGAAATTCTGATCTCTGAACTTTGCGTCGTCCCAATCTTTCAAGCAAACCTGTGCATCTAACATTTCAGCACTTAACTTCGTCTTCTTCTCATCCAAAACACTGCCACTTGCACTGAAAGCAACACCTGAAGCAACTGTAGAAACTGGAGGCGTTAACAGATCCCGCGCCATGATAGATAGAATCGGAAAATTCCCACAATACTTTCTCCACCATGACAAAAGATCGAAATTCGCTTCATCTTCTTGATCAGTAATGAAATCAGTAAACTCAGTATCCAGATACTTGTACAGGTCAGTATGCGCCAAGGCAGAAGAACTTGTGCTTTTCTGTTTACCTTTACTAGCAATCAAATTCCAAGATGCATCATTCTTTCTTATAGTGTGTGGTGATGCCGCCATAGCTGATCCGTGCGATGGGTTGCCATGACTTTGTTCATATGAATTATACAAAGTACTTAACATGCTCTTAATGCTATCAGAAGTGTTATGCAAATGAATGTTCAACTTCTCTGAAATCCCTTCGATTAGTGCTTCTGTACCAAGTAACTTTTTCCTAGGATCCATAACAGAAGACAAGAGGAAAATAGGTGGAATATGTTCACAATATGTTTTAAACCTTTGTTCCATTTTGGCGAAAATGGTTGCATAAGTCGAATACCTTCTACACTCAACAAAAGCGTTAGAGATGTTATACAATTGATTCAAAGCAATCGATGAAGTAGGATAATAAACATCGGCTAATATCTTGATAGCATCATAGAAAACTTCTAACAATTGCATAAAAGTGAAAGCACATTCGAAATCCCTGTCTACTAAAAACACATGGTTATACTTGGAATTAAATTCCTTAATCAATAGCTCATAACCCTGACAAGACTTCAACATCAGATAAGTCGAATTCCAGCGGGTCGGAGTATCCATTTTGAAACGCCTAGGCTTCAAATCATTCATTTTGCAAAGTTCATCAAACTCTTGTAATCTAGAAGGTGACGATATTATAAAAATCAACGAGTCTCTAATTTTTTCAATATAATTCTTTTCAGGATCTTCATCAATTAGCTTAATACCATCTTGCACAATCAAATTGATAGTATGACACAAACATCTAATATGAAACAACAAGCCTTCGTATGGGGGATGAAAATTATGCTTAAAGAAATCAGTTGCACTGCTATTAGCACTGTAGTTATCGAAAGTAATACTGAAACATTTATCAACAATCCCATACTCATTCAGGATATTCAGTATACTCTGATACATGTGCTGATCAGAATGAGGATACTCCAGCATACGAAAACCAATAATCTTCTTATTCAAAAACCAAGTATCAGAACTAATGTAATGCGCAGTAAGCGAAAGATAACCCAATTTGTAATTACTGCTAGTCCACATATCAGAAGTAAATGAAATAACACCATTATGATTAGCAAACTCAGAAATCAAACCCCGCTTCTGCATTTTAAAAATCTCCAATGCATCATTTTTAACAACCCCTTTCGGCACTTTACTAAACCCTGGCTGACAATAATTTCTCATAAAATACTCGAACCTGCGGTCTTGGCCGAAAGTAAAAGGCTGTTCAGCTGCAGACACATAAACAGCTAAACCCTCTCTCATTCTACCTTGATCATACATAAACCCCGGATCCACAGGACCGGCATCGATACGAGGCTGTATAGCGTCATGAGACACTAACCTACTTGGCCCTGGGGTACTTTTAGCTGGGGTTGGTAACTGGACAGGGATAGGCCTAATAACTGAACCCTCAATGGTCAAAGGGGTTGGAGAATAATGAATGTTAGGATCATTAGGGTTCATAATACCATGATGTCTAGGTGAACATTTTTTCCAATGCCTATTCAAATGACCAGTACCACCACCTGAACTACATGAATAATGCTTTTTACAGTAATTGCAAATGGCTTTGTTGATTTTAGCACCGTTTAATTCTACTTGCTGAATTGTAAAATGACTCCATACTATTGATTTCCTTCTCTTATTTGATAATGATGCATTTGAACTAGAGGGGGTTGAAACTGCTGATTCATCCATTTCTATGTTGTAATCTGGATCTGTCTTTTTGGGGTCCATAAAAATGAAAAAAAGAAGAACATCAAATACTACTGAAATAACTGTTACCTCGATAAATCTTTGAGAAGAAGCTTGAGAGAGATTTGAAAAGCAGCTTGATCATACAATTCTTCAGAGAGAGAGGGAAAGAGAGAGATTTGGGAGTGAATTGGAAAACCGAAGAAGAAATGGGGGCTTGATATTTATAGGTGAAGAGGGAAATAAAAGTTCAGGACGATTTTAGCCTTCAATTAGCCGTTATTGGACTGTTGGAGAGGGTATATTGGTAAAGGGATTCTCGAATGGGTTGTCAGGCCGTGCTAGCAGATCAGGCTTTATTGGTGTGCAACGGTAATATTTTGGCACTTGTCGACTTTTGGCACGGGTGAATGGACGCGTAGAGGCACGTGTCAGGAAGAAGGGAAAAAAGTTGAAAAAATATCGTCGACAGCAGGGATCGAACCTGCGCGGGCGAAGCCCAACAGATTTCAAGTCTGTCTCCTTAACCACTCGGACATATCGACTTGTTTGAGTAAAAATTGCGTTCAAGTGTATTTGAACATATAAGAATATGTACTCCCCCCTGCCTACTCTGTGTAATATTTTGAAACGGAGGTAGTATTTTGATATTCGAAGTCTCTCTCCGTTTCAAAAAGATAAGTTTGGTTTTCCTTTTTGTGTATGTTAAAAAGAAAGGCTTGTTTACTTTAATAGAAAATCAAATATTATAAGTTTATTATTTTTTCCATATTAGGGACCGCATCTCTATTTCTTAACAAATCCGTGGATCATTTGTCTCTCTTGTTTTTCTCTTGAAAATATCAAGGTACGACTTTTAATTTAAGGGATAAGTTTAGAAAAAGCATGAAATAGTGACTTAATTTCTTATTTTTGTGCAAACTCAAACAAGAATACCTTTTTGAAATGAAGGGAGTATTTTGGATGCTCATTACAAAAAAGATATCTAATCAGACTTAATTGACTATAATCAAAAGTAATATTATAACACTCTTTATTCACATTTTCCAAATATTATTACATAAGAAACCTTAAACATAAGTATTTTTTAAAATGACATTGAGAATATCAATTAAGATAATATTAGGTGGTTGTGAATCATAGATAAAATGAAAATATCTTTATATGTGAGCCAAATGACCCCTTCATCCATCTGGTTGTTGTTGACATGTCTAAAATCTTTCGAAAAACTTTGTGAAATCTGAAAACCTCACAAAGAATAGTTTTTTTCTCTCTTATGAAAATGCTTGAATGATGTCCTTCCAACTAATTACAGATTATCAATAATCATAACAATGCAAATTAGATGTACCTTTCGTTGAACTAAGGATGAAATCGTGAAGCGTTTATTCTTTAACTATCGTTTCTCTAAATTTATTTGGATATACATGATTCCCAAACTATCGTTGATGAATATTCACTTTAATGTGAGCTTTAAGGGTATAAATACCCAAAAACTACTCCCAGGTAAAACAATGTACTGTCAAGGTACTTTCTTTAGGTTCGAAAATCAAAATCGTACAAAACGAGCCTAAACCAAGAAATTAGACGTTCACGTTTTGCTTCGGTTACAAAGAGAGAAGATGGGATGATCTTAGGGGAGGGAAAGCGTAGAATGTTGAGGAAATCAGTGGTGACTGAACTGTTGTCTGTGAGGTTGTCGAACTATGAAAGAAGCAGAGATTGAGAATGATAAACTTGTTATGTCTTCTGGATAGACAAAGTGGTCTATTTATAGTTATAAGGAACGCTCACTATTCCCTCGTAATTAGTGGAGATCGTGCTGCATGTTGTTTTAAACGATCACACCAATACCCATAAATAATTCCACCCCCACCCCCCACCCCCCCCACCCCACCCCCCACCCCCCCCCCCCCCCCCCCCCCCCCCCCCCCACTCCCCCACACACACGTAACATGTTTTTGATTTCTCTTATGAACTAATGGACTGTCTCTTGTCTTGTCCAGGTTGATACAATGTACTTGACTGAGTAGTAGCCTAAGCTAGCCAGACTTTTTCAAAGTGACATAGCTTGAAGAGACAAATTAGACCCAAGTTATGTGTGACTAATAAGAAGTTTGTCGTAAGATGGCATTGTAAACAGGCCCATAGCCACTTAATAAGCTCATGGCGTATTTATGGCCTATTTGTGGCATGTTAATAGCATATTCGTGGCATATGGCGTGTTTGTGGAATATATGTTTATGCTATCCATAATAATACGCGAGGGTCCCATAGAAATAACCATGTCCTAGGAGGCACATCCAATCTGACCAAGGATGAAAACTGGCCAAGGTGGATTGCGAAGTTTTGTAGCGTGGGGCACCAAATTAATAGATAGCCAAGTCGTGGCACGGGGCACGGCCTAGTTAGTATCTAGACAAGTCTTGGAGCGGGGCACCAAGTGATAGATAGCCAAGTCGTGACGCGATGCACGGCCTATTTAATAGCCAAAGTTGTGGCTACGAACTTTGGTGGGACGGAACTGATGGCTAAGGCCACAAACTTTGGTTTAACGAGAGAAACCTGTGTCCATGGGCACGAACATGACTATAATATGCGGCTATATTGGTCTAGATATGTAACGCGACCAGGTTAGCATGGCTATGTGGCGCGACCATATTGGCCTGGCTACCTCAAAAACTTCTAGAAGGGACAAGACCACTATGATTTTTGGGTCTTCGCTAACTTCCACGAGCCGCAGCCATAAGACGACGTCGTGTGAACATCGTTAATGCGATCGATAGCCAATGGGTTGAGGGGACGCGACCAGGTTAGCCTGGCTATGTGGTAGGGCCATGTTGGTCTGGCTATGGGACGCGGCCAGGTTAGTCTGTCTATGTGGTGCGGCCATGCTGGTTGGTCGACTCATCTTGACTATTTTGGTCTGGTAGCTTAACCATGTCTAAGTGTACTTGGCGGGCACTTAGTTTGTATCATACATAACATATTCAAGGAATTCAGCCGTGAAAGTTCAGCGACTCAAAGTGATGTTCTTTGTGATTTCGTACTAAATAGTATGCTACTAATAATACTTTTATTCAAAATAGCATAGTAGCTTATTCAGAATATTTATTATTTATATCATCAGTGTACACTGATTAATACATGACAATTCATATAACCGTACATAAGATAATAATTGTTCAACCGAGTGAAGCTCTAAAATCTTGCAGGCATATTGAAGGCCAGTGTGTCCATTAACATTCTTAATTCTTTTTCGGAATATAACGTAGAAATACGAATCAATAATTTTTATGCAGGGTCAGAAGTTCACACATATTATTTCGTACTTCCGCAGCTGGGCAGAAGCAATGTTACAATTTTCTCCCTTCTCAAAAATCCACCATCAACAAAGGGTTATTATTATTATTGGTTTAATGATAAAATCCCAAGAATTTTTGTTGAATCTGCCTCAGCTAAATGTTAATTTGTACGAAAATAAGGGTGTAATAAAATTTGAAGTTAAACAATTCTCGTATGTGTCTTACTTCCTTTGTACTTTTAAAAAATTCAGTTTTATAAAACTACAGCTTCCACATTGCAACAAACTAACAAATGTATGTCTAACGAAAGGGGAACTTCAAAGAACCAGATTGAATACTATTTTGAAAATGGGTTGAAAGTGAATATTGATGCTTCATGGATAAAATCTTGATTGAGCATTGCTCTATTGAAACTATAGAAATCAGTATATCAAGTGTGGAATTGTCAAATTTAGATGCCATATAGTTATTCTTGATAAATCAAACTTCTTTATTGTATGGTCCTTGTATTCTGATATAAGGCCACTAAAGTTTCTTTGGGATTAGTTATTACAGAACTAGTGATTCAAGATATGTATATATAACTATGAAGCATCCATTTTTAACAGACTCTATTATATGTGAGATCGATCAATACTTGAAATCAAGTTATTACTATGTAGCGGTTACTTTGAAGATTGAAGACTTGCATACTTCTCTTTTTCTCGTTTCTGATCTTTGTGATACTTCATGCACACTTGTAAAGATCGAACAAACTGTCTAGTAGCTTCTCATTATAGAGTTTCTTGGATAAATCTTGACCACTAAGATAGATTTATTTTTATAATCTTTGTGTTGGTTTGATCTTTGACCAACTAAGTTTATATTGATAACGGAAGATACTTTAAGCTCTACCTGTTCTCTGATTATTTTCCGAATTTGGGAGATTGATAAGTGAGTCAGTTACTGAAACAAATTTAGTCTTTTTTTGTTCCGGGTAACGATCCAAAGAAATTTAGAAGTGAAAGTCTTCACAGCATGTGTAGCAACATAAAATAGTGGACTATGTCTTGTGATTCACATGCATATACCATATTGGTTATAAGTGCATGTGTACTGAAGGAACTGAGTAATTAGGGGTAGCTTACTTGGTCACAACTATACAAAGTTGTGGATAGTGAATTTGTATAGCGACTTCATTATGAGAGTATTCAAAACTAGACTAGGTTTCAGAGTTTTTTTGTCAAGCATTTTTCCTCGTTAAAAAAATCTTGTGTGTTGTGCGATTACTTTTCTTTTCACATTATAATTATAATTAAGTAATCATATTAGTACGTTAATCCACTTGGTAATTGATCCTATAGTTGTGTTCGATTTCGAACTAAAACTATTTATCAAGTTATACCTTATTGAAATAATCTTTTTGCAGTTATTGTTTCCATAAGATTATACAAGGTGTGTCTATAATAGGTTGATGTCGAAAACATTGTGATGTACTCGGTACCCTCGTCATTGCATAGAAATTCTATGATCAACAATAGCATATAAATTATACTATTGAATAAATAAAGACTTCTACTTCAAACAAAATATGCATGTTAAGGACACACGAAAGAAAATATAAAGTCATCGTTAATATTCAATATTAGGATAATTATTAAAATATATCTATATATATGGTTTTCATAAGAAAAATGATAGATAAAAAACTAATAATCAGAATACGAGCACTCAAAATTATAAAAAAATAAAAGAGAATTAATCTAGAAACCCTAAAGTTTAGGGAGGACTAAAATCATGCAATAAAATCGAAAGAATTAGAATCTTTTACTGTTGACTTTGTAACTCCAAAAGATTTTCAAAGATTTTAGTTGTTTTCAAGATTAAATACTTAACTAGTTCATGTGGCGATTGATTCATAAAAAAATAAAAGTTTCTCATCAGAGTCTTGAGTTTTTGCATGTACTCTAATTTTGAAATTTGGAATCAACTTTCTTTAGTGATAGGTAACTTAGTATATTTATACGCTATATACAAACTTCTTGTCTGCGAATTGTTGAGAGTACTAAATGATTCGTTCTGCTTTCAGACTATCCGACTTATGTATTTAAGGTGTTAGTGCCAAGGGAGAGATAATTATAAAAATTTACAAAGACAACTCAGTTAGAAAGAAAGACCAACAAGCCCTAACTAATCCTAATCCAAGAATAATATGTTTGGTATAACTTAACTTGTTATGTTGTCCATTTGTGTATATGTGTCATATGTTTAGAAACTTTCCTTGATCTTTCTTTAATGTAGAAGGATGCTTCTAAGTTTTGTGTCGTTGAAGCTCCTGAGAAATCACAAACTCGAAACATTTTCTTTGATGTTATTTTCCTTTACACTTACTCTCTTCACAGTAAAGCTTTCCGATGTTTATTTCCAGGGCCAATATTTCTTCCTCTTCTGCATTCGTGACTTCTTTATTGATTTTTTTCTTGGATTTTTATTTGCATTTAAGCCTCCTCTCACCCATTTGAATAATCTCATGTCCATTTCTGTTAACTTCACAATTACTCTCTACACTTATCTAGACTCGGTGAAGATGAAGAACTTATAAATCTCTCTCTCTATGTTGGTGAGGATTTGATGAAGAACATTTGTATAATATAGGAATTGGGACTTACTCGAGCATTTGTACGTCATCTTACGGCAGAATCATTGTTTTACAGCTCTATCATCCTTCTTTCCATGAAGGATGATGATAAACTTCGAAATAAGGTGGACATGTTTTTTGTCTAATTTTATTGACCGACTGGGATAAGAACTTTAAATCTTTTCTCTTTGAATTTAGTGTTATCTACTAAATTTTAAGATTTTGTTTTCATGGTTATACTGATATTTTGTAGTCTATTTATCATTCCTTATTGTCCTTTTGCAGTATTTTTTACCGAAACTAAACACGTCACCTACCCTGTATTGTCTCAGTCAACGATTACCAATTCAAGTCTCACCGAAACTCCTCCAATAAAAGAAAGAGAACCCGATACTTTCACTGCCCTGTTTTACGAGATAAATATGGAAACTTCCACTTTCTTCCATTCCACGACAATTGCTAGCCCTGTTTTGATACAATAGGATATTCCCAATCAAACTGCGACAAAAACTCCAACCAAACATCCAGAAATTCTCCAACAGAATCTTCCCTGTTTCGAACCAAATACCCGAGAGATTGTATAATCCAAACTTGATTATCTAGCCAAATCTAGTTGATCCAAAGTACCATACCATTCCTGATATGCTCTAACACGTCCATCCAAGCCAAAATCCGCGATTGAATCTCTCTCAAAAACCTTCAAAAGTCTATTGTTATTCCATTCCTGTTATGTGGAGACTTGAACTCATAATTCCTGTGGAATTTTAGAGGGGTTATCTTGTATATTTAAACTCCTTGATGAATGCATTTAGCTTCGGCTTATATGATTGCGTCTAAATTAGTTGGTATGTATTTTTTTCCTTTTGTCATGAAATGTCTCTCTCGAAAATTTCATTATGATCCCGTTCTTGTACCTTTGCCAATTTTATTGACAAAAGGGGGGAGAATTAATATGTAGTTCACACTATAAATACATATGGTTTTCGGATCATTGTGTAAGGGGGAGTGGTTTCCATGTGAGATGGAGTATTGACTAAGGGGGAGTGATACATATCACCATAGTATTATTGTTGAAGTTATAATACAATTGAACTTTGACGTTGTGTAATAATACTATGATACTGTATAACAATGATCGAGAACTATGTTTTCTCATTGTTATAACTACGGATCTTCAACAGCGATGATGCTAAACTTACAACCTTTGGGATCACTGGAGCACTTGGAAGTGACGAAGATTTCGAGGAATGTTGAAGATTAAACATGTGGAATATGAGCTACTAAAGTTTCTTTATCTTTTTTGTATTCCATATGTATTGATAGTTTTGTCACTAAAATTGACAAAGAGGGAGATTGTTAGAGCATTGCTCGGTCGAACTCGCATGCGTTTCTATCTCAAAGATGTTTGTCAATGTTAGTGATCAAAACTATAAGTCTTGATTTCTAGTCTATTATAGCTAAGTCTCGGACTAGGATAAAAAGTGTAGTTGAGCTCAAGGACTTCATGGCGATTCATCATACAAGTAGAAGAACTACTCAAGGAACCGGTGGAACTTCTCTATAAAAAGGTATGTGAAGACTTGAACTTATCTAGCACTCAAAAGTCTATCTACTCTATCTCTTACTCTTTGAGACAAGAAGTCGTATGTTATATATATAGACTTTGATTATACACATTTGGTATTTCGAGTCGTGTATACCTCGTCTATCAATATCTCGAAATATGAGTTGGTAAGATTTTTGCTTTAACCAAGCTTATCTTTACCATGTGACAAAAGTCATGATATGTTTCAATCATCTTGAAAATTGCTTTGACGAGAAATGGTGTAATAACTATATAACGTCCTCAAAGAATGTTTCAATAATTGAAATGAGATTTTAGATTACATAACCAATTTTGGACATAAGCATTGTTGTGGAAACACATTTTTGTATAAGTCCTATTCCTTGAACCAAAGTTTGCGAACTTTGTTGATCAAGAGAACCGGAAGAATGGCGTGAGCCAAGTCCGCGAACTGCCGAAGTTCTCAAACCCGAGAATTTCTGCTGGAGTTGAAAAACTATTAGCGTGAAACTAAGTCCGCGAACTCAGTCCGCGAACCCAGTCCACGAACCGGAGAAGTTCTCATACCCGAGAATTTATGCTGGAGTTTGTAAACTCTGCCCGGTAACTTAAGTCCGCAAACCTAGTATGCAAACTTGAGAAGGTTATATATCTGAAGATGATTTCTCAACTTAAACTTAAAAAGACTAAGGAATGCAGTTCGCAAACCGTGGCTATAAAAGTTCATGAACCGATTCAAGTGAATCAAATCATCTTTGCTTCAATTGTGTCTTGTGTAGTACATGAGATTTTCTTGAATTTGAACAACTCTCTAACTAGTTCATTTGAAGTCATTTGAACTAGTTATGGTGAAGAAGAATGTGGTTGATATGAAATGCTCATATGGCTAACCTTTTAGTTAACTATTGTTGAACCAACAAGTGGATATGTTTGGGTACACTTAACAAACCTAGAAGCGTGCATTACCAAGTGTGTGTAACAAGCTAAGTTTTTGATCCAACGGTTGAGAAATATTAGCTTAAATATAAATCAGGTTTTCATCTAACGGCGGATATTGATTCCTTTGTTACCAAGGTAACTTAATTGCGAACCCTGACTTGAAAGACTATATAAGGGAAACTTTAGAATCTGTGCAAAACTAATCCCCACACCTCACGTGTGATACGAGTTTGCATACTAGAGTCGGTTCTCCTTTAACCTTTGGTTTTCTTCTTCTAAAACCATATTAACGACTTAAAGACTTCATTGGGATTGTGAAGCCAGACTGATACTACTTTTATCGTAGTTGTGTGATCTGATCTTGCATCTTCTATCATACGAGTACATTCAGATTGATTGTCTTGAGATTGATATCTCCGATAGGCAAGATATAAAAAGTAATCACAAACATCTTCGTCTCATTGTTTGTTATTCCGCAACATCTTGTTTCGCTACCATACGATTAAGATTGTTGTGAGGTGATTGATAACTCTAGGATGTTCTTCGGTAATATAAGACCGGATTATCAATTGGTTCATGTTTACCTTGATTATTATCAAAAGACGGAACAATACCTTTTAAGGTTTATCTGTGGGAGACAGATTGATCCTTTGATAGACTTGTCTGTGTGAGACAGATTTGTTTATTGTCAAAGCCTGCGATTTTAGGTCGTAGCAACTCTTAGTTGTGGGTGAGATCATCTAAGGGAATCAAGTGCACAATATCCTGCTGGGATCATAGGCGTAGAGAGTACAACTGTACCTTGGATCAGTGGGAGACTGATTGGGGTTGAACTACAGTCCAGTCCGAAGTTATCTTGGAGTAGGCTAGTGTCTGTAGCGGCTTAATACGGTGTGTGTTCAATCTGGACTAGGTCCCGGGATTTTTCTACATTTGCGGTTTTCTCGTTAACAAAATTCTGGTGTCTGTGTTATTTCTTTTCCGCATTATATTTTGTTATATAATTGAAATATCACAGGTTGTGCGTTTTTCAATCAATTAGAATATGCGACCTTTTGGTTGTTGATTTAAATTGATTGACACTTGGATATTGGTATTTGGTACCATCCAAGTTATCTCTCTAGTATTTGATAAAGACTCGCTGATTTCTATTTGCTTGAGTATATATCAAATCGAGAGATTGAGATATAAACACTTTGATATACTTTTATCAAGATTGAGTCTGACTGTCTAGTTGATTCTCTAGAAAGTATATTGGAGTTTGTCCATACAGATTGTTAAGCGAAATATTGCGTGTGGTTGTTGTACCCCCGCTTTTTCAGCATCAACACGATTCTTCGGATTAAAGGTGTTGTTGGCTTAATCTTAAACGATTACCTTTGGGTGATTGAATATCAGATATATCTAAGGACCTGACGAAGGAGTTTATGTTGAGATAAACGGAAGAGCCTTTGTCCGACTTGTAGCGCCCCCAAAGCTAGCAGCTGACTAATCCAAGTGATTGACTAAATAAAGAGGCACTATGAATCTTAATCATTTACTTAAACATTCAATTAAGAACTATGCTACAAAACTTAACCCAAAACTAGCCCGCTCTGAAACATATATATACAATAACTTCTCTCAAATGATACATATACAATAGTCATTTGGTTTACAAAAGTAATATACAACATAATAAACATATCAGAAGTTAACCAACTAACAGACTCAACTCCTCGAAGCTTTCGCTGCACAACTCTGATCTGTCTCTGAAACTGAAAGTGGGAATGAGTGAGCACATCATCCCTAAAAAGGGTTCCCAGCAGGAATAACATCTAACTTTCAAGTAATCATAAGCAAGTGTTGAAAAACAATACATGTTTTTCCGAAGCATTGAACAATGACTAAGTCACTGAAATAAACATACATGTACATGGAACAAACTCCTTCTTTCAAACAATGTAAAATATTCGTGCTAACCACACTCAATAGATATTGATATCACCAAGACCATGATGACCCACTCTAAGAATAAAAGCTGAATTCATGTAGATATAGTTGTGAAGGAGCGTATCCTATATACTACAAGTGGAAATTCTCATTTCCCATAACAATTCATAATGACAAACAAAATATTACAAGTCCTTTCCAAATTGTTGAAAGATTCACAGAATCAACAAAATTATCATAATGCAATTTAAACAAAGCATGGAATGCAAGGACAGGCAATGCATGAGTTTGATCAACATAAACTTTTGTAAAAGAAAACATCAACGGTTACAAGAGAGTCAAAAGTATTCCCACCTCTTTTGATGACAAGCCACGCCTACCTCGAGATCCACGATCCGCTGGTTCGTCCTTGAATCGATCGTTGTTAATATAGACTAATTGTTAATCACACAAGAAAACTAAGAATCTAGCCAAAAGACCCATACAAGAATCATACAAGTCTATCTAATGTTTCTAAGCCCATTTGTGGTTTAACACATCTTCATTATCCATCTCTTGCATATCTAAAGATTTACTAATTCCACTAGGTTGGTTCTATAGTCTATTAGCTAAGTCTTATGAATGTCTACAACGTTGTAGAAGAAGCAAGGTCAATTCGGATCATAAGTGGTCCAAAACATCAATATAAGATAATTAGTCTGAAGCCCAAGTCCACTTAAACAAACCCATTACACAGGGCCTGGCCCAACTGGGTCAATCTAACGGTCGCTGACAGTCTAAGGGGTCAACTAACAGTCCACGTCCAGTAAAGGTCAAGTCCAGGGTAATCAATCGGTCAAACAGATTCAACTCGGGTCAAGACATGTAACTCAGTGGCTCAATACGATTCGACTCAGTCAGATTAACTGAGTCAGCTAAGTCAGACACTGACTGGGATGACTAATAGGTCTAAAACTCTATTTCAGCTAAAAGAACACAACTAACCTGGTTCTACTCAGTTGATTAAAACACAATTATTTATTCTAAAAGAATTCCACAAATTTAATACAACTATAATACAAGCTTTACCTGCAATTTCGGTGGTAGCAAGCTTTCAATGAGACTACCCAACTGGATCCTATAATCACTACTCTCACATATCTTCTCCATCATTATCATCATTAAAATCTCAACTTCAACTGCCATTCAAAACACAACATCATAAACCCAACTTCACCTCAGTTCCATTCATCCAACTCTCGTGCCTCTTCCCTGCCTGCACAATCTATTAGCAACATTTGTGGCTGCATTTCCATGACATCAACACACCTGCCATATCTTAGCTTTAACTGCAACACCCTTAAACTGAACAACATCAACAATTCTGAAATACCCATTCCACCAAAATGCCCTAAGCATTCATCCAATACTTCATCTCCAGAAGTTCTGTGCAATCAAACTGAATCCTTACCAACACAATTACTTCAGATTCAAGTCCGTACAATTAAATCATCACATCCAAGTCATGCAATCAAATACCAAACACAAACATTACTCAACCATTCTTCCAAGTTCTATGCAAGTTTTATAACACTACCACAACCTCATATCAGCAATATACTCTGTAACTCTTAATTTCTAAATCACCATCATAAGAAAATTCTCAGTAACTCAAAATAACAACGAAAATTCATTCCATACTCAACTCGGACCTTAATTCAATCATCAATTACAAAATCACTAATCAAATAAAACTAAATAACTTCACCAATCAACACAGAAAAACAATTACCTCAAATAATCTTTGCTCAGCTAATCTTCTCACCACCAATTACATATCTCTCAACTAATACTCAATCCCACAAACAAGTCACTGCTTTAACAAGAACCCTAATCCATGAAGTTTAAATCCAATAATTAAACCAACCCATTTAACGATTTCATCCAATTCTTCTTAAGGTAGCAGCCACCAACCAGTTCAGTTCGATTTCTTCCAAGAGCCCTAATTTCTATTTTGGGAAGAACATAACAAAAACTTAATTCACCGATTCATTCAACATCAGAAACTTGACTTTACCTTTAATTCTACTCCAAACACTCATTACCCAACTCGAACCAATCTCTTAGAACATCAATTTCAACTTCCAATCTTCATCTGAAATTCTTGCAACCCCTAATTCTCATAGAATCACCTACCAAATATCTTCTTATTTGTTTGAGTTCACCGTGCCTTCAATTGATCAAACCCATCTTTAAATATCTTCTTAATCATCTCGAATCACAACTCAAATGAACTTCAGAAACCCTAATCTTTGATTTTACATCATCGTCAGTTTTTTTCTTCTCCCGAGCTCAACTAATAACACCACCACCATCAATAAACAACTCTTAACGTTTATATTAAGTTTCTGATATCAAAATTATGAAAACTACCAGCGGAAACATGAGCAGAGAAGAACAGAGGAACGAGGAAGAAGAAAGAAAGAGAAAATGTGTTTATCCTCCCGACATGGTGTAGATAAGGCTGACCGAGGTTGTTAAAGGCATCCAAGAATCTGATAAGGGAAAGCCACAATGCGTCCTTGTTGTTGAAATGACGATTATTACCCTTCATATTGTTGATGTTTTCTTCTTCGTCTGATATCCGATTCACACGTTCGAGTAGTCCATTTCGCGTAACTTTTCGATATCTATCTAGTGATACTAGTTTCGTATCTAGTTCGTTGTTAGATTAATTTCTATTAATTAAGGTTCGTGTTAACCTAATCGAGTTATTATCGGCTAAATCGTCTCTTGACTAGTCTAATAGCGTTGACGAGCTTAAGGGTACTTACACGACTCATATCACTTGGTTGAACAGAGTTGATACCAAACAGATTTGTTTTTCCTTTACTATTTGGAATATGAACCAAAGGAATTGTTCCAAGTACGTGACTTATTTATAAGTTGGAGGCGTGGGAATACAGAAGGAACTAGGTGAACTATAGGGTTAGTTACTTGGTCTAAACTATACGAAGTTAGTGTAATTTTATGTAGCGTATTAATCCTGAGAGTATTCAATTATGGACTAGGTCCCTGGGTTTTTCTGCATTTGCGGTTTCCACGTTAACAAAATCTTGCGGTGTCATTTACTTTTATATTCCGCATTATAATTGTTTTATTATAATTAAAGTAAATTACACAAACGTTAATTCCTATTTACTTGATAAGAAATCCTATTGTGTTTGGTTAAGTACGAACCTTTGTATCAAGTAAACATACTTCGTTGTTGTATTGTCTCGATCTCGTATTCATAGACGATCACACGAAGTGTGAACCGATTAGTTGTATTGTCGCGACTCAGTCCATAGACAATCACTTTCGGAGAAAGGATTTATAGGTAGTAAATTTTTTAGCTTGAGGTATATTTGGGTACCCTCGCCTTTTCAATTGGTATCAGAACAGGCAAACACGAAAAGATCTAACAATATGTGTTTGGTGCGATCCAACCTATAAGAATGAACTCGATTTATCATGAATCGACTTCAATTAACGTACCGCCAAGATTTAATGGAACAAACTATCTATGGTGGAAATATGCTATGAGATCTTTTCTTCAATCACGAGACTTTAATACTTGGTTATTAGTCGTCGATGGTTATACTCTTCCAAAGAGAGAAAATTCAGAAACTGAGCACAAACGCTTAGTAGAGTTTTCGAACGAAGAAAAGGCACTTGCAAATCAGAATTCAGATGGTTTGAATGTTGTTATTCATGCTGTAAGTCGTGATTTGCAACATCATGTGTCAACGTGTCAGACTTCAAAAGAAGCTTGGGATAATCTTCAGATCGTATTCGAAGGAAATTATTCAGAGAAAGAAGCTAGACTTCAAACCCTCACTTCCGAGTGGGAAACCCTTCGAATGAATGACAACGACACTTTTGAGGAGTTTCACATTAAACTCTCTGAGATAATTAATGCTTCTTTCTCGTTAGGAAAGACTATTTCTGAAAAATATATAATATGCAAGATTCTCAGATCGTTGCAATCAAGATACGATTCTAAGAAACATGCAATCGTTGAAGCTAATGATATTTCTTCTCTATCTAGAAGTTCCTTAGTTGGAAAACTGAAGATATTTGATCAAGAAAATTTGTCTAAACAAAAGGACAATCTGGGTTATAAATCCATAAAAGGATTTTCGACTCAATACTCAGAAGATTCCGATGATCAGGAAGATCTCTTTACTGAAGATGAAGGTGAACTAAACCATCACTTGTCTCTTATTACTCAATTACCTTGAAAATCCATCACCTGGGTTGAATGATTCAAGAAACAAGAAGGTAAGAATAAAGAGATCTGAGGGATCCAATTCCAGAAAATGCAATATGTCTGCAAAAAGCAAACAAAGTAGGCATTTTCAAAGGGAATGTCTGAATATTAAACAACGAGAGAGATTGTATAAAACCAGAAAATCAAGATTTAATCCTAGGTCGAAAATCTCTTCGAAACAAGAGAATAAGCTCTTTGAGCATCATGTTCCCACAACGAGATTAAGAAGTGAATCTAAGTTCTCAAATATTTTGTTGAAATCTTCTACGGAAGAATATTCAACAATCAAATTGTGATAATCTAATCGATTATCATGAATCTTTACGTGTTACCCTTGATAATATACTATAAGAATATAAATGTAAATATTTAGCTTTAAATATTTCTAAAAATTTATTTTTCGATTACGAAAAAAATTCTCAAAAATCTTTGAAGAAAAGTTCTAAAACTTATAAGAGGTAAAATATCTTGCCTCATTTTCATAGAAGTTTTGTCAAAATGTCCACTTCTAGTTGCAGTTCTTGCAAAACGGAAAAATTCTGGACAATATTGTTTCCAAACAAGAAACTTCGTCTTGAGTCTTCTGATGGAGATCCTAATTCATCTCCAGAGCTTCAGAATGATGTTCCTAATGAAGAGATCTCTTCTCTCAACGATAATCTTCTCAAGAATCTCTCACTAAAGTTGGATCTAATTTTATGTGAAGTAAGGAACATGGAAAAGGATTTGAGAAAGGAAGTTAAGGAAGTCAATGACAATGTAGTAAGCCTTAAATCTAGACTTTTGGTTATAGAAGATGATTGCAATCCGGTGAAATATGCTGATCTGGTTACAACATTGGTTGATAACTCTAAAAAGTCAATTTCAGAGTTTCACAAATGAGAAGAGAATAGACATCAATTTTTGATTTCTTTCATTGATTGTATTGGTGATAGACACATTTTTGTGTCTAATTTGTCTCGATTCTATATATTAATAGTGCTCATTTTTGTACTTATTATGGTGTTTTATGTGTGTGTAGGTATTTTTGTCCAATAAACATTTTTGGAAAAATCGGCTCGAAAAGTTGTCGAAAAGCGCACCCGGAGGACACTTGCTATTCGGACTCTCATTATGGATAAGGGGTACTCGAATTACTAAGGGGCACCCTCAGGACACCCCAAAGGCACATGCTATCGGCACCTCTACTCTGGAAGGGGGCAACCTTTCTCTTCTCCAGATTTTTGGCGGGAAAAACTGAATTCAAATTCAGTTTTGCAGCGGAACATTCTGGCGAGATTCTGATCGAGTTTTAGGCTGAATTCGTGTTTGTTGTGGATTGTGATTACCATGTTTTGGTCAAACAGGGAAGGTATGAGCTGTAGAATCGAAAAAACAGGGTCAGAAATCGAGTTTATACAAAGCAAAGGCTTGGAGTTTCACGGGACTTGTGAGATTTTATGGATCTGATTTGGAGTGATTCAACTGCATATTCATGTTGGGATGGACTTCTTAGAGCATAACAAGGGATGTATGTTTATCAAATACGAAGGAATAGGGATGAATTCTTGGATTGAACAAAACAGAGGAGGAGCATTATTATCGGGAATTTTCTTGGTTCTATACATGGGGATTACGTGCAGATAAGGGTAGAAGATCTTCTGTATATTTAATGCCATCATTGAGAGATTCTTGGACGTCAGATTTAATTTGTAGGACGCATAGAGAAGATTCAGAAAAAAAATATCCGAGACTTGCTGTGAAGGAAAGAGAGGGATTAAATCGAGTTATTTTTGGGTTTGTTGCATATATATAGGTTGGTTGCAGGTCATAGAAGGATTACGAACAGTTTGGGGTAGTTTAGAGAATTAGAGGAGACAAAAATCAAGAGTTGCAGGAAAACTGTTCTGCTGGTGCTGCTGAAGAACACGAAGAATATCAACCCACGCCCAACTGTCGTTGTTCTACAACACTTCGCTTTTATCGTTACTGTAGCAGTCTTATTCCTTCTGTTTCTCTTGTAACAGTCGATCTGCAACACATATAAACGTTGCGTTTGAACTGTTTTACTCCCTTTGAGTCTCTTTACCTTTGAAAACACCTTTTGAGCAATGGAAAAATATTTTGAACCTGTTTTTGATATGAGGAGCTAAACCCCATTGCTGAGGCGATAGAGGAAGCTATTTTTCCAATAAAGAGTGGTATTTTCTATTTATCTTATTTATCACAATTATTTATATGATTATTTGCCTTGTTTGAGAATTGTTTTAATGATTTTTATTCAACAATTGTGATTTCCATTGATGGTATATGCTTGGACTTAGGTTTTTGATATCCCATGCTTTTGATTTACACTTGTTATTTTAAAATTCTACTTGTTGCAACATCTTAGAATCAAATTAAACGAAAAAATTGTATAAATATAAATATTGGATTTAAATCACTTTGAACTTGGAAAATAGTGGAATCTTAGCCTCAGTGTTCTTTTAATATTAATAAAAACATCATCTTTGTTTGAGTTTTCTATTTTTGTTTTAGAATTTAAGTCTATATTTTATCCTTTGCAAGTCTGAGAATCGAACCACTTTTATCACTATCTACAATCACATCAATTTTTGGCGCCGCCGACGCGGATTTGCTTTTAGGGTTTTTAGACTTCGTTTTTTTTTTTTTTTTTTTTTTTTTTACGTTTTTGGGTATTTATCTTTTGTCTACAGGTTTTGGATCATAAAGCGAATTGAGCCAAGGAGTTTGGTGATTTCGTAAAGACTGGAACTTAAAGCATAAAGACTTGGAGCGAAAGCTTAAAGCGAAAAGAACGGAGAAGAAGACAATTTCTTTTTAGATTTTTTTTATTTTTATTTTTCTTTATAAAAAAAAAGAGAGAGAACTTTATTAGGGTTTGTTATTTTTGTAATTTTTCTTTTCTTTTTTGGACACTTGGACATTGGACTTTGGACATTATTATTTTTTTAAAACCCTAAGGAACGGTTGGTTTAAATATAAACTGTGTGCAGAGAAGGACGGTGATTACGATATCGCCTCAGCCCCTCGGGTTCGTACATGACATAGGAGTCGTGGCCCGAGTCGACTTCAGCGGTTCTTCGCCCGTCTGGTACGGGAGGTAAGTTTTTCGAAACACCCAGGAATCCCCTGTCAGCGGGTTTACTGTATTCCTTCGTTTGCATATATGTTGAGGACTTGAAAACGGCTGATTTAATTTCCTAGTAAAGGGCAAGGACTAGCCATACAAGATAAGGGTTCGGATTTCATCACCGTTCTCTTCTTTCCCGCCTTAGGAAAACGAAACCAAACGCGAACCTAAGCCTAAAATTTTGACTAGACCGAGACCTATAGGGTAACGAGCTCAATAGGAAAGTCGTTCGAAGAATATTGGTTACTCTTTTGAGCATACTTCGAAGTTCTTGAAGGTTTCTGTGAGTTGAATGCGTGACTGCGCCGCCTTGTAACCGGTGAGGCCTTGGGTATCAAAGCTCCACTAAGCTTCCCTCGCCTCGATTCAACTTACTTTGACTCGGATTGATTCCAGAGGGGTTTGCTCAGATTGTAACGAGTTCCTTTTCGAAAGAATAGAAGCTGGTCTAGAAACAATCTAAGTGGAGCCATCATGCTTTTTGTTTGCTAGAAATTTAGGTTTGATTTGGTTGAGTCAGCCTTGTTTTGTGTTTGCATAGAATTCCCTACCTTATTCTGTTGCATGCCTGAACGTAAAAGAGACGCCCTAGGTAGATTTGTTAAAGAGAAACCTAGTAGTTCTAAGCGTCTTGATTACCTCAATTTAGAAAGTCCGATTCGTGAAGATTCCGTTTTTGAACGTCCGTTTGAGGAAAGAATCCCTGATAGTCCAATAGCGCCAGAAATGGCAACTTTGAAAGCCTTGTTGAATCCTACTAGGACTACTCGTCCCTCGTGTATCAGGTTACCTGAAACTGAAGCAAATTATGAACTTAAGCCTGGAACCTTACAGTTGCTCCCAATCTTTTTAGGAAAAGAAAATGAAAACCCCTATTTCCATGTTAGGGACTTTGAGGAAATTTGTAGTACCCTGAAAATTAGAAACCTTGATGATGATGCTTTAAAACTCAGGTTATTCCCCTTTTCCTTAAAAGATAAAGCCAAGTCGTGGCTGTATAGTTTGGCTTCCGAATCAATTGAAACCTATGAACAACTTACATCTGCCTTTTTGAACAAATTTTTCCCTAGGCACAAAACCTCGTCTATTAGGACGCAAATCTGCACGTTTACACAACAGGAGGGAGAATCTTTCTATAGGTATTTGGAAAGGTTCAATGATTTATTAGCCCAATGTCCTCATCATGGTTTAGAAAAGTTTAGGTTAGTTCAGATCCTTTATGAGGGTTTAGATTATCTCACCACAACTACAGTAGAGTCCATGTGTACAAGTGGGTTCAAAAACCAAACAGTTGATGATGCGATGACATACTTGCATGAAATCGCCGAAAAGACCCAACAATGGAAAAGTAATAGGGTACCCCAGAAAACAATTTTTCGAGGCAGAGGAAACATTAATAGGGTAGAAGGAAGCTTTGAATCAGATGCCAAAATTGCTGCTATAGCGAAAAGGTTAGAAGATTTAGAAGTGGGTCACACTAGTGGTAGATTGGAGCCTTTTTGGGAAGGCCAGAATAATGAAGAGCAAGCCAATGCTCTCTATAATAACACTAGGTATGATAACAGTCAGAAGTTTGACCCATATTCAGAAACCTATAATCCTGGTTGGAGAAACCATCCGAACCTTTCATGGTCTAAGGGCCAGAGTCAAGGTCAGTTTAGTAATTCTAATGCTCCCCCAGGTTTTGGTTACACTAAGAATTCATCAGGCCCAGAAAACAAAACGACTAGCTTAGAGGAATCTATTAAGATGTTAGCAGAAACTCAGGATATGTTAGCACATAACCAACTTAGTTTTCAAGAGGAAACCAAGCAGAACTTTCAAACTAGTGCTCTGAGCCTTGCTAAGCTAGAACTTCAAGTCGTCCAAATATCTAAGACCTTAAGTGAGAGAGATAACAGAAGGCTCCCTAGTCAAACTCAACCCAACCCTAGAGGAGTTCATGAAGTAGGTGCAAAACAATCGAATCAATTGAAGATGATTGCAATCCGGTGAAATATGCTGATCTGGTTTCAGCATTGGTTGATAACTATAAAAAGTCAATTTCAGAGTTTCACAAATGAGAAGAGAATAGACATCAATTTTTGATTTCTTTCATTGATTGTATTGGTGATAGACACATTTTTGTGTCTAATTTGTCTCGATTCTATATATTGATAGTGCTCATTTTTGTACTTATTATGGTGTTTTATGTGTGTGTAGGTATTTTTGTCCAATAAACATTTTTGGAAAAATCGGCTCGAAAAGTTGTCGAAAAGCGCACCCGGAGGACACTTGCTATTCGGACTCTCACTATGGATAAGGGGTACCCGAATTATTAAGGGGCACCCTCAGGACACCCCAAAGGCACCTGCTATCGGCACCTCTACTCTGTATAAGGGGAAACCTTTCTCTTCTCCAGATTTTTGGCGTGAAAAACTGAATTCAAATTCAGTTTTGCAGCGGAACATTCTGGCGAGATTCTGATCGAGTTTTAGGCAGAATTCGTGTTTGTTGTGGATTGGGATTACCCTGTTTTGGTCAAACAGGGAAGGTATGAGCTGTAGAATCGAAAAAACAGGGTCAGAAATCGAGTTTATACAAAGCAAAGGCTTGGAGTTTCACGGGACTTGTGAGATTTTATGGATCTGATTTGGAGTGATTCAACTGCATATTCATGTTGGGATGGACTTCTTAGAGCATAACAAGGGATGTATGTTTATCAAATACGAAGGAATAGGGATGAATTCTTGGATTGAACAAAACAGAGGAGGAGAATTATTATCGGGAATTTTCTTGGTTCTATACATGGGGATTACGTGCAGATAAGGGTAGAAGATCTTCTTTATATTTAATGCCATCACTGGGAGATTCTTGGACGTCAGATTTAATTTGTAAGACGCATAGAGAAGATTCAGAACAGGAAATATATGAGACTTGCTGTGAAGGAAAGAGAGGGATTAAATCGAGTTATTTTTGGGTTTGTTGCCTATATATAGGTTGGTTGCAGGTCATAGAAGGATTACGAACAATTTGGGGTAGTTTAGAGAACCAGAGGAGACAAAAATCACGAGTTGCAGGAAAGCTGTTCTGCTTCTATCGTTACTGTAGCAGTCTTATTCCTTCTGTTTCTCTTGTAACAGTCGATCTGCAACACATATAAACGTTGTGATTGAACTGTTTTACTCCCTTTGAGTCTCTTCACCTTTGAAAACACCTTTTGAGCAATGGAAAAATATTTTGAACCTGTTTTTGATATGAGGAGTTAAACCCCATTGCTGAGGCGATAGAGGAAGCTATTTTTCCAATAAAGAGTGGTATTTTCTATTTATCTTATTTATTACAATTATTTATATGATTATTTGCCTTGTTTGAGAATTGTTTTAATGATTTTTATTCAACAATTATGATTTCCATTGATGGTATATGCTTGGACTTAGGTTTTTGATATCCCATGCTTTTGATTTACACTTGTTATTTTAAAAATATACTTGTTGCAACATCTTAGAATCAAATTAAACGAAAAAATTGAATAAATATAAATATTGGATTTAAATCACTTTGAACTTGGAAAATAGTGGAATCTTAGCCTCAGTGTTCTTTTAATATTGATAACAACATCATCTTTGTTTGAGTTTTCTATTTTTGTTTTAGACCAATATCCAAGGATCAATCAATATCAATCAACAACCAAAGGTTGGATTTCCAATTGATTGATTCAAACGCACAACCTTTATTATTTCAATTACATAAACAAATATAATGCGGAAATAAAAATAACACTGACACCAGAAATTTTGTTAACGAGGAAACCGCAAATGCAGAAATACCCCGAGACCTAGTCCAGATTGAACACATATTGTATTAAGCCGCTACAGACACTAGCCTACTCCAAGCTAACTTCGGACTGGACTGTAGTTGAACCCAAATCAGTCTCCCACTGTTCCAAGGTACAGTTGTACTCCCTACGCCTCTGATCCCAGCAGGATACTGCGCACTTGATTCCCTTAGCTGATCTCACCCACAACTAAGAGTTGCTACAACCCAAAATCGCAAGCTTTGACAATAAACAAATCTGTCTCACACAGACACTCTATCAAAGGATCAATCTGTCTCCCACAGATAAACCCTAAAAGATTTTGTTTCGTCTTTTGATAATAATCAAGGTGAACAAGAACCAATTGATAATCCGGTCTTATATTCCCGAAGAACAACCTAGAGTTATCAATCACCTCACAACAATTTAATCGTATGGTAGCGAAACAAGATGTTGCGGAATCACAAACAACGAGACGAAGATGTTTGTGATTACTTTTTATATCTTGCCTATCGGAGATATCAATCTCAAGCCAATCAATCTGATTGTACTCGTACGATAGAAGATGCAAGATCTGATCACACAACTACGATAAAAATAGTATCGGTCTGGATTCACAATCCCAATGAAGTCTTTAAGTTGTTAACCTGGTTTTAGAAGAAGAAAACCAAAAGTTAAAGGAGAACCGACTCTAGTATGCAAACTAGTATCACACGTAAGGTGTGGGGATTAGTTTTGCACACATTCTAGAGATCCCCTTATATAGTCTTTCAAATCAGGGTTTGCAATTAAGTTACTTTGGTAACAAAGCAATCAATATCCACCGTTATATGAAAACCTGATTTAGATTCAAGATAATATTTCTCAACCGTTAGGTCGAAAACTTAACTTGTTGCACACACTTGACAATGCACGCTTCTAGGTTGGTTAACCTACCCAAATGTATGCACTTATTGGTTCAACAATAGTTAACCAAAAGGTTATCCATATGAGAATTTCATTTCAACCACGTTCTTCTTCACCATACCTAGTTCAAATGACTTCAAATGAACTAGTTAGAGAGTTGTTCAATTGCAAGGAAATCTCATGTACTATACAAGACACAATTGAAGCAAAGATGATTTGATTCACTTGAATTGGTTCATGAACTTTTATAGCCACGGTTTGCAAACTGCATTCCTTAGTATTTTTAAGTTTAAGTTCAGAAATCATCTTCAGATATATAACCTTCTCAAGTTCGCAGACTAGGTTCGCGGACTTAAGTTACAGGGAAGAGTTTACAAACTCCAGCAGAAATTCTCGGGTATGAGTACTTCGCCAGTTCGTGGACTTAGTTTCACGCAAGTAGTTTGTCAACTCCAGCATAAATTCTCGGGTTTGAGAACTTTGGAAGTTCGCGGACTAAGTTCCCTGACTTGGCTCACGCCATTCTTCCGATTTTCTTGATCAACAAAGTTTGCAAACTTTGGTTCAAGGAATAGGACTTATACATAAATGTGTTTCCACAATAATGCTTATGTCCACCATTGGTTATGTAATATAACCTCTCATTTCAATCATTGAAACATTCTTAGAGGACGTTATATAGTTGTTACACCATTTCTCGTCAAAGCAATTTTCAAGATTAATGAAATATATCATGACTTTCGTCACATGGTAAAGATAAACTTGGTCAAAGCGAAATATTACCAACTCATATTTCGAGATATAGATAGACGAGGTATACTCGGTCGAAATACCAAATGTGTATAATCAAAGTCTATATATATAACATACGACTTCTTGTCTCAAAGAGTAGAATATAGAGTAGATATACTTTTGAGTGCTAGATAAGTTCAAATCTTCACATACCTTTTTGTCGAGAAGTTCCACCAGTTCGTTGAGTAGTTCTTCTTCTTGTATGATGAATCGCCATGAAGTCCTTGAGCTCAACTACACTTTCTATCCTAGTCCGAGACTTAGCTATAATAGACTAGAAATCAAGACTAATAGTTTTGATCACTAACATTGACAAACATGCTTGAGATAGAAACGCATGCGAGTTTGACCGAGCAATGCTCTAACAATCTCCCCCTTTGTCAAATTTAGTGACAAAACTATCAATACATATGGAATACAAAAAAAGATAAAGAAACTTTAGTAGCTCTTATTCCACATGTCTAATCTTCAACATTCCTCGAAATCTTCGTCACTTTCAAGTACTCTAATGATCCCAAAGGTTGTAAGTTTAACATCACCGTTGTTGAAGATCCGTATCTATAACAATGAGAAAGCATCGGTCTCGATCATTGTTATACAGTGTCATAGTATTATTACACAGTGTCAAAGTCCAATTGTATCACAACTTCAACAATAATACTATGGTGATATGTATCACTCCCCCTTAGTCAATACTCCATCTCACATGGAAACCACTCCCCCTTACACAATGATCTGAAAACCATATGTATTTGTAGTGTGAACTACATATTAATTTTCCCCATTTTTGTCAATAAAATTGGCAAAGGTACAAGAACGGGATCATAATGAAATTTCCGAGAGAGACATTTCATGAAAAAAGGAAAAATACATACCAACTAATTTAGATGCAATCATAAAGCCGAAGCTAAATGCATTCATCAAGGAGTTTAAAGATACAAGATAACCCCTCTTAAATTCCACAGCCGCATACCCCTCAAGATATGACCATTAAGCACAAGTTCAAAAGAACTCTCCCCCATTTGATGTCATTCCCGAAAGAACAACAAGAGCGACCTTAATTTCGAAAGAAAAGAAGGATTTTTTTCGGACACCAAAAACCATAAGAATGATTTTTTATATCCAAAAAACTCAATCAAATTAATCACAAGTAAACTAATCGGAATACACAATCAAATTAAACAAAAAAAGTGATCAATTCAAATAATTATGCTCAACATAAGAGAACTTATGGAGACACGAAGATACTCAACTAGATTAATTATAAGAGAAACCATAATTAATCTAATTGGAATACACAACCAAATTAATCACAAAAGTAATCAATTTAATTGTCAATTGTTTTGCTCGACATAAGAAAACTTACGCAGCAATAACTAAATAACCAAACAAGATGATTAATTTAGTTCAATATGCTCGACATAACATATCCTACGGAACACCAACTAAGCTAAAAACTCAACTTGGTTGTATAGTGATCAACATAAGATACATTACGGAGCCTCACAATAATATATAAAATATGGATCAGGGATGATCAATACTGCGGAATACACAAGGATTCATTCTGTCTTCCACCACTATTTGCATAACGATATTTAATAGACATAATCCTTGAAAACAAAAGATTTCAACCTATCTTCCATCAAATATTTGACAATATAGGCTTAACTTTTGTATTTGTCAAAAGTCCATTCATTCTTTTATCAAAACGTGAATACCAATCACGAACGACTTTATTTTTGACAAAGTATGGGACAAACATAGTTCACGGTTGTAAACATCAATATCTCATAACAAATTGCAATATAACAAATCATAAATATTAATACTGCAAAAACATCTTCCAAACAGTTTTTAGAATTTAAAACCAATAAACCTAAAAAGAACAAGAAGATGAAAAATAATAGCTATGTGTAGTCACAATCATTGTTATTCAAAGCACTAGTTATTCTTCCAACTAAACAAAAAAGAAGACATACTAGGCAACAAAAATAAAACTTAGTTTTTAATAACCAAAGAAACTAAACCTTGTCAGCAACTAGAGATCGAACATGGACGAGTTCATTAGTTGCCTTCTTTAGTTCATCTTTCAGATAAACAAGATTTCTTGTTGAAATCCCAAGATGTTCTCGTACTACTTTAAAGTCTTTAAGAAGATTTCCTACCAGTTGTGAAGAAATCTGAACCGGTAGGTTGTTTTCATGATCAACTACATGAAAACATGTTATGGAGACATCAATCAACTCACTGGTCTTGCCCTGCTCGACTTCAGCAATCTTGTTGCTTCCATCCATTGTGCACAAAAAATTCAAAATAGAATCTTCTGACCTTATGGAACCCAATATTTATAAGGTATTCCAAAAAACCCTAGGAACCATGGAGTACGTGTGGGTCCAGTACGTGTGCTTGTGGTCAAAACACATGTGAGACCAAGGAAAACGGAGAAGCAAAGAAGTACAAGAGAGTGTTGTCAAGCGGCAGACACTTAGTGGAGGGATGAATAAAAAAAAATCTAGAGACAACAAAACAACTTTAAACAATAACTTAATACACTCCTGCTAGCTTTATCAAGATGCTCCCTTCTTTGTTAAAAGAAGGATGCAAACATATGCAGTCATGGTGTACTAAGATGAGCATCTTGCTCATCAATATTCACTTCTTCTTTTTCTTTTCAAGGGTATTTAGATAGACATTACTTGTCATAGCTGAAGAAGTCTTATCAAGAGAAGAGTTAGGAGTACCTGAATCAACTTCTTTCCATGTTTTCTTGATACTCCGTTTGAGTCTGTTTACGCTGATTTTCAGATCCGAGACTCGATTGTCGATATGCATGAAGTCTGGGGCGGAAGTCTTGGAATTGTAGCCTCTTTCAGGGAGAGATAAGGAATTCAACTTTTATTTCTTTCTCATATGCCTTTTTCTCTTTGCAGGGTCAGTCACTCTTTTGCCATTATTCCTTCTTCCTTTGTAGGCATGTCTTGCATTGAACACACAATTAAGAAAGGAATTATCACAATTTATTCCTTGAGTGTTGGAAGTGCCTTTTCCAACAATTTGTGAAACTGGTTTAATAAATTCTTTAGACATCCATGTAAGAATGTTACGAAGCTTTTCATTCCTCAATCGAAAACGACATCTTTGCTCAGAATGTCCTTTATTCCCGCAGTAAAAGCAGATAAAGGAATTATTCTTAACCGTTTTCTTGTGAGCAGATTTAGAATGAGTGAAATCCTTGCTTTTAGGACCATTGAAAGCTGCCAAATGTTTTTCACATGGAGAATCATCATTAGCTTTAACAAAATTAATCTTACTAGTTTTTGGAGCGTCTATTCCTTTATAGCCCAGACCATGTTTATCACGATGTTCTTTACATGCTTCAATCTTAGAATATAATTTTGTAGAGCTAGAGTTGAATCTTCTCAGACTCTATTCCAGTGATTTTACTTTATCAAGAGCAGCTTCAAGCTCAGTCTCTAAGGATTTTTCTTTGGTGAGAAGACTGTGCTCTTTGTCGTTAAAACATTTTTGTTGAGAGTCATATCTTGCTTCGGTTTTTGCAAGTCTTTGTTTCAACATAAAGAGATTTCTAAAAAGGTTATCATACTCAGTTTTTTTGTGCGAACATCTTCTTTACGATCTTTAATGATAGATTGTAAGAGTTTATATCCACCATCACAACCTTTAAAGATTTTTCTCAACTTTCTGTTTTCATGACAGAGAGGACCCATGTATTTCCTCAAGGAGGTTGTTGACTTCTTTTCTTTCAAAGCACGGTCAAACAGCTTGATATATTAAGAGACTTCCTCATCAATACTTTGTACCTCTTCTGAATCACTATCATCTGAAAGATCATTCAACTGTTCATCAAGGGATTTTTCCCAGTTGAATGTGGATTCAGTCAATGGACAAGGATTACAGTTTTTCTCAGAAGTTCCAGAACTTTGAAACTTGCTTGAATGACTCTGAACTGATGTTGCGTTATCAGAGATGCTCTTATCCATAGAGTCAGATCGCTATAAACACAGACTTGTAAGGTCTTAAACGTGTTTGCCTGCTCTGATACCAATTGAAAAGGCGAGGGTCTAACAACACCACCCAATATTTCGCTTAGCAATCTGTATGGAAAAACTCGAGTATACTTTTAAGAGAATCAACAAGACTCAGTCAATAAAAGTATATCAACGAGTTTATATCTCTCTTCTTGATTTTATTTACTCAAGCAAGAACTGCAAGTTCAAATCAAATACAAGGAATAACTTGGATGGTACCAAAGACCAATATCCAAGGATCAATCAAAAGCCAAAGGTTGGATTTCCAATTGATTGATTCAAACGCACAACCTGTATTATTTCAATTATATAAACAAATGTAATGCTGAAATAGAGTAACACAGACACCAGAAATTTTGTTAACGAGGAAACCGTAAATGCAAAAAAACCCCTGGACCTATTCCAGATTGAACACACACTGTATTAAGCCGCTACATACACTAGCCTACTCCAAGCTAACTTCGGACTGGACTGTAGTTGAACCCCAATCAGTCTCCCACTGATCCAAGGTACAGTTGTACTCCCTATGCCTTTTATCCCAGCAGGATATTGCGCTTAGATGATCTCACCCACAACTAAGAGTCGCTACGACCCAAAATCACAGGCTTTGAAAATAAACAAATATGTCTCACACAGACAAGTCTATCAAAGGATCAATCTGTCTCCCACAAATAAACCCTAAAATATTTTGTTCCGTCTTTTGATAATAATCAAGGTGAACAGGAACCAATTGATAATCCGGTCTTATATTCCCGAAGAACAGCCTAGAGTTATCAATCACCTCACAACAATCTTAATTGTATGGTAGCGAAAGAAGATGTTGCGGAATCACAAACAATGAGACGAAGATATTTGTGATTAATTTTTATATCTTGCCTATCGGAGATATCAATCTCAAGCCAATAAATATGATTGTACTCGTACGATAGAAGATGCAAGATCAGATCACACAACTACGATAAAAGTAGTATCGGTCTGGCTTCACAATCCCAATGAAGTCTTTAAGTCGTTAACCTGGTTTTAGAAGAAGAAAATCAAAAGTTAAAGGAGAACCGACTCTAATATGAAAACTAATATCACACGTGAGGTGTGGGGATTAGTTTTGCACATATCTTAGAGTTCCCCTTATATAGTCTTTCAAATCAGGGTTTGCAATTAAGTTACCTTGGTAACAAAGCAATCAATATCCACTGTTAGATGAAAACCTGATTTAGATTCAAGATAATATTTCTCAACTGTTAGATCGAAAACTTAGCTTGCTACACACACTTGACAATGCACGCTTCTAGGTTTGTTAACAGTACCCAGACGTATGCACTTGTTGGTTCAACAATAGTTAACCAAAAGGTTATCCATATGAGCATTTCATATCAACCACATTCTTCTTCACCATAACTAGTTCAAATGACTTCAAATGAACTAGTTAGAGAGTTCTTCAATTGCAAAGAAATCTCATGTACTACACAAGACACAATTGAAGCAAAGATGATTTGATTGACTTGAATCGGTTCATGAACTTTTATAGCCAAGTTTTGCAAATTGCATTCCTTAGTCTTTTTAAGTTTAAGTTCAGAAATCATCTTCAGATATATAAACTTCTCAAGTTCGCAGACTAGGTTCGTGGACTTAAGTTACCGAGCAGAGTTTACAAACTCCAGCAGAAATTCTCGGGTATGAGAACTTCGCCAGTTCGCGGACTTAGTTTCACGCAAGTAGTTTGTCAACTCCAGCAGAAATTCTCGGGTTTGAGAGCTTCGGCAGTTCGCGGACTTGGCTCACGCCATTCTTCCGGTTCTCTTGATCAACAAAGTTCGCAAACTTTGGTTCAAGGAATAGGACTTATACAAAAATGTGTTTCCACAATAATGCTTATGTAATCTAAAATCTTATTTCAATCATTGAAACATTCTTAGAGGACGTTATATAGTTACTACACCATTTCTCGTCAAAGCAATTTTCAAGATGATTGAAACATATCATGACTTTCGTCACATGGTAGAGATAAGCTTGGTTAAAGCGAAAATCTTACCAACTCATAATTCGAGATATTGATAGACGAGGTATACTTGACTCGAAATACCAAATGTGTATAATCAAATTATATATATAGCATACGACTTCTTGTCTCAAAGAGTAAGAGATAGGCTAGATAGACTTTTGAGTGCTAGATAAGTTCAAGTATTCACATACCTTTTTATAGAGAAGTTCCACCGGTTCCTTGAATAGTTCTTCTTATTGTATGATGAGTCGCCATGAAGTCCTTGAGCTCAACTACACTTTCTATCCTAGTCCGAGACTTATCTATAATAGACTAGAAATCAAGACTTATAGTTTTGATCACTAACATTGACAAACATGCTTGAGATAGAAACGCATGCGAGTTTGACCGAGCAATGCTCTAACACATATAAATTGGTATAACAAAGACGTGCGGATTGAATATCTACCTATCTTCCTTAGGGGGAGTATTATCTTTGTTATTATAATGTCAACAACGGCATTTTCAAGGATTGAATGTAAGCAGTTTTACTGTGCAGTTGAATCGGGAATCAAGCGCATTGTAATGAATTCTTGTAATTTGTTTATCCATATGATGTAAGATTTTTGTCAGTAAAATTGAAAAATGGGGAGATTGTTAGAGCATTGCTCGGTATAACCCACGAAGTGTTGGTATGTCAAGTTTAGTTGTCATATTTTAATGAATCAAAACTCATGTTAAGAGTCGCTTGATTTTGTACTAGAGTCAACTTCGTATAGGTTAGCTTGAAAGGATTAGGATATGAGACATTACAAGTATTGTGAAGTCTTGAAGATGTGAAGAAGCAATGAGCTACAACGACAACAATCATCCTTCCACTTGAGGTTAGTGATATTTGACTTGAACTGTTTCATTCCCTAACGTATCTTTCAAGTCGTGCATATTGAAAACATAAATGCGAAGCATACTTGAACACTAGATAGACATAGTATTAAGGAATACAATACGAGGTTTATTGCTTAACCATTAAACTTTGTAGATAAGACATCGCCATAATCATTTGAATGCTATTGTGATTATGTATGGGTATTAGGTGAGGATTTCATCCTAAGGAACAATGTTTACATGTGTTCTAAGGAAGTAAGTTCATAAACTTGTTTGTGGACCGAAGAGGAAATTTCCAGGTGTTATTGGTTTTGTTATTCATTGCATATCTTATGAACAACCAATATGTTTGATAGAGTATAACCGTTCATAACTGGTTGTGTTCTTGGTAAAACTATTTACAAAGGCCTGACTTATGTATTGGTATAACTTTTATTAGTAAAATCGATCTTAAGTAATCACCTGTGGTATGATCGGATTTTGTATGTCTGACCAATTAAAAGGAAAGGGGAACCGATCCTTGTAAGGGGTGCAGTACATCAAAGGGAACTGATCCTTGTGTGGGTGAATCAAGGTTTATAGCATAAAGGGGAACTGATCCTATGGACACGTGCAACACGTTTTTAGGCAAAGGGGAACCGATCCTATGGAAATGTGCAACACATATAAGTTAAATACCATATATATGTGGGGAACCGATCCTAGTACCTAGTCAACCTAATTTTTGGAAAGCTAGTGTGACTATGCACAGTACTCACATAGAGGTAGAACCGAAACTTGTTTTGGTAGAACCGTAAACACATGATTGTGATTGAATGTTGGTTTGATCAATCACATAGTTCTTGAAAGTCAGATGAACCAATTCTAAACTTGTTTGGAAGTGTGGCAAATCGGTTTCAAGGTTGTAAGTGTGAAAGAGAACTTACAAAGTAAAGATGTCGACAAACTTTAAACACGTGCTGTGAATGTTTATTTCTTTAATTGTTCAAAGATATTCCTTAATGGCTAAGGGAAGAGAAGCCCAGGATCGAAACATAAGTAAGTTAAGAATTTTTTAATCAAGGTTATTAATTTCACTTTGTAGGGAAATTACAGAATTAGTAATGTGCATTTACTAATTAGATTTTCCGAGAGATTTCGATCGTTATTTTTGGACAGAGCATTTCCAGGAATTATGAAAAACGAATCTGTGCTTTTATGAATATCTTGAGAATATTTTCGGTTCTGGAAATTTCATGGTGTCCAAACTTCCTTGTCTATAAATACTTGAAGTTTGCCTTTCTAGCAAACTAATCCTTCGTAAAAACATATTTACTCTTTTGTTGTTGTTACTGGTGTAGTCGCCTATTCGGAGAGGAGAGTAACCTAATTAGGCGAAATCTCTTACGCCCGCTTAGTTTAAAGTCTTCTTTGGGATTGAGAAGCTCTAGTGTGTACCGTTGGTGGGAAACTAGATAATTGTGGTTTATCTTTTGTTTTCGATTGATTTGATTGACTAACGGTGGTTGAAATCTGATTGCACCTAGTTTGTTTATTCTTGAAAATATTCTCTTCTGATATAAGATTCACTCAAATTAGTTCAGAGTTTCGACAGGGATCTTTAGACTGTTGTTAGTTCTAAAGACGATCTTGTGATAATCCATTGTTAACAGACTCCGTTCTGTGCGTGATTGATCACAAGAGATTCAAGTGATTGTGCGCAGGTTTTTATTGAAGATTTGAAGACAAGGAAGATATTGAAGATCTGACTTGGGCTTTATAATATTTGGTGTGCACAATACTTGTTTCGGTAAAACATGATCCAATTAATAATCGGTTTATCCTTGTGGTAGATTGGATTGATTAATTGAGTAGATCGACATCAACACGATTCTTCGGATTAAAGGTGTTGTTGGCTTAATCTTAAACGATTACCTTTGGGTGATTGAATATAAGATAGATCTAAGAACCTGACGAAGGAGTTTATGTTGAGATAAACGGAAGAGCCTTTGTCCGACTCATATCACTTGGTTGAATAGAGTTGATACCAAACAGATTTGTTGTTCCTTTACTGCCTGGAATACGAACAAAAGGAATTGTTCCAAGTACGTGACTTATTTATAAGTTGGAGGCGTGGGAATATAGAAGGAACTAGGTGAACTATAGGGTTAGTTACTTGGTCTCAACTATATAAAGTTAGTGTAATTTTGTGTAGCGGCTTAATCCTGAGAGTATTCAATTCTGGACTAGGTCCCGGGTTTTTTTTGCATTTGCGGTTTCCTCGTTAACAAAATCTTGTTGTGTCATTTACTTTTATTTTCCGCATTATAATTATTTTATTATAACTAAAGTAAATTACACAAACGTTAATTCCTATTTACTTGATAAGCAATCCTATTGTGTTTGGTTAAGTCCGAACCTTTGTATCAAGTAAACATACTTCGTGTGAACCGATTAGTTGTATTGTCTCGACTTAGTCCATAGACAATCACTTTCGGAGAAAGGACTTATAGGTAGGAAAAGTTTTAGCTTGAGGTATATTTGGGTACCCTCTCCTTTTCAATTGGTATCAGAGAAGGCAAACACGAAAAGATCTAATAATCTGTGTTTGGTGCGATCCAACCTATAAGAACGAACTCGAGTTCTCATGAATCGACTTCAATTAACGTACCGCCAATATTAATGGAACAAACTATCTATGGTGTAAATCTTCTATGAGATCTTTTCTTCAATCACGAGACTTTAATACTTGGTTATTAGTCGTCGATGGTTATACTCTTCCAAGGAGAGAAAATTCAGAAACTGAGCTCAAACGCTTAGCAGAGTTTTCGAACGAAGAAAAGGCACTTGGAAAGCAGAATTCAGATGGTTTGAATGATATTATTCATGTTGTAAGTCGTGATTTACAACATCATGTGTCAACATGTCAGACTTCAAAAGAAGCTTGGGATAATCTTCAGATCGTATTCGAAAGAAATTCTTCAGAGAAAGAAGCTAGACTTCAAACCCTCACTTCCAAGTGGGAAAACCTTCGAATGAATGACAACGACACTTTTGAGGAGTTTCACATTAAACTCTCTGAGATAATTAATGCTTCTTTCTCGTTAGGAAAGACTATTTCTGAAAAAGATATTGTATGCAAGATTCTCAGATCGTTGCCATCAAGATACGATTCTAAGAAACATGCAATCATTGAAGCTAATGATCTTTCATCTTTATCTAGAAGTTCCTTAGTTGGAAAACTGAAGATATTTGATCAAGAAAATTTGTCTAAACAAAAGGACAATCCGGGCTATAAAGCCATAAAAGGATTTTCGACTCAATACTCAGAAGTTTCCGATGACCAGGAAGATCTCTTTACTGAAGATGAAGGTGAACTAAACCATCACTTGTCTCTTATTACCCAACGATTCAAAAAACTGTTGAGACGTCGAAAAAGAGGAGCACATATGTCAAAAGGGAAAAGTGTTCCTCCACATAAACGTGAAGACACCTAGGATGATGATGATGTTATTCCTCAATGTTACAAGTGCAAAGGCTTTGGCCATATCTCTCCAGATTTTCCAACCAAGGACACACAGTGGAAAATAAATGCTTATACTGCCACTCTTGATTATTGTCCTAATGAGAATAATCAAGTTGATGAGTTAGATCATGTTGCAACCATTGCAGAAATTTATGATTCTGAAACCCTTTCAAACATAGATACTCATGAAGAGTTCACTCCTTTGATTTTCGAAAAATCATTTCCGTGTAAAGATAAAAGAACTCACCTTCTTAAATCTGAAATTGCTGAATAAAGTCATCGCTTGATCAACTCAAACAGAGTTTTCTGAATGATAGAGATAAATTTAACAAGCGTATGAAGAAAATCGAGGTTACTCAATGCTCTGAAAGAGTACAAGTATCTAAACTCATTTATGATATTTGTTCTTGTCAAAATGAGATTAGGGTGTTGAAAGCAGAAAATCAAAAATTGAGAGAGAGACTCAATTACCTTGAAAATCCATCACCTGGGTTGAATGATTCAAGAAACAAGAAGGTAAGAATAAAGAGATCCGAGGGATCCAATTCTAGAAAACACAGTATTTCTGGTGTTTGCTTTTTGTGCGAACAAAGTGGGAATTTTCAAAGGGAATGTATGAATACTAAACAGAGAGAGAGACTGTATAAAACCAGAAAATCAAGATCTAATCCTAGATCGAAAATCTCTTCAAAACAAGGGAATAAGCTCTTTGAGCATCATGATCCCACAACGAGATTAAGAAGTGAATCTAAGTGCTCAAACATTTTGTTGAAATCTTCTAAGGAAGAAAATTCAACAATCAAGTTGTGATAATATAATCGATTATCATGAATCCTTACGTGTTACCCTTGATAATATACTATAAGGATATAAAGGTAAATATTTAGCTTTAAATATTTCTAAAAATTGATTTTTCGATTATGAAAAATATTCTCAAAGATCTTTGAAGAAAAGTTCTAAAACTTATAAGAGGTAAAATATCTTGCCTCATTTTCATAGAATTCTGTCAAAATGTCCACCTCTAGTTGCAGTTCTCGCAAAATGGGAAAAGTCTGGACAATATTGTTTCCAAACAAGAAACTTCGTCTTGAGTCTTCTGATGGAGATTCTGATTCATCTCCAGATCTTCAGAATGATGTTCCTAATGAAGATATCTCTGCTCTCAACGATAATCTTCTCAAGAATCTCTCACTAAAGTTGGATCTAATTTTATGTGAAGTAAAGAACATGGAAAAGGATTTGAGAAAGGAAGTTAAGGAAGTCAATGACAATGTAGTAATCCTTGAATCTAGACTTGTGATTATAGAAGATGATTGGAATCCGGTGAAATCTGCTGATCCGGCTTCAGCATTGGTTGATAACTCTAAAAAGTCAATTTCAGAGTTTCACAAATGAGAAGAGAATAAACATCAATTTTTGATTTCTTTCATTGATTGTATTGGTATATAATGAATAAAACTATTATGAATAAAATTATTTGATTAGTAATTTTTCTTGTGATAGTTTTCGGTTTACACAGCCTGTGCTTAATTGCTTTTATCTTATTGTTGTGTATGTTTATGGGATGTTTGATTTCGGTTTTACTACCTTAATATTCGATCTCATATATTGTGAACCCTTATGGTTTGGGTGACTTTTTGATTTAGCGGGATTAAGTTCTAGCCATAGTAGGTAGGCTTTGTCAAAGGATCATGAGGGGATCTGATAGAAACATTATGTGAAAAAGTCACAATATGTTGAATCGGTTTTGGTTTAGCATAAAAGCATATGTGTTTCGACGGTTTTCAAATTTTGCTTGCAATTGTTAAAACCGGTTTCAACCTTTCTCTGGTAAAGGTTGAGGTGTGTTGTTATTCTTTTGTTTATGCATAAGGATGACAACGTGATGATATTTCGATATCAATTCTCCCTGGACGAAGATGCTATCATATTGGAGAAGTGGATGCGAAATTTGAGGTAACGATCTTGTTAGTTAATTATTTTCCTGTTTAAGAAAAGCATGAGTTTACATTATATATATTTGTTGCTTTTGCTTAACAAAATTTCGGTTCAATTGATATTTATTCCATAATGTGTGTGTGGATGTGTGATTCAATTGGTTTCGGTTATGAAAAACTATTGTTATCTTGATTTATTGTGTGATATCAATTGTTTAGTCTTACAAAATTTCGGTACAATTGATGTGTGTGTGATTCAATTGGTTCCGGTTAAGAAAAACTATTGTTATCTTGCTTTTGTATGGTACCAATTGTTTAGGCTTACAAAATTACGGTGCTTTTAATGTCTATGTTGTTTCAATTGCTTCCGGTTGAGGTGAAAAATTATGCAAGTTGATTTATTTTGGTTTGTATGAATTATTTATGGCTTAACGAAATAATTTGTGTACGGGATGAGTTGTTTAGTCCAATTCGATTTCGGATAAGAAACTAAGTTAATTCTGATCTTAGTTTGTCTTATCAAAGTGAGGTTTCAGTTATTCAAGTCTAATCGAATGCCTAAACAATGAATGCTAGTTAACTAACCTAGTACTTGTCTTGTTTAAAACTAAAAGTTCTAAGTTTATGGATAATTAGAACCTGATGAGAAAAATGGAGTTTATCTTTATTTTGGTCTTATCGAATTAAGCGGTTGTTTTTGAACAATCGGTTTAGCAAAGGGACCAATGTTCTTAGTTGTTTTTGGTTTGCTAAACTAAATTGGAAAAATTGTTTCGGACAATTGTTTCCTTGGTAACATATCAAAGTAAGACTACTTGTAGTTTCGGTTTTGATATTGGTTATCAAAACGTGATGTATGGAACCCTCGTGCCTAACTCTACAAGTTTGCAAGTCTATTCTGAGATTTGTAAGATTCTTTTCATGTTGTCCTTTATTTTTTTCGTTTCTTTGTCATTTTTCAGAAAAAAAGGGGGAGAAATATATAGAGTAAACAGGTGATGTTGTAATTGATTTTATATTGATTGGCATCGCTAGGGAAAAGAACATTGGTACTTGAATGTTTTATCTAACGAAAGAGTGAAAGAACATACTAAGGGGGAGTAGCATGTCATATAAATTGGTATAACAAAGACGCGGGGATTCAATATCTACCTATCTTCCTTAGGGGGAGTATTAGCTTTGTTATTATAATGTCAACATCGGCATTTTCAAGGATTTAATGTAAGCAGTTTTACTGTGCTGTTGAATCGGGAATCAAGCGGATTATAATGAATTCTTGTAATTTGTTTATCCATATGATGTAAGATTTTTTTCACTAAGATTGAAAAAGGGGGAGATTGTTAGAGCATTGCTCGGTTGAACCCACCCAGCGTTGGTATGTCAAGTTTGGTTGTCATATTTTAGTGAATGAAAAGTCATGTTAAGAGTCACTTGATTATGTACTAGAGTCAACTTCGTATAGATTAGCTTGAAAGTATTAGGATATGAGACATTATAAGTATTGCTAATTCTTGAAGATGTGAAGAAGCAAGGATCTACAACGACAACAATCATCCTTCCACTTGAGGTTAGTGATATTTGACTTGAACTGTTTCATTTCCTAACGTATCTTTCAAGGCGTGCATATTGAAAACATAAATGCAAAGCATATTTGAACTCTAGATATACATAGTATTAAGTAATACACTACGAGGTTTATTGCTTAACCATTAAACCTTGTAGATAAGACATAGCCATAATCATTTGAATGCTATTGTGATTATGTAAGGGTATGAGGTGAGGATTTCATCCTAGGGAACAATGCTTACATGTGTTCTAAGGAAGTATGTTCATAAACTTGTTTTTGGACCGAAAAGAAAATTGCCAGGTGTTATTGGTTTTGTTATTCATTGCATATCTTATGAACAACCAATATGTGTGATAGAGTATAACCGCTCACAACTTGTTGTTTTCTTGGTAGAATTATTCACAAAGGCCTGACTTATATATTGGTGTAACTTTTATTAGTAAAACCGATCTTAAATAATCACCTATGGTATGATCGGATTTTGTATGTCTGACCAATTAAAAGGAAAGGGGAACCGATCCTTGTAAGGGGTGCAGTACATCAAAGGGAATCGATCCTTGTATGGGGTGCAACAAGGTTTATAGCAGAAAGGGGAACCGATCCTATGGACATGTGCAACACGTTTTTAGGCAAAGGGGAACCGATCCTATAGACATGTGCAACACATATAAGTTAGATACCATATATATGTAGGGAACCGATCCTAGTACCTAGTCAACCAAATTTTTGGAAAGCTAGTGTGACTATGCACAATACTCACATGGAGGTAGAACCGAAACTTGTTTTGGTAAAACCGTAAACCCATGATTGTGATTGAATGTTGGTTTGATCAATCACATAGTTCTTGAAAGTCAGATGAACCAATTCTAAACTTGTTTGGAAGTGTCGCAAATCGGTTTCAAGGTTGTAAGTGTGAAAGAGAACATACAAAGTAAATATGTCGACAAACTTTGAACACGTGCTGTGAATGTTTATTTCTTTAATTGTTCAAAGATATTGCTTAACGGCTAAGGGAAGAGAATCCCAGGATCGAAACATAAGTAAGTTAAGAATCTTTTAATTAAGGTTATTAATTTCATTTTTTAGGGAAATTACATAATTTGTAATGTGCATTTACTAATTAGATTTTCCAAATGATTTCGATCGTTATATTTGGACAGAGCATTTACAGGAATTATGAAAACCGAATATGTGCTTTTATGAATATCTTGAGAATATTTTCGGTTTTGGATATTCCTTGGTGTCCAAACTTCCTTGTCTATAAATACTCGAAGTTTTCCTTTCTAGCAAACCAATCCTTCGTAACAACAGATTTACTCTTTTGTTGTTGTTACTGGTGTAGCCGCCTATTCGGAGAGGAGAGTAACCTAATTAGGCGAAATCTCTTACGGCCGCGAAGTTTAAAGTCTTATTTGGGATTGAGAAGCTCTAGCGTGTAGCATTGGTGGGAATCTAGATAATTGCGGTTTATCTTTTGTTTTCGATTGATTTGATTGACTAACGGTGGTTGAAATCTGATTGCACCTAGTTTTTTTATTTTGAGAATCTTCTCTTCTGATATAAGATTCACTCAAACTAGTTCAGAGTTTCGACATGGATCTTTAGATTGTTGTTAGTTCTAAAGACGATCTTGTGATAATCCATTGTTAACAGACTCCGTTCTGTGCGTGATTGATCACAAGAGATTCAAGTGATTGTGTGCAGGTTTTTATTGAAGATTTAAGAAGATTTGAAGACAAAGAAGATATTGAAGATCTGACTTGGGATTTATAATCTTTGGTGTGCACAATACTTGTTTCGGTAAAAGAGAATCCAATTAATAATGGGTTTATCCTTGTGGTAGATTGGATTGATTAATTGAGTAGATCGGCATCAACACGATTCTTCAGATTAAAGGTGTTGTTGGCTTAATCTTAAACGACTACCTTTGGGGTGATTGAATATAAGATAGATCTAAGGACCTGACGAAGGATCTTATGTTGAGATAAACGGAAGAGCCTTTGTCCGAATCATATCACTTGGTTGAATAGTGTTGATACCAAACATATTTGTTGTTCCTTTACTGTTTGGAATACGAACCAAAGGAATTGTTCCAAGTACATGACTTATTTATAAGTTGGAGGCGTCGGAATACAGAAGGAACTAGGTGAAATATAGGGTTACTTACTTGGTCTCAACTATACGAAGTTAGTGTAATTTTAAGTAGCGGCTTAATCCTGAGAGTATTCAATTCTGGACTAGGTCCCGGGGTTTTTCTGCATTTGCGGTTTCCTCGTTAACAAAATCTTGTTGTGTCATTTAATTTTATATTGCGCATTATAATTGTTTAATTATAATTAAAGTAAATTACACAAACGTTAATTCTTATTTACTTGATAAGCAACCCTATTGTGTTTGGTTAAGTCCGAACCTTTGTATCAAGTAAACATACTTCGTTGTTGTATTGTATCGATCTCGTATCCATAGACGATCACACAAAGTGTGAACCGATTAGTTGTATTGTCTTGACTCAGTCCATAGACAATCACTTTCGGAGAAAGAATTTATAGGTAGGAAAAGTTTTAGCTTGAGTTATATTTGGGTACCCTCGCCTTTTCACCTACTTTTTTCACCTTCCCAACTATAAGACCTGATTAAACTTCTCAAACGAATCTTTGTCAACCATATGAAGGTTTTCTTAGAAAAAATTTAGGTTTTGAAGCCTTGCTTCTTTCTCTGCGGGATTCCCCTAAAATACGGTTTCTAAGATACCCCAAGCTTGCTTCGATGTAGTGCACGTACACACATGATATTGAATATCTTGCTTATGGCATGGATGATATCGTTCATTCCAGCGGATTATGCTTAACATCATTTTTTTCGTCATCGCTATTGAAAAAGCGGGGGTACAACAACCTCACCCAATATTTCAACTAGCAATCTGTATGGACTAACTCCAATATACTTTCTAGAGAATCAACTAGACAGTCAGACTCAATCTAGAGAAAAGTATATCGAGGAGTTAATATCTCAATCTCTTGATTTGATCTTTACTCAAGCAAATAGAAATCTGCGAGTCTTTATCAAATATAAGGATAAAAACTTTGATGGTACCAAAGACCAATATCCAAAGATCAATCAATTCCCAATCAACAACCAAAGGTTGGATTTCACAATTGATCGATACAACGCACAACCTGTGATATTTCAGTTATATAACAAAATATAATGCGGAATAGAAATAACACAGACACCAGAAATTTTGTTAACGAGGAAACCGTAAATGCAGAAAAACCCCGGGACCTAGTCCAGATTGAACACCACACTGTATTAAGCCGCTACAGACATTATCCTACCACAAACTAACTTCGGTATGGAATGTAGTTGAACCCTAATCAATCTCACACTGATTCAAGGTACAATTGCGCTCCTTACGTCTCTGATCCCAACAGGATACTACGCACTTGATTCCCTTAGCTTATCTCACCCACGACTAAGAGTTGCTACGACCCAAAGTCGAAGACTTGATAAACAAATCTGTCTCACACAGAAAAGTCTATAGAATTGAATAAATCTGTCTCCCACAGAAATACCCAAGAGTTTTTGTTTCGTCTTTTGATAAATCAGGGTGAACAGAAACTAACTGATAAACCAGACTTATATTCCCGAAGAACAACCTAGTATTATCAATCACCTCACAATAATCTAAATCGTATGGTAGCGAAACTAGATATTGTGGAACCACAAACGATGAGAGGAAGATGTTTGTGTTTTCTTTTTATCTTACCCTATTATTCAATTGAACTCGTATGATAGAAAATGGCAAGATCAGATCGCTCAACTACAAGAAAAGTAGTTTTGGCTGGCTTCACAATCCCAATGAAGACTTTCAGTCGTTAACCTACAGGGTCTCGAGAAGAAACCTAAGGTTAAAGGAGAATCGACTCTAGAAAACCAACTAGTATCACACAGGAGGTGTGAGGATTAGTTTCTCCATATGCTAGATGTCTCCTTTATATAGTTTTCAAATCAGGGTTTTCAATCTAAGTTACCTTGGTAACAAAGCATTCAATATTCACCGTTGGATGAAAAACCTGATTCAACCAAGCTAATATCTTTCAAACGTTAGATCGAAACTTAGTTTGCCAGACACACAAATGAAATGCATTCATTTAGGTTTGAGTAACCGTACCTAAACGTGTACACTTAGTTGGTTCACAAATAGTTAACCAATGCTTAGCCATATGAGCACTTTTATATTAACCATATTCATCTTTCTCATAACTAGTTCAAATGACTCATAAGAACTAGTTGAAGAGTTGTTCAATTACTTAGGTCTTTATTCATAGTCACAATTGAAACAAAATCGGTTTGATCCACTTGAATCAATTCATGAACAATATAGCCACGGTTTGCAAAAATTGCATTCCTTATAATTTATTTTTTTAAGATCATGAACTACCGATTTGAGATATCACCAGCTTGAGTACGCGTACGGGTATGCGTACCTTAGCTGTCGAATTTGAGTTTACAAACTCAGCAGAAATTTTCGGTTCGAAAACTTCCGTAAGTACGCGATCGGGTACGCGTACTCAACCTATCTCCTTCACCAATACCGCATGCACACATATGCACGCACTTGGCTTCCAACACATGGATTTATACACTAATCTGCGAACACACTATATATGCTTATATCCATAGATGGTAATCTCAACTCTACATTTCAATCATTGAAACATTCTTCTATAATGTTATAACAATCGTTATTCACGTCATCATGATTTTCGTCACGGGTAAAGATGAAAATGGTTAAAGCGAAAGCGTACCAACACATATATCGAGAAAAATATAGGCGAGTAAACTCAGCTCGAAATGGCAAATGTGTATGTATGAAAACTATCATACTTATACGACTTTGTCTCAAGAATAGGATATAGAATAGAATTTTGAGTGATAGATAAGCTCAAGTCTCCACATACCTTTTAGTCGGATGAAGTTCCACCGGTTCCTCGAGTAGTTCTTCGTCTTCGTAAGATGATCGCCATGGAGTATGGAGCTTCAACTACACTTGACTATCCTAGACCAAGACTTAGTCATAAGTAAACTAGAAATCAACACATATAGTTTTGATCACTAATATTGACAAACGTGCTTGAGATAGCAACACATGCGAGTTCGACCGAGCAATGCTCTAACAACTATATGTAGTTATATCTTTTGAAACAGTTGTTTTGACTTTTATAACTATTAGCGAATTATACCCTTTTACCAAAATATTCATGTCTAAAAGTCACGGGCTTGTAAGAAGGAGCGCATAACTATTTTTCACCATAAGTAATTTATGCCATCGAAGGCTAGTGGTACGTTAATAGAGTGCACTCTTACCCTTAGATTCAGATCTCGACAAATGCAGATTTTTTAGGTCTAACGATGTTTGTCTGCTCTGACACCAATTGAAAAGAATAGGGTACCAAGTAAACAACCATCTTTTTCATTCGGCAACATATATGGACAAAACCTAATAGAATTACAAGTACATCTTAAATTTTAGGTGTCATGCAAGTTTAAAACCTTGACCCTTTGCATTGGAGATTCTCTTAATAACTCGTTCACAAAGTGAAGTTCGATTTAAGAACTAGTATTGGCAGGTTTTTAACCAACATATGATAAATCATGGCTTTTACATACTCCACCACCATGATTATTAATAACAACAAAAATATATATCATTTATTATTTACAATTCTTCCTGCCCTTGCCTACTTGCTAAAGAAAATAGTCTAAATAATGACTTCCTTCTTTGTCAAGAATCAAGATGAAGAAGAGCTCCACATCCTTGTCAAACAATCACTTGAGCCGCGGCTAGCCTTACAATGGGAACCCTGAATGGAGAACACGAAACATAATCCAATCCAGCCTCCGTAAAAAAACGCAACAGAAGTAGGGTCTCCACCGTGTTCTCCGCATATTCCAACTTGTTTAGCATCATTTGTCATCAGCTAATAACTTGTTACATTTTAATTTTTTAATTTGTCTAGTTGGTATGAATTTGTTAACCAGGAGAAACTGAAGGAAAAATATGAGGATTATGTGAGCAAGTGCATGAACTTTATATTGCTGTTGCAAGAAGACGATGAGCAGACTGGCCCGACAGGTACTAGTGAGTTAAAAAAGTGGAGAAGCTATGATCAGGAGACGATGAACAAGATTAAGGATGATTTGAAGGAATATATGAATTTATTGTACGAAGATTATATGATTAAAGGGAACCTTTTGTTAAATAGTTGGAAGAATAACATCCTCGAGCAGCAGCAAATAGCACCATCCTTTTCAACATCTCCACGCATCAACCAGCTCCTTACAAGGAACCACATCTCCTAAAAATTTTGGTCAGGTTGAAGGCCTTGATGGTTGAGAGAGGACTAGCTAAAAATGATGGTTAAGTACTAGGAGGACTTTTTATATATTTTTTCAGATATTATGTATTTCGCAATTTTTTATTTTCCTTCCGATAATTATAGTTATTTTATTTTTAATTGTATTTGTACGTTGAATTCAAAAGAGAACACCGGGTGCCATACTTTTAAGGTTCAAAAAAAATGAAAAATAGAAAGAAAGCTTGTCGGAATTCCATTACTGACAACACATTTGGCAATCTATTTGCAAACAACACGGTGCAACATTAATAATTAACTTCACAAATTGAGAATTTCATTTATTTTAAGAATTATTATTGGCAGGTTTTTAATCAAGAATTGGTTGAATTACATAGTCCGCCGCCGTGATCATTAATAAAAACAACTAAAAATTTATTATTATTTATTATTTATAATTTTTCCCGCCCTTGCCTGTATTGCTAAAGAAAAGAGTTTCAATAACGTCTTCCCTCTTTGTTAAGATGAAGAAGAACTCCACATCCTTGTCAAACAATCACTTGAGATGCTGCTAGCCATGCAATGGAACCCTGACTGGAGAACACGAAACATAATCCAATCCAGCCTCCACTAAAAATGCAACCGAGGTAGGGTCTCCACCGTGTTCTTCGCATATTCCAACCCATATGACATCATTTTCCATCGGCTAATAACATTTTGTTACATTTTAATATTGCAAAACACATTATTTTATCATATGAAACAAGATTTTGGTATGGCAAATGGTGTTCTTAAAGATAAATTTCCCGCTGCTTTTAAAGCCTGCAAAAATAAGAATGCTTTAGTTGTTGAAATGGTGATAGTGGGAGACTTTTGTGTAATACGAGGTGAACTATGAATGGAGTTGAACAACTGGAATGGGATAGTCTGTGTAATGAATTAGATCATGTCCCGGATTTTGCTGAAGAGGTAGATGAAATAATTTATGAAGAACATTTCAGTGTAGAAAATATATATTTTAGAAGTTTCTATGGAAAAAACAGATACCCGCTAAAGTGAATTTTCTTTTACGGGCATACTTACATAACTCTATTCCAACTCTGTCTATGCTTAGTATGGGTGAGTAAAAAGTCCGGAACCACGGATTTTATCCGCATCCGTCCGTAAAATTGTAGGTGAAATTCAATCCGTAAAATTTATGGACCGGATAAATCCGCACTTTTAACGGTTTGGTTGCGGTTTGATTTTGAAAATTGCGGATTCATCCGCACCGTAGCTGTTGTACATTACTATGCATATTCAGCTTTATTGACATACTCCTTCACCCTTTTTAATGTTTGAAACGAAATCGGTAATAGGGACATCATAAAAACTTGAACATTTGCAAGTCAAGATCAAATTCATGGAGCATATAGTAAGCATTGAGCAGCCTTTATATTTGAGTGTGATACCAAATTAAACTGAAGCTTTTGAGCTTGATAGAGTTTCTGCATGGACATTAGGAACAATTTAATATTGTAAACTAGCTTCGCTACCACTCAATAGATGAGGTTTCAACAATTTTGCTTGTGACCCTGGGTATGAATTACACCTAATTCATCAAAAAAAAAATGCATTTTCAGTCTATTTCCTTCATATTGCGTAAAATTTTACAAGCTATAATCGGTGTATCTGGTAGACTTCCCTCTGATAATGCTAAACGAAATCTCGTAACTCATTTCGAGGCTCATGCATGTACTGTATGTTTGCTGTGTCAGCTGGTTGAATGTGAATTTCTTTGGAAAATGCATTACTTACACAATTGTGAAGCCAAAGTATCAGATGGAACACATCTTGTTCCAGTTGGATTGGAGCCGCTAGTAGGTGTAAAGCAGCGACAATATGTTGTGCACTGTAAGTCAATATCAAACGATATAAGATTGGTATGGCCATTATTTTTCTGTAGAATAATTGATTACTAGATTAGATTAGGGTATATTGTAGAATTAGGTTTTGTTTTACTTGTTTTTTTTTTAAACTAAATCCACGGTTAATCCGCATCCGGCCCGTATCACCACTTGATCCGTGGATGTCAAATCCACGGATAATTGGTTCGGACAAGGTTGGATTTTCCAAGTCCACAACTTTGACGAATTGGACGCGAGTGACCCTAATCCGTAACCGTCCGTCCGTTATGCACCCCTAATGCTTAGACATAGAGGTGTTGAAGTTGCTTCAGATGGAGGGAGCTAATCATATTTTTGTGTCATATAAGTATGCAGATGAGATTTGGATGCTTTTCTTGGAAGCTTTTAAAATGCGACGGGTGATGCCAAATACATTACAGAGTCTTTTTGAGATTTGGAGTCAGTGTTCTCTTAGAGATCGATGTAAGGAAGTATGAGAGAAAATCCATTATGTTATCATCTGTCATATATGGCAGTAGAAAAATGATAGAGCTTTTGGAACTAGACACAAGCTTGTGACAAAACTTGTTATACTTATTAAGCAAGATGTTGTTCTTTGGCTTTATGAAAAGATACATTTAGTCACATTCCTGTAAGGCCTATTCGGTTTAACTGGGAAACAATTCTACATTCTTAGTATAAGTGTTTGAATCTTTCCCTGGTTGTAAATATTTTTTCATTTTAATATAACCTTTTATATAAAAATAAAAGCTAGGCTAACACGACAACCTCTCTCAGTTGACAAGTTGACCCACGTCTTTGGAGTCAATCACCGGCTGCAGCATTAGGCTGAGTGTACTAGAGAAGGTAAGGGGTACTTGTACAGTGCCAAAATATCACGTAGGGGAAAGGTTTTAGTCTAGTGATGAGGGAGGTAATTAGAAAATAGGCGAGGATTGCTTCCTCTTCCAAAAGCGTTTTATTTATATAAAACACTAAAAGTGGACCCAAAATCTGATATTAACATATTTTATTAGGTTTTGTGATAATAAAAGAGGAAGTGAGGATTGTCGCTTTCAATTTTTCTGGGGAGGATTATTTTGAAATCCCCACTCAACTTACCTGCTTTCGAGCAAAGAAAAAAGAGATTAACAAAATCAGAGGTTTTAGCCACTGCTTTACGCCGCTTTTATTACCAAGAATTAATCCATCCACTACATTCAGCCTTAGAATTAGGCCTGCACACGGTGCGGTTATGTGTAAAACCGTTGAACTAACCGTGTACAATGCAGTTTTCAGATTTGAAACCGTAGCCGAAGTTTTCTGTTTTCGATTCGGTTTTTAACGATCCAATTATTTCGTTTTTTTTTTTGTTTTGTTTTTTTTCCCCAGTTTCTACGGTTTTTAACCGATCCAAGAGGAAGAAAAAAAAACATTCAATAGCCCCGGCTCAATTTCATAAATTCAAAGAAACCCAGTACAGAGATTCCAATCAAAAGATAAATAAAACTAAAATATGGATTTTTAAAAGCCCTAAAGTTCTAATATATTCTTCAAATCTGCAATTTCTTCAGATTACATGAAACAAATCCAATCAAATAAACATCCATCAACAGTTTATTCAACACACCAACTACAGATATAAGAATTGAAACCCATGAAATCTAACTAATTAGACGTAAAGACATAAAAAATGACCAATTTTTTAAGAACCTTAAAACTATTGTGGTCATTAATCTTCGATTTTTCACCAATCAAAAGGTGGTGGTGCTTGTGTTGGTTGTACTCGTGACGATGGTGTACCAGTTGATGGTAGTGTATCAGGTGATGGTGTTGGAGATGATGGTGTAGCAGTTGATGGTGGTGTATGTTGAAAAGGAGAAGAAAAAGTAACTAAAACAGAAGAGGAATAGGGAGGAAGGAAGGAAGAAAAAGAAAAGAAAAGAAAAAGGAAAAAGAGGTGGTGATTGTTGTGCAACTGCCAGAGAGAAGAGTTGCTCCGAAGAAGTGAAGAAGAAAAGAGAAGTGCGATTTAGTTTTAGGGTTAGATATAAGTTAAATATATACTGAGGATAGACGGCTAAGATCTGATAGCAATATAAATCAATGGATATTAATCATCGATTAATACAGTTCGGTTCGGTGCGATTGATAGATGAAACCGTTGGCCTAACCAAAGATCTAACGGTTATTAAAATTAAAACCGTGACCGACCGTTGGATTATCGGTTCGTCTGCGGTTACGATTCGGTTATGTGCAGGCCTACTTAGAACTTGCCATTCTGTAATGAAATTTACATATCTACTGTGGCTAACAAGTAGCAAGTAATTCAAACACCACGTGGGGTCTTCCTTATATAAGTCAACATTTTATTTACGATTTTTGGCTAAAGTCAACTAAATCTCAAGTTCTTTAGAGCTTCTCGAATGGTGAATGTGGATGTTTCATACGTGGCATCACTTTTAATACATCCTTTAGGCATAAAATCTTAAACATTAGGAAAAAATAAATTTTATCTCCAACCACTTAGATTGTTTCATATTTGTTTACTTATTTGTAGTCATATAATTGGTTAAAATTATTTCCATTATTATTCTCATTGGTTTTTATTAGTAAAAGTGTGACTAAGATGAGAAGACATCCTCTAAATGAATGTCTAAAACTAGAGGTTCACCTAGAGGATGTCTAGCTTTTTTTTTTGCCACCTCATCCCCACATCAATGGGTTGGAGATTATTTTTTATAAATATAATTGTCTATCCTATGTGAATTAAGACTTTTTCCCTCACATACGTTCCATTGGAGAATCTCTTAAATGATTTTTTATTATGTTGTTTTTGCAATAACGATTATAATGTATTTTTAATTAATTAATATTTGTAATTCCAACCTAAAAAATGAACCCACCATTGGGGGATACCTCCACAAATTGGAGGATACTAACGGTTAATTGGAGTTAGATTTTTGGTTAAGGGGATATTTTTTTTGAGATGAAATGTCAATGTTAACCTTTACCCCAATAAAAACTAAAAAGAAAACTAAACCTAAATCACTCGGTACAAGGCTACCTACACAATCACAGTCGGCGGTGTCAAAGATATTGTGTCGACATCACCAGTTGTCCAAGATATTGTGTCGTCACAAGAATATTCTGCCAAAGATACGTAGCTATCCTGTTTCCTGTAATATGTAGATTCTGTATGATATGCATTCATTGTGCATTCATTGTGTATAAACTCTGTAAAGATAAATAGAGAAGGGGGACCTCTCCCGATCATTCAAGGAAGAAATAAACCATTCGTTTTTCTTTAAACTCTGTTATGGTATCAAGATAGCTTAGGGTTATCAATCTTGGGATCATCTTTCTTTTGTTTTAAATCAGTTCCATGGCTTCTTCCTTGTTCAACTTCAATCACGTACTAACTATCAAATTGGATGAAGGTAACTACTTGCTGTGGAAATCTCAAATCATGGCTTTTGTTCGCGGCCATGGTTACATGGGTTTTCTGGACGGAACACATCCTTGCCCACCTGCTACGATTGAGGTACTGCTACCTAATACAACTGAAGCTATTCAAGATGTTAACCCAGAGTTTTTGACCTGGCAACAAAAGGATCAACTGCTGCTTAGTGGTATATTGTCCTCTTTGTCGCAAAGCGTGCACACTCAGATGCTTGGAGTGACGACCTCTCAAGAGGCATGGCAAAGACTGGAGAGGATTTTTGCTTCCAACTCTCAAGCTCGTATGATGCAGCTCCAGCTGCAGTTAGTAAACACCAAGAAGGGTGCTTTAAATATCCTTGATTATCTTACAAAAATGAAGTTTTATGCTGATAGTTTAGCTGCGATTTCTCAACCAGTTTCTGATTCCATGCTTGTGTTGTATGTTCTCAATGGTCTTGGTCCTGAATATGGTCCATTCGTTACGGCTATGACCACTCGTGCTCAACCTGTTTTATTTGCTGACCTTCAAGGCTTCTTGCTTAGCCATGAAATTCGTTTGGCAGACCAACATGTGACTGAACTAGCCTCTCCTACCGTTCACAATACACAGAGACAGTCGTCTTCCACTGTCAATGGTCAGTATCGCAACCAACACTCAATGCCTAATCGTGGAGGAAACAACAATACTCGTGGTCGTGGTCGTGGCCGTGGTCGCAGTGGGAGTAATCATCATCCAGGGTATCGCCATCAACCTTCACCTACTTCTATCTGCCAGATCTGCCAGAGGTATGGACATACTGCACTTAACTGCTACAACCGTTTCACTGAAGGAGGAAACCGATCTGAATCGGCTGCTGCGAATGTTGCAACTCATGCTCCTGGTTACAACTATGTGGATCCTTCCTGGTATCCAGACTCTGGAGCAACCCATCATGTTACTCATGACCTGAGAAACATTCAAAATCAGAGTGACTACAATGGCAATGACGTTGTTACTATTGGGAATGGTACAGGTTTGCCAATAACTCATATAGGGTCTTCTTCTTTTGATGCACGTTCTTGTTCTCTAAAATTAAGCAATATACTTCATGTTCCTACAGTAAGGAAAAACTTATTATCTGTTCAACAATTTACAAAAGACAATGATGCTTATTTTGAATTTCATCCTGATGTTTTCTATATTAAGGATCGTACATCGGGGAAAGTTCTTCTAGCAGGCAAGAGTAAAGATGGTCTATATCACCTTCCTTCTGTAGCATCAAGTCGGTCAAGGAAGGCTTTCATTGGAATAGGGGAGAAAACAACACAGGCAGTATGGCATCATCGATTGGGACATCCAGCTTATAGAGTTGTCCAATTTATCTTAAATAAAAATAAGTTACCTGTGAGTAACAGTAGGAATTCTAGTTTCTGTGAAGCTTGTCAATTGGGTAAGAGTCATCGGCAAACATTACGGATGACTAACTCAATCTCTCAATCTCCACTAGATTTAATTTTTACCGATGTTTGGGGACCTTCACCTACTATATCAACATCTGGTTCAAAGTATTATGTCTTGTTTATGGATGATTTTTCGAAGTATTCTTGGATTTACTCAATTACTTTTAAGTCAGATGTATTTCGGGTTTTTGAGAAGTTTAAAGCAATGGTAGAAAATATGTTTTCTACTACTATTAAAGCAGTTCAGTCAGATTGGGGAGGAGAGTTTCAAAAACTAGAATCCTATTTTATTCGTTTTGGGATTCAACACCGAGTTTCGTGTCCTCATACACACGAACAGAATGGTGCGGTCGAGAGAAAACATCGGCATGTTGTTGATACAGGACTAACACTAATGGCTCATGCCAAGGTTCCTACTCATTTTTGGGACCATGCTTTTGAGGCTGCAGTATATTTAATCAATAGGTTACCCACCCCTACATTAGGTAACTCATCACCGTTTGAAGTACTATTTCGCAAAGCCCCAGACTATCAATTCCTGAAAGTATTTGGTTGTGCCTGCTACCCTTATCTGCGTCCTTACAACAAACACAAGATCAATTATCGATCCATTCGATGTGTCTTCTTGGGTTACAGCTCCAGACATCATGGTTACAAGTGCTATGAACCAACTCAACGGCGTATGTTTATTGCTCGACATATTGTTTTTGATGAGTCTCATTTCCCATTTGCAGGTCCAACGTATTCTCCACCTACACCACTCCCAGTTACATCTATACAGCTGCCATCGTTTCATGTTCCTTTTTCGCATCCAACTGCTGCAGCACTAGCCCCTGCTGATTCCCCGATGACCTCAGCTTCACAATCTCCACAAACCTCCGGCTCTGGTCAGACATCACCAGTTGCAACACCACTGGACGATGTTACTTCGCATTTGGAAGTTGGTGATACAGAGATACCTGCCACTACAGCTACTTCTATTCCAGCTCCTACTGTCACCACACAAGGGATGCATACTCGCTCCAAATCTGGAATCATCAAGAGGAACACTCGTTATCCGTTAGCTCTTACCGCTGCAGTCCAATGCTCTGACGATGAGATTGTTCCAACCTGTGCATCTCAGGCTTTTAAATACCCCCACTGGAGAAATGCCATGATTACAGAACTTAATGCTCTACTTCAACAAGGTACTTGGATTTTGGTCCCTCGTCTTCCATCTATGAATGTACTCGGAGGTAAATGGATCTTCACATTAAAACGCAATGCTAATGGCGAAATTGTTCGTCATAAAGCTAGGCTAGTTGCGAAGGGATTTAACCAGCAATATGGTGTTGACTACACATCCACATTTAGTCCTGTCATGAAGTTTACTACGTTACGAACTATAGTAGCCCTTGCTGTATCTAACAAATGGGTTATTCGACAATTTGATGTCAATAATGCGTTTCTTAATGGAGTCCTTGATGATGAAGTCTATATGATCCAGCCACCTGGTTTTATTGATTCTTCTCATCCTACACATGTCTGCAAACTCAGGAAGTCTATCTATGGTCTAAAACAATCCCCGCGGGCATGGTACACAAGGCTGAATCAATTTCTACTCACCATTGGTTTTCAAGGTTCTAAAACAGACCCTTCTTTGTTCATATATAAACGAGGGAAGGATGTTGTCTATTTGCTGGTTTATGTAGATGATTTACTGGTTACGGGAAGCAACTCAGTAGTCATCTCTCGGTTAATCTCATTGATTGGAGGAGAGTTTGGTCTCAAAGATTTGGGTGTCTTCAAATATTTTCTAGGAATTGAAGCAACAACGAACTTGAAGGGATTGGTTCTATCTCAACAGAAGTATATCGTCGATCTTCTTAAACGAACTAACATGCAGGATGCAAAACCAATTTCTTCGCCCATTGCTGCAAACACTAGGCTCACCAAGTACTCAGGGGAACCTTTCCCGGACACTTTCCTCTATCGCAGCACAGTGGGAGCTCTTCAATATTTGACGTTAACACGTCCGGATATTGCATTTGTGGTCAACAAAGCATGTCAGTTCATGCATTGTCCATATACAGACCATTGGGCGTTGGTTAAACGAATTTTACGTTATCTGAAGCATACACTTTCATATGGTTTACAGTTCTATTCTAATTCTCCTCCAAGGTTGTCGATTTTTACAGATGCAGATTGGGGTGGCTCTTTGGATGATCGCAAATCTACGGGTGGGTATGCTATCTACTACGGGAACAATCTTATCTCATGGAGTTCAAAGAAACAACCTACGGTCTCTCGCTCTAGCACAGAATCTGAATATCGAGCCATTGCAAATGCATCAGTTGAAGTGGTTTGGCTCAGATCCTTATTCCGTGAACTAAATATTCCCCTTACCTGTCCACCTACTCTATGGTGCGACAATATAGGGGCTACGTATTTGACTGCCAATCCGGTGTTCCACACACGGAGCCGTCATGTTGAAATCGATTTCCATTTTGTGAGAGACATGGTTTCTCAGAAACATCTCATTGTCCGGATCATATCATCACAGGACCAGCTAGCAGACATCCTAACTAAGGGTCTTTCTACATCCCGTTTCAACATGTTGCGAGACAAGCTTAATGTTGTTGACACAGACATTAGCTTGAGGGGGCGTGTCAAAGATATTGTGTCGACATCACCAGTTGTCCAAGATATTGTGTCGTCACAAGAATATTCTGCCAAAGATACGTAGCTATCCTGTTTCCTGTAATATGTAGATTCTGTATGATATGCATTCATTGTGCATTCATTGTGTATAAACTCTGTAAAGATAAATAGAGAAGGGGGACCTCTCCCGATCATTCAAGGAAGAAATAAACCATTCGTTTTTCTTTAAACTCTGTTAGGCGGCACTAAGGCAACACCGATAGGTATCGTCGGTATTGATTTATCCGTGAAATCAATACCGACTGTATTGGTATCAATCATGAAATTGATTAAAGATAAATATTTTAAGCGCTAAATGTGATTGGACTTTAGAGCAGCAAACAACAACAGTAGTTTGGAATTTGAGGATGATTCTCTCTTTTATGTTTCCCTAGCTAATGCACTCTGCATAATGGTACTTCTTTCCTTTAGAGTACGTCTCATATGGGAAGCCAAACAATAATTTGTCTCGACTTGGTCATGCAATAATTATTCAATCATTGCGGACGCACTAGCTTGATTAGAATAATTATTTTATCATTCTGTTTCACAACTGTGGAAAATCTTTTAGGAAATTATGTTAGTCGGCATGGCTTGTTGGTTAGATGCAATGCCGATTAATGGTTGAATGCAATACCGACTGGGTTAGTCGGCATTGCGGGCTGCTGCATTACCTATGCCGACTGTGCTGCTGCATTACCTATGCCGACTGTTTGTGTGGCGATGACGACCGTGGTATTACAATGCCAATTCCTTTGTTGATTCAATGCCGATTTGAAAATTGATTTAGAATTTGAGTTAGGGTATGAGTTGGATAGAATCTCTCTTATATATCAATCAAATATCCCTAATTTCTTCTTATGTTATTCCCTCTTCAAATCTGTAATTGACACTTGAAAAGATAAAATCTAAATGTAAACACATTTGGGGATACTCAAGGATTCTTTAGACATCACAAAAAAAGAAGATGATAAGGGGTTTTTCAAATTACTTCATAATAATTTATTTTTATTTTTTTCGGTATCCTCCAATTTATGGTGGTATCCCCAGTTACGTGGTCTAAAAATTGTCGAAGTTTAGCATAATATAGTACTATTATTTATATGTGTGCATCTTTGCAGAAAAGAGATTGATTGTCCCAGAGCATTATGTAGTCCAGCCAAGGGCAACTAATCATACGCGCCTGCTGCTTCTAATGTTTGAATCCACTCAAGTCTGATTGCATCGATTTCATCTTGGTCATATGTAAGATTAGGGAAGGGCAGACATCTTGTCAAAATATTTGGCTCATCAATTATCTCCCTCATAAATTTCATGACATAAAAGCCACTTCCAGCACTGCTTTTCGGTTTTGGACACGTGGTATCCCAAATCCCCATTCCATACTTCTCAGGCAAGCCTTTGCAGACCAACAACGACAGATTCTCTGATATTAGGTTGCGGTGGGCTTTCGGATGTATCCAGCCAGTAACATTTCATCGCCTCCATGTGAAGTACGGCAAGAGCCCAACTTCCCTCTCGATTCAAAGGAATAAGGACCCATTCCCAACTTGAAGTTATTATTTTTGACAAGTCACCATCTTTTGCAGAGCTTACTGATGCAGGGTTTATAAATTCAAACTTGTGTCCCATCTCTCGCTTCACTAAAACATCGTAGAGGTGCCTAATGTACGCCATGACGCAATTCACAGACAAGTCTTCCATATAGCACATAGCTTGAACATCATTCATGACAAGATGGACTTCCATATCTGTACCAAAGACTGCGGTAGCTACTAGTACTGTTATCAGGGGAATGCCGTCGCGCAATTTTTCAAACACTTTGTGATGGAATACCTGGAAGGCTGACACACTTGAATCCTTCACAAAGCTGGAAACAGGCCTTGATGGAGTTGTTAAGCTTTTCTTGTTATAATTAAACAAAACCCCTGACTGAATACTGCTTTATGTCCAAGGTTCGTGGTTGTTTGAATTGGAACCCTCAGAAGATGATGCAGGAGAGGTTCCCTGCATGGCAGATGTCGACGCAGGCCCAAGATTTCCAACTGCAGGAGTTTTGTCCGTTTCCATATTTTTTTAGCATAATGATAATCCTCCAAACAACGTTTCTAGGCAGACATGTCGTGCGAAGAGAAATAAATTTAGGTTTTCTACGTGAAAGAAGAGTGTAAAGTTAAAGGAGAGTTATACAGCAGCCGCTGAAAGCTTGTCGGAACTGCGTTACTGACAACACATTGGGTTCACAAAGTGAAATTTTCATTTATTTAAGAATTATTATTATTGGCAGGTTTTAAATCAACAATTGACAAATCATGGAGTATTTACAATTCTTCCTGCCATTGCCTACATTGCTAAATAATGCCCTCCTTCTTGATGAAGAAGAGCTCCACATCCTAGTCAAACAATCACTTGAGCTGCTGCTAGCCTTGCAATGGGAACCCTGAATGGAGAACACGAAACATAATCCAGTCCAGCCTCCGCAAAGAACGCAACAGAAGTAGGGTCTCCACCGTGTTCTCCACATATTCCAACCTGTTTGACATCATTTGCCATCAGCTAATAACATTTAGTTACATTTTAATACTGCAAAACAAATTCTTTTGTCGTGCTCACCTTCAAGCTAGGCTTAGCACCGCGACCTCTCTCGGTAGCCATTTTGACAAGCTGACCCACGCCTTTGGTGTCAATCACCTGAAATGCATCAATGTTTTCAAATTGTTATTGTTTTTCGAAGTTCACCTTACGGATAGGTGCAGTTGCGCAAACATCATATTCAGTGTTCTTGTGTGCTTTACCTGGAAGGGATCGTTTTGCAGAATGCCTTGGGCAAGGTATTGAGGTAGAAACTTGCCAGCATCGTCTCTACTGTACCCGAATGTCATTTGAGTGAGATCGTTTGTCCCGAACGAGAAGAAGTCTGCATGTTTCGCAATCTGGGGAAAATGTACAAACAATGCCGATGGTCAAAGAATGAAAAGCAATTACTATAGTTTTAGAATTAAATTGGTTGATTTGTACCTCATCTGCCACTAATGCAGCCCTGGGAATTTCAATCATTGTTCCAATCTTGTAAGCTACTTTGGTGCCCATCTCAGCGAAGACTTTCTTGGCAACGCCACGTATCAAATTCGCCTGATGTCCAAGCTCCTGCCGTATTCATGACAAAGATAAGTTCTAGCAAAGCACTTCGGGTCTCAATTTTATTGCCAAGTAAGATAAAAAAAAACGGAGAAACCATGCCTGAGGAGTTCCCACAAGTGGAACCATTATTTCAGGAAGAACAGTGACACCCTGGTTGGTCATATTTATAGCTGCTTGAAAGATGGCGCGAGCTTGCATTTCAGTTAGTTCCGGATATGAAATGCCAAGCCTGGTGAAACAGAATTCAACAGCACCAAATGTACCGTGGTTAATTTTACCATCCTGTCTTTATGTTAATATAAATATGGCACTGAAACAAAATTGATAAAACGTCAAACCTGCAACCACGGAAACCAAGCATAGGATTCACTTCCGAGAGCTTCTCCACCCTTGAGATAGCTTCATCTTGGGTCACACCAGTGTCGATAGCCAGCTGACCAACAATTTGTTCAATATCTCCTTCTGGCAGAAATTCATGAAGCGGTGGGTCTAACAACCGGATCGTCACAGGAAGACCTACACATCCATTAATTTCAAGTTAGAAATGACCATAACGTAGATAGGACATTGTTCATCTTGCACTAAACCACCAATAACTTTCATGGAAGCACAGTGGCAATGAGAATACCATCCATTGCACGGAAGATTCCTTCAAAGTCAGATCGTTGGTAGGGCAAAAGCAAGTCCAATGCCACTTTTCTGTGTTCTAGGGTTCCCACCATTATCATCTGCCTAACAGCCTTCAACCTCTCATCCGACGCAAAGAACTATTACACCACAAAAGAACATGGTCAATGAAAAAGGTTCTGAAAGCAGTGTTATTATGATGTACTCCAGTAAATCCAAAAAAATGCTCCATTCACCATGTGCTCTGTCCTGCAAAGTCCGATTCCCTGTGCACCATTGTTTCTTGCTGTTAATGCATCTTCAGGAGTGTCTGCATTTGCCATAACCTATGGAGCAACCACATTTGTCAAATTGAATGTCTACTTAAAAAATGGATACAATTTCATTTTGAAGTAGATTGGTTTTTAGCAATGTCGTACCTTGAGAAGCCTAACCTCGTCAACCCATGTCATAAAGGTTTCCATATCAGCACTTAGAGCTGGAGGAGCTAGTGGCTGCTTGCCCAATATCACCTCACCTGTAGATCCGTTGAGTGATAGCCAATCTCCTTCCCCTAACACTTGGTCTGCAATCACAACAACCTGTGCATATCCAGAAAACACACATTTAGCAAATCAAGAAAGAATTAGTTGATCAGTTGGCAGTGGAAATTTCTTTGGTGTTTGACAACTCTGACCTTCTCAGAGTCAACTACACGGATGTTGGGGCATCCGCAGATACAACATTTTCCCCATCCTCGGGCAACAACTGCTGCATGAGAGGTCATACCACCTCTTGCTGTCAATATTCCGCTCGCTGCGTGCATTCCACCAATGTCCTCTGGACTGGTCTCAGTCCTTACCTACAAAAATACATTTCGACTCTTTAAATGATTCAACTCCGTCGACTATACAGTTTCTGAGAGCATGAAAGAAAAGCAAGAATAAATAAAAAGAAGATAAAAGAATACTAGGCATACCAAGATAACACTCTTTCCTTGTGCATGCCACTCTTCTGCATCTTCAGCATTAAACACTATTTGGCCTACAGCTGCTCCTGGTGATGCAGGCAAACCCACAGCCATAACTTTCTTTTTGTATGCCGATGGATCCTCAAACTAATCCAAGAATATTGTCGTACGTCAGACATTAGTATAAAGATTTATTGTTTATTTTGCGTTTTTGCTTACCAATATTTTACATTTATACCTGTGGGTGAAGAAGCTGGTCAAGATGTTGTGGTTCAACCATCTTGATGGCAGAACGAGTATCAACAAGCCCTTCTCTCACCATGTCTACAGCTATCTTGACTGCACCTTTGCCAGTCCTCTTGCCTGCTCGGCATTGCAGCATCCACAGCTTATTTTCTTGAACAGTGAATTCGATGTCCTGAATAACAAAAAACAAAGAAACTCGCTTAATTCGTGTCTTCTTACGCGATATGAGAACAATGCGGCAATAAAAGGAGAATGGAGAAACTAATTAGTACCATCATATCCTTGTAATGACTTTCCAGAATATCACAGTTTTCAACAAGTTCTTTGTAAGCATCTGGCATGCAATTCTTCATAACCTCAATGTCTTGTGGTGTTCTAATTCCAGCAACTACATCTTCACCCTGTTAAGATGTGCGCACTATATTTGTTAATAAACAGTCAAAGGTGAGCATGAATTTGTCAAACTCATCTACAAACGAAAAGACGACATAAAATGCAATTTCTATACCTGTGCATTGACAAGGAATTCTCCATACAGTTTCTTTTCACCAGTACTTGGGTTCCTAGTGAACAGAACTCCAGTCCCTGAAGTGTCACCCATGTTCCCGAATACCATACATTGAATGTTCACGGCTGTTCCCTTCAACCCAGTAATATTGTTGATACTCCTATATTTGTTTGCCCTGGGACTGTCCCATGAATCAAACACTGCTTGAACAGCCAACATTAACTGCTTCTTTGGATCTATATACACATAGAAGAGAAATGAAAAATGCAATGTCAATCATGAATTTTGTTTTGAAACCACTAGACACAATTTAAAATACGGCTTACCCGAAGGGAAGTGTTCTCCCTTAGCTTCAAAGTAGACTTTCTTGTATTTTTCGACCAGTTCTTTCAAGTCAGATGCAGTCAATTCTGTGTCAAGTTGAACTCCTTTTGCAGCTTTCAGTTCTTGCAATTTCTCCTCAAACAGTGAATGTGAAATTCCCATAACCTTCCAGACATAAGCCGTAATACGTCTTATTAAAATGAACGAGTTTCTTCTTTATATATGTAATAAGTAAAATTTCACTTACAACATCACCAAACATGTCAAGGAAACGCCTGTAGGAGTCATAAGCGAAGCGTTCGCCACTTTTAGCAGCTAAACCAGCAACAACTTCGTCGTTAAGCCCCAAGTTTAAGACAGTGTCCATCATTCCAGGCATTGAGATCTACTCAATCATGAACAACAAACTAACCAAATTACAAATACAAAGAAACCAGTAGAATAACATAAAAAAAATTGTATTTTGTTTATACATACCGCTGCGCCAGAACGGACTGAGAGGAGGAGTGGCCTAGATGGGTCACCTAAGACAACACCCATGGAATTCTCAACTATTTCAAAAGCTTCTAAGACTTCTTGCCACAGTCCTTCAGTTATCTTTTTTCCGACCTCTTGGTATTCTTGGCATGCCTCTGTTGAGATGGTTAAGCCTGGTGGTACAGATAGTCCAATTGTCGCCATTTCAGCGAGATTCGCTCCTTTTCCACCCAACTACATGCATCCAAACAACTTATTGATTCAATATTCAACATGAAACATTATTTGAGGTGTATAGTGCTAAGAAAAAAAAAGTACTTACCAAAGCCTTCATGCCTTTGTTCCCTTCACTCCTTCCTTTGCCAAATGTGAACACCCTCTGTATGTACAAAACAATGTCAGAGATTTGAATAGTACCAGGCACAGCATATTGCAACACACATCGGGAGTTGCATTTATTGTGCCAAAACTTTTCCTGAGCCGTGATATGACAAGTAAATAAGAATTGAAGTTTTACCTTGACGGGTCCATTATCATTTGAGAGTTGTGAGCTTAGAGGAGTAAGTAACGCTCTTGACGGTGAAACGCTGCGGCCACGACCACCTTTTGGCACTGGATCAGCTGGGGTGTTAGTTGTCACACCAGCTCCATCTTGAGAACTTGCTTGAACTCGGCTTGTTTTAAGAGAACCGTGACGTTTGAATTGAACAGAAACTCCTCCTCCTCCGATTTGGTCTTGGTTTTCCTTCAATGGTATTTGCGCATATCCATCTGCAGGTGCCCTCACGCGTATTCCTTTCACCGCGGCAAACGACATCTTTTACCTGCGATATTCACAGTCATCTCAGGGGCCATGGTAGCACGCTAATCATTGATATATGAGGCACGGAAGTTGGGATAAGACGTTACAAAATCATTGATCGCACCTTTTTATGTGTGCCAAGTTAATCAAAAGGTGGGCCAGGGCCAAAAAATTCATACATCAGTTGGCCCCACAAAAGACCACTTTTTTGGAGATTACGTTGATATTGAAATCAAGATAAAAACTGACCCCAATAATTAATTTAATCAAAATAAAATTGTATGGTGAAGAAATTTTAAGGAAATTTAAACTTATTTTAAACTAAAGACTATTATTCATGATTTGGCGAGCATGATCAGAGGTTCCAAACGCTTCAAGCATGTCGTCTCTTCAGTATCATGGACTCTTATCTTCCTTCCCTTCCTACAGAGGAGATTCAGGGTTCAAACCCTCGTAACAGCGGCTATTATTCCTAATGCGTCTAATTGTATGCCTGGGTCTAAACTGTGATCACTAGAATTAGATGCTGACACCAAATTGTTATGCATACAGCAACAGAAATGAAACTAGCTACAATATGCTTTGCTGATTATGATCACAAAATGATATACAAAAATCCAAACGAAGATGAATCTTTATATGATCACCAAAATTAACAAAACCAGAAAGAAGAATTGGATATATTAGAATTAGATGATTACCTTATTTGCTGGTATGAAGGATGGTAGAAGAAGAACAGATAATACCACTGTATTTTTTTTTATTTTTGATGATCCAAGAAGAAACTCCGATCACTCTCGCTATACTCTTTGCAGAAGACTAAAAATCACTCACTCACTACAAAATGGTGATCTTTCCTTTGTGTCATGCAATTCTATTTATAGCAATATTCTTCTCCATATACTTAAGTGAAGTTACTTACTTACCCTTTATTTGTTAAAATTTTATCCATTTCGCTTAATTTTAGCTTTTACCAAAATTAAAAGGAACAAAGTTGTTTCAAATTCCATTTGTAATAAGTTAGGAGTGGTGGAGTGGTAGTTTTTCCTACAAAATTAACTTGGCAGAAAATTGTGCTCCCATATTATCTCCCATAACTTTGCTACAGTACTACTATGGTAACACCGGCAATTTAGCGATATCATACTCAAATTTAGCGATATTATTTCCCATAACTTTATTGATACGTATAATTGGCATTTGACTCGTTTAATATGAAGATAGTTTCATATGCATTATCCATATTTGGCGAAATGGATATCACACGTCATGACTAGCTGCTAAGTTGGCTAAAAGCGGCTAAGTTTAGAAGACTTGATGATATATATTGACCTGGGTAGATAAGAAGTGTCGATTTCAGTGTTTTGTTTCTTGTGATTTAGGGTTCTTTCTTGGCATGATCCTTTTGAAGTGGCAACACACAAGGATCTAACTGGATTATTGTTCATCCTTTTACACCCATTTTGTCTTTGCTCTGACCAATTTCCCCTAACTGGCGGTTTGTTGAATAAAATGATGCCAATGGTAAGAACAAGATAAAAGTAGTGATTAGTTCATGAGTAAGAGGGTATTACGGGGATTTAGGAAAAGTGTACGTATGGTTGAGTTTCATAAATGGTGATGATGTTTGTATTGCTGAGAAGATCAGTGTGAGAGACAAAACCGTAATCACGTCAGTGGGACCCATCTCCCCACACTTTGGAAAATATACTTTTTCTTGTGCTCTTCATGCCATGTGGCTAAGTCTTGGACACATTCTTCCCCTATTCCCCGATCCTTCCAGTTATCTCCAATTATCTTATCTTGCTAGACTTGTTAGTTGTTACATACCTCCATTAAATACGCATTTTTCTCTGCGCAAATTACCTTTCAAAACTAGTTCCGGTAGCCGGTGATAGAGGGAACCATAGCCACAAAAGTAGTGACCTTGAACAAACTTCAAAAACGGCACTAATTGAAACCGATAAGAAACAAATATCATGACAGAGACAAAATATACAAATAAATGACAATCCTTTGAGGAGTATTTCCATCGAATCATTTTTCTGACAAAAACGACGAATTTTTTTTTATGAAATTTCATGGAATTGAATTTAGAACGTATTTTAGGCCATGCTTTATTTAAAATTTCATGAAAACAGATATTTGATCGAACGAACGATGATGAACACGCTATTTCGATGGAAAATGGCTAATTCTATGAAATTAACTCTTATTAAATACATCCTAAGCTGAAACATGCCATGCTAATATGAGTATAAGGCCAAGCAGTATGGTGCACTATTTCCTTTCCATATCCCTTCTAAGGCATATTCCTATACACATGACAAACATCAGAATATGCTACACATGTATCCACTATGGGTATGCCAAAGTGCCAAATTTATACGCCAAATATAACATATATGCATACATGACAGACTTTCCAGTGAGCGATAGAGTGTCCATCGCTAGGTGGTCAAACTATCGCTCGTTGGTCATTCCAGTGCCAGCGATGGTCAAGACGTCGTTCGCTGATCTGATCATCGCTCATTAGTTCCTCATCCAACGGCTACACTTTTCCCCTCTATAAATAGCAAATTTCAATCTCATTTCAACTCACACCAGAATTTCTCAATCTTCTTCAAATCTAAAATAATCACACCTTCTCTAAAAAATTTAATTTCATGTTTCACAATCTTAATTTCGTGTTATGAAGAATTTTGCAAGTGAGCATGGTCTTGTGCATTTCACGAGCACTGAACCCGCGATATGGCTCACAAATAATAGCGAACTTCCTCTTCAAGATTCTAAAAGCGTGTTTCAATCCTTCCTCACTTCCTTTTGGGCGGTGTTAAAATGCCGGTATGAACGGCCCTATGCACCGGCAGGAGGATGACGGTAGCATTGAACCAAGGTGGACCATTTTAGGTAGATACCATCCGCAAGATATTACCCATGAGTGTACTCATAGTCGTTGATCATGAAACGGACTTGGGGACAAGTTCCATACTTCAGAACTTCAAACAGAGGCCACTTGTGCAAAACATTAATATCATTTTGTGAACTCGGAAGACAATCATTTGTACAAAACATTAACATTAATACCAAAAAAAGCGTGCCATATCCCACAATCATAAGAAGCAGCAGCTTCAAGGATAGCGGTTGATTATGGATAATGACCCTTATATTGACCTACCCAATAAACAGGGCATCCTTGCCATATCCAATGCATACAATCAAGACTACCTAGCATTCCTGGGAATCCCCTTTCCTCATTCTCCCTCAATATCTGTCTAACATCTTCCTCGGTTGGTTTTCATAAATATGTTGTACCAAAATGATTAATCATTACTTCACAAAAAAATGAAAGGTAAGTGAATGAATTTGTTTTACCCATATGAAGGTACTCATCGTTCGCATCCGCTGGTCTTCTATAACCTATAATCCTTAAAGCCGAAGTAACTTTTTGTTCAGGACTATGACCTCTAATATTCAGTGCATCAAACTGATAATTTAATTGAGGTTCTACTCGACAAAGCTCTTCAATAATCTTTTTCACCAGATGGTGAGGCATGCGGAATCGACCTTGAAAATTTTGATCAGCGTACACACAATTGGGAAGAAAATAATCGTGCATCATCTTCTAGTGGTAAAATTCCCTCCCTCGATAGGTATATCTTTTTGAGAATACTTCTTGTGGCTCTGGAACTCTATGTATTTGTCATATATGTACAAGCATCAAAGTGTCAATTAGTTTATTGTCTTCAGCTTCCTCATCTTCAAGTTATTGCAACCTTCGATGCATTTCTTGCTGTAATCTAAACCGATTCATAATAACATTCTTCTCTTCATTGGATCTCGCCATTGATGATTTTGAAATTTAAAATTGAGAATAGACATAAGAAATTGGTGAAATATACGTAGAAGTAGGTGTCGGTAACTTGAAGATGTACAATGACGTATATATAAAAACCAGCAAGGGGAAATAGCCGTTGCAAAATAACTACTTATCGATATGGGTTTGGTGGCGCCAGTGATATTCATAATATTATCAGCGATGTCAATAATAACGATCGATAGAAACTTTGTCGCTCAATGGTTTTCCCATAGTGGCCCAACTCATTTTTCATGCCACCTGGTATGTCAAACAGGTTTTTTTTGGAAGGTGCATAGGAATAGGCCTAAGTAGGGATATCCCTTCCCTACATTTAAAACTGGATCAGATCTGATCCAGGTAATAGGAAAGGGAAATGGCACGAAAACTGAGTTTCCGTGTAAAATTCTGCTTTATGGAAACTGAGTTTCCGTGTGATTTTCAACGGGTACTTAGTTTCCGTTTGAGAATTTTTAGTTATGCCATTCTTTTTCACTTTTAACCCTTTTATTTTCTACTAAAACTCTTTATTTTCTATTATCTTTCTCTTCAACTTTTTTTACCCATAAATAATAATTATCTAAACCCATGGAAATAAAATTTGGAAAAAAAGAAAACGAAAATTGAGTATCCATTTGGCACTATTTACATGGAAACTTAGTTTCTGTGCAGTTTAAGGAAGGGATGAAATCAGACCATAGTGAGGTTGACGTGTGACCCATATCCCTTCCCTACCATTAGGGGATAGGGAAGGGATATCCCTTACCTCAGTGCTTGGCCTAAGGGAATCTTACATATTCGAGTTGCGGAACAGTTCATCATAGAAGGGGTGAAGCTCAAAGTTCAAATTGTCTGGGGATTCATTTTACGAAGAAACTTTGAAGTCGATTGTTGGTGAAAATTTGTTTTCATCGGAGCAAAAACCCTTCAAATTAGTAGCACCAACTTTGACCAACAAGGGCTTTAATAAATTTGCAAACTTGCTGGAATAAATAAGTACCAAACTATAAGTTGTTGTAGATATAAATACGCTTTGAGGCTTACTATTCTGGGTGTTGCTCATGAAAAGGAGAGGGTACAAGTACACCACCAACTTTTTAGTTCGAAAACCTGTATGGACAAACTTGTTACAATCCGTAGTAAAGATCGACAAATGAGATCATGTACCTGAGATGTAAACAAGTTTACTTGGACTATCTCAAAAATCAATATCCAAGAATCAACCTAATATGTACCCGGTCTGTATCAAAACCAAATTCCAACAAGAACAAGTCTTGTAATCTATATTCACGATACGAATTCTCAGGAATTAATATTGTGGGTTCTTTATAGTATTTTAGGCTTAAAAACTTTCTAGGTTGTTTAACATACTACTTGTGATATTTTTATTATATAAAGACAAACAATATAACGCAATAAAAAAAAACATAACACAAGACATCATAAATTTTGTCAATGAGAAAAACCGCAATATGCAGAAAAAACCATGGGACCTAATCTAGAGCTTGAACCCCACACTGTATTAAGCTGCTACATATACTATTCTACTATCATACTTCGAACTGGAATGTGGTTGAGACTGAATCGACCTTACGAGCAATTCAGATTCAGTTATGCTCCTTTAAATCTCTTGGATCTCCCAAGACCCTAACACGATTCCCCTAGTTGACGTCTTTTACAGGTCTAGGAGTTCCTTTAATCTAAGTGAAGACTTTTAACTAATCTCCCTCCAATAGATATTCTATTGATTCCTTTTAAATATGCTTTAATCAAGGTCTGGAAATATGTTTGTAGTAGAAAAAGTCCAACGAACCTCAAGGATCTGGAGTACTTACACTCTTATCAAATAAAAGCCTAGATCACCACCATCTTACAAGAAAAATCAAAAAAATCAAAAAATTGTTTAGATATCTATCTTACGGAATCACAAAGTCTGAAACAAAGATTACTTTATGATTTATATTTATCTTATTCCTGATCTATGGTTCGGTAACTACAACCATCAATAAGAACAAGATCCGGGTAACAAAAATCTATCAGGTAAAGATAGTCTGACCGGGATTCTCGAATTCCTTAATGAAGACTTTCAAAGTTTTTTAACTTAGAAACTAAGTTTAAACTTAGTAACTTCACCTAGGAGAAGTTTTTTAAAGGTAACGTCCTTTCCTAAAATTCCACGGCCGCACTCCTCATAAAGATATAAAGCTTTAACTTAAGCACAAATTCAAATTGAACTATCCCTCATTTATATCATTTTTAAAGAAAATAACAAGAGCGACATTTTTCTATGTAAGAGAATGATTTTTCTTGGACATTGACAAATTTATATGTAAATCTATATCCAATATTTTTCCCAATTCTTGTCAGTTATGAACAAAGAAACTTCAAAATAATGATTTTAGATATTAAAGGAATCCAGAAACATTACTCATTATGAGAAAAATTCATCACCATAATTTGCTTCTCTAGTCAAAAAAAAATTGTAAAGAGTGCAACTTTTGTGACATGATTAATAAGATTTCATTTTGATTTTTCCAATTATGTGCGTAGGATTTAAAGACATAGCTCTATTTTCACCCAGTTACGAGCAAGAGAATAAACCAATGACTGGGAATCATCTTATGAAATATTTGTAATATGTTCAAAGTATAAACTACTTCAGGGTACTAGTTTTTCCTCAAACAATAATAATAGATCCTTACAAAGAAGTAAACTACACTTTTGGGGTTTAGGAGTGTAATTCTTAACATATCTGTAAGCATCTAATTCTCTTCAATAGTTTCCAACCCGGACTCTATAATCGCGAACTTATCTTCAACAATTTTGAGAAAATCTTCAGACCAACCCTTATAGACTAAATTTTATTGAGATCAGACTTATCTTTGAAAATGCGGAGGTCTAACAACCACACCCAACAATTCGTTTGGCAATCTGAGAGGACTTACTCTAATATACTTTCTAGAGAATCAACTAGACGGACAGACTCAATCTAGAGAAAACTATATAGAAGAGTATTAATATCTCTATCTCTTAATTCAATCCGCAATCATCAAATGGAAATCTGCAAGCCCGATTGAATATAAAAGGAGTAAACTTGAACGGTACCAAAGACCAATGTTCAAGGATCAATCAATCTCAATCAACAACCAAAGGTTAGATTTCCTAATTGATTGATACAATGCACAACCTGTAATATTTCAATTATATAACAAAATATAATGAGGAAAAAAAATAACACAGACACCAGAATTTTGTTAACGAGGAAACCGAAAATGCAGAAAAACCCCGGGACCTAGTCCAGTTTGAACACCACACTGTATTAAGCCGCTACAGACGCTAGCCTACTACCAATGAACTTTTGACTGGACTGTAGTTGAACCCTAATCAATCTCACACAGATTCAAGGTACAGTTGCGCTCCTTACGTCTCTGATCCCAGCATGATACTACGCACTTGATTCCCTTAGATGATCTCACCCACAACTAAGAGTTGACCCAAAGTCGAAGACTTGATAAAAAAATCTGTCTCACACACAAAAGTCTATAGGATTGAATAAATCTGTCTCCCACAGAAATACCCAAGAGTTTTTGTTCCGTCTTTTCATAAATCAAGGTGAACAAAAACCAATTGATAAGCCGGTCTTATATTCCCGAAGAACAACCTAGTATTATCAATCACCTCAGAATAATCTAAATCGTATGATGGGGAAACTAGATATTGCGGAATCACAAAAGATGAGACGAAGATGTTTGTGATCACGTTTTATCTTGCCTATCAGAGAAATTAATCTCGAGCAAATCTTAGAGAAGATAGTACTCAAACGATAGAATCGAACGAGATCAGAACACGCAACTACAAGAGAAATAATTGGGTCTGGCTTCACAATCACAATGAAGTCTTTCAATTCGTTAACCTACAAGTTTTAGGAAAACCTAAGGTTAAAGGAGAATCGACTCTAGTTTATGCAACTAGTAACACAAAAGAGGTGTGGGGATTAGGTTTTACAGTTGCTAGAATTATCGTTTATATAGTTTTCAAATGTTTGCAATCTAAGTTACCTTGGTAACCAAGCATTCATTATTCACCGTTAGATGAAAAGGCTGATTCAACCAAGCTAATATCTTTTAACCGTTAGATCGAGCTTTGCTTGTTACACAGAAATAAAATATACCCTCATTTAGGTTTATGAATGGTACCCAAACGTGTACACCATGTTGGTTCAACAATGTTCAACCGAAGTTAGCACTATGATAACTCTCATATCAACCATATTCATCTTAACCATAACTAGTTCAAATGACTCAAACGAAACTAGCTAAAGAGTCGTTCAATTTCTATATTCTCATAGAAGTATACAAGAACACAATCAAAACAAAATCAGTTTGATTCACCCAAATCAATTCATGAACATTATAGCCACGGTTTGCAAATATTGCACTGCTTATTATATAAATGTTTAAGTTCATGTACACAAACGATTTTAGAAAGTAACCTACTCAAGTACGCAAATGGGTACGCATACTTGAGTAGCCGGACTTGAGTTTGGTCACGTCAGTACGCGTACGGGTGCACATACTACTTAAACTTCCAAACTGCAGCAGATTTTCATGGAGGTGAACTTTCCACCGGTATGCGTACGGGTACGGATACTTGCCCAGACATCAGCAACCACCAGTACGCGTATGGATACGCATACTTCAGGCTCCCGGTTTTGGACTTGCACAATAATGTGATTTATACACTATGTTTATCTCCAAACATGGTTACATGATTCTAAACTCTTTATTTCAATCATTGAAACTTTCTTAGAGGATGTTATATAGTTGTTATTGACAAACTATTTTTCATCAAAGCAATTTTCAAGTAATTGAAATTATCATAATGAAACATTCCAAGACTTCACCAAATGATTGTATCACACAAACCATGTGGGATGTTACTCGGAAATTTTCATATGATCTTATTCGGACTTTCATCACGAATGTAAGATGAATTTGGCCGAAGAGAAAGCTTGCAAATACATATTCCGAGAAATATATAAGCGAGTTAAACTCAGATCGAAATCTCAAATGTGTATAATATAAAACTATATTGTAACACGACTTATGTCTCAATATAGGAGATAGAGTAGAAATATACTTTCCAAGTGATATATAAGTTTTAGTCTCCACATACCTTTTGTCGATGAAGTTCCACAAGATCCCCTTAGTATTTCTTCGTCTTTAAATGATAAGAGCCGTGAAGTCTAAAGCTCAACTACACAATCTATGTCCTAGTCTGAGACATCTAAATAGACTATAAATCAAGACTTATAGTTTTGATCACTAAAATTGACAAACATGCTTGAGATAGCAACGCATACGAGTTCGACCGAGCAATGCTCTAACAATCTTAAGTGAGAATTTATTAAGATGATTATCAAAATTGATTTTCTGGTCATCATTAGTGTTAGAACGCTACTCGGTGAAACTCACAAGTTTTGTTATCTTAAGATTGTTATCAATATTAGTTGCACAAAAGTGATTTCTAGTCTACTAAATTCAAGTCTCTGACTGGGTTAGAGTATGGTAGTTGAGAATGAGACATCACTGAATAAACCTTGAAGATTAAAAACTGAAGATTAAACGAAGACATATGAAGAACTTCATTGACAAAGAGGTATGTGAAGAATGGACCATCCTATTTACTCACAATATTTATCATTCTATCTTTTAAGACTATGTCGCACGATTTTAGTAGATTTAATATTACAAAGAACAAATTTTGAATTAAGCTTATTTTGATAAATCTCTCGAAATATGATTCAAGCAATGAATGTTCATATATCCTGAACAATCTTGGTTAAGAACAATTTATTATTCAAGAACTATTTTTGTTTCAAGTTAATCATGCTCAAGCAATGATAAACAAAATCTATAGTAGTTGGGAAGGTTTCACATTGTTTAAGAAATTATGGACAAAAGGTAAGTACGCATACCAAGTATGCGTACCCTAGTGATATGAGTTTCAGAACGAGTAAGGGTATGCATAGGCCATTACGCGTATCCTAAGATTCTGAGTTCGTGAATGGGGGGATGTGTGCATACCCAATATGCGTATCCCAAGGGCATGGGTTCGTAAATGGATAAAGGTACACATACCCAGTACGCGTAGCCAAACAACCCGAGTTCACTGAATGGTCTGTAGGTATGCATACCCCTACACATACATATCCCATATCGAACTACTCAGATGCTCATAAACTATTTTTCTAAATATGTTTGGCATTGATACACCTATCATAAACACTTCTAAGACAACTTTTCTCATTAAATCACTCTGTGTGTTAATGAACACGATTATGTTTATAAGTTCATAGTGTATATTTTTCTGTGTAATTTCAATGAGAACTTATCACATGCTTACATGGATTCCTAACAAGAATTTCATCTAAACTGAGAAAGTGTTTTCTTGAATCTCAAGTTATCTTAGCTAGAATTCAAAGCTACTTAGAGCCTTGAAAAGCTATAAATAAAAATGCTCTTGTAACTGGAATTCTTAATCCCCAATACTTTTTTGTCCTAGTTGCTTGTTGAAGTTGTCCTCTATTAACCTAGGTTTTATTTGTGAAACATAATTAGGTTTATGACTTGAATACTTTACTTAGGGATCGTGAAGATAGGTCCGACTATCTTTACCATCTAATAGTTCGTGTATCCTGGTCTTGTTCTTATTGATCATTGAGGTTTTCGTCAATATCGGATCAGAAATAAGATAGATAGAAATTGCAAAGTTCTCTTTGTCTTGGACTTTATGATTCCTCAAGATAATTAAATATCTAAAACTCTTGTTCATTGATTTGGTTAGATTGTTCTCGAGAGGTGGTTAATCTAGGATTCTCAGCTAACTGAGTGTAAGTATTCCGGATTCGTGAGGTTTGATAAACTTTGTCTATTACAAACATATTTCTAAACCTAGATCGAAAGATCAAAAGGGAAATCAAATAGACGATTCAATCAATGGATGTTCATATATCCTTAACAATCTTTGTTAAGAACAATTTATCTTTCACGAACTATTTTTGTTTCAAGTTGATCATTTGGAAATTTCCCAAGCAATGATACTTATTATCTATGGAGATTGAGAATGTTCCAAATTTCTTAAAGAAAGTTTTCAAAATTTACTAAAATTTTGGACACAAGATAGGTCTAGTTATATGAGTTCCAGGTATGTGTACCCCTTTGCATACCTACCTAGTACAAAACTAAGCAAATGCTCATGAACTATTTTCTCAACTATGTTTGGAATTACTATAATTCTCATAAACACTTCTAGGACAACTTTGTTTACTAAATCACTATGTGTTTACTAAGTCTTGAGTGTTAATGAACACGACTAATGCTTGAAACTTCAAGCATATTTACCAATATGAACTATCATTGTACACGGTTCCATGGCCCTGGACCATAGTGTATTCTTTTGTGTGATATCAAGATAGACTTACATGCTTACATGAATTCCTAATAAGAACTTCATCTAAAACTGAAAGACTGATTGCTTGGATCTCAAGTTATCTTAGCTTCATTCAAAGCTACCTAAAGCCTTGAAAATCCATAAAAAGAGAGACTCTTGCAACATGATTATTTAATCCCTGACACTTTTGCGTCATAGTTGTTAAGCTAAAGTCGTCTTCAGTAATGTAGGTTCTTCATGAACTGTGTTCTAGGTTACGATTTAAAGACTTCACTTAGGTATTCGTGAAGCCCAGTCATACTATCTTTTACCTGATAGTTCTTGTATATGGATTGTGTTCTTATGATCTTTGAGGTTATCGTAATCTCAGATCAGAAACTAGATAGATAGAAATCGCAAAGTTCTCTTAGTTTCAGACTTTGTGATTCTTCAAGATAGATATCTAAACTATTCTTTGATTTGTTTGGATTGTTCTTTAGAGGTGTTTATTTGAAAACTTGATATTTGCAGAAGAAACAAGTGTCAGAAGAATCTTTGATGCATAATGTCCTAATCTTTGATGCCAGAATGTTGCTGAAATTAAAACATAAGTAAATGTTATTTGTATTTGCTGATTAAAGGAGGTGTTGCTAAGAGGGTTGCAGAGGATATAGATTTTGCTGCACCAAGTGATGCATGTCGCAAATGCAACAAATCAATCAAGATATTTCCCACTAATAAACTAGTAATATACCGGTAGTAAGGATCGTTCCCATAGAGAGATGTGTAGTTGATAGGTTATTTGGATCAACAAATTAAAGTAAAAGACAAAGGAGGTTGGTTGAATTAAAGTAAATAAAAAGAATAATAAATAAAAGAAAGATGATTAAGAAATCCTTCGTCTTTACCAAATGTTAAATGAATCAGTATACTTATCTATCTTCCATCAGAATTATTCATCACCAACCGCATAATAGCAGGTACATCTAGCTATCCCCAAAACTCCTTGTATCACCAGATAACAGGTACTGTTAGAGCACTGCTCGGTCGAACTCGCAAGTGTTGCTATCTCAAGCTTGTTTGTCAAGTTTGTTTGTCAAAACTATAAGTCTTTATTTCTTGTCTACTTATAGCTATGTCTTGGATTAGGATAGAATGTGTAGTTGAGCTTTAGACTTCACGGCGTTCATCGATTGAAGACGAAAAACTACTAAGGGAGTATGCAGAACTTCATCGACAAAAGGTATGTGGATACTTGAACTTATATATCACTCGGAAGTCTATTTATATTCTATATCTTATTGAGACAAAAGTGATATAGCTATATAGACTTTACATTATACACATTTGATATTTCGAGCTGAGTTTAAATCGCTTACATATTTCTGGAAATATGTGTTCATAAGCGTTCGATTTAACCAAATTCATCTTTTATTCTTGACGAGAGTCAAAAGATGATCATATGAAAATCGCCTGGTAACATCTTACATGATTTGTGTGAGACAGTCGTTTGATGTAGACTCGGAATGTTTCGTATTGATCATTTGATCACTTGAAAATTGCTTTGAAGCTAATAGTATGTGTGAAACATCTATTCTCGTCTTCCAAGAATGTTTCAGTGATTAAAATGGGAGTTTAGAACAATTAATCTTTGATTGGATATAGCAAAGTACGCATACTTGTATGCTAACTGTTCCAAGTGTATTCCTAGTACGGGAATTTAGTATGCATACCCGTATGCGTATTGATTCAACATTTGAGATCCGGGAACTATAGTATGCATACCTGTATGAGTAATGATTTCAACTGAGTTCTGTTTTGTTTCAATTATATAGAAATATAATGCGAAAAATAAATAACACAGATACCAGAAGTTTTGTTTCTGAGGATACCGCAAATGCAGAAAAACCCCGGGACCTAGTCAAGATTTGAACACCACACTTTATTAAGCCGCTACAGACTCTAGCCTACAAGTTAACTTCGGACTGGAATGTACTTGAGACCTAACCAATCTCACACTGATTAAGTTAAAGTCGCGTTCCTTACGCCTCTGAATCCCAGCAGGACTCTACGTACTTGATTCCCTTAGATGATCTCACCCACAACTAAGAGTTCCTACGACCCAAAGTCGAAGACTTGATAAACAAATCTGTCTACCACAGAAATATGTACGAGTTTTTTGTTCCGTCTTTTGATAAATCAAGGTGAAAAGGAACCAATTGATATACCAGACTTATATTCCCGAAGAAAAGACTAGTAATATCAATCACCTCACAATAACCTTAATCATATGGGAGCGAAACATTATATTGTGGAATCACAAAGAATGAGAAGAATAGCTTTGTGATTACTTTTTATCTAACCTACCGGAGATTAAATCTCGAGAAAATCTTAGAGAAGACAATACTCAATATGATAGAACAAAGTAAGATCAGAACACGCAACTACAGAGAAAATAGTTTGGTCTGGCTTCAGAATCCCAATGAAGTCTTTAAGTCGTTAAACTATAATGGTTTTAGGAAAAACCTAGGTTAAAGGAGAATCGACTCTAGTCGCAACTAGTATCACACAGGTGGTGTGGGGATTAGGTTTCCCAGTTTCTAGAGTTCTCCCTTATATAGTATTCAAATCAAGGTTTGCAATCAATGCTACCTTGGTAACAAAATATTCAATATTCACCGTTAGATGAAAACCTGATTAGATTCAAGCTAATATCTTTCAACTGTTATATTGTCTTAGCTTGTTATACATAACTGAAATGTACATTTATTTAGATATGGGTAATCGCACATAAATGTGTACACATTGTTGGCTCAATAATAGTTAACAGAAGTTATCCATATGAACAATTTCGTATCAACCTTGTTCATCTTAATCACAACTAGTTCAAATGACTCCAATGAAACTAGTTATGAAGTTGTTCAATTGAAGCAAAATCGGTTTTGATTCACTCGATTCATGAACATTATAACCACGGTTTGCAAGGATTTTATTCCTTATAAAATAAATGTATTTTTTCATGAGTATGTAAACATACTTAACCCACTCAGCTATGCAAACAGGTACGCATACCTAAGTTCCCGGACTTGGTCTTATTCGCCAGTATGAGTTTCTGACACAAATGACTAGTTTTTATAGAAAGAAGTCATCATCTTGCTTGGCTGAGTTTCCGAGTCCTCTCTTTCTAGAAAATAAGAAAATGAGAAATCTCTTTAAAGGTTACGATTGTGGATATAATCTCTTACAATCCCTTCTTAAAGATCGAGAAGAAGATGTGTGTTCAAAGAATTTTGAATGTGAACATCTTTGTCGAAATCTCTTTTTGTTGAAAGAAGAACTTGCTGAATCTGAAGCGAAATATATCTCTCAACAATGTTGTTTTAAAGACAGAGAAAACTGTTTTCTCTCACGAGAGAAAAAAATGGAGGATGAACTTTCTGCTACTCAGAACAAGGTAATTATGTTGTAAGAAAACTTGAAAAAGTTTAATCTTAGCTCAACAAAATTATCCACTATGTTGGGGGCTTTTAAGAAACATTGTGATACGCGAGGCTCGTGCTATGAAGGAATAGACGCTCCGAGCAGTAGTAAGACTAATTTGTTTGTACTGATAGAAATTTCCTGCAGAAAACTTGCACTAATGGCCAAGGTTAAAAATTATCTTTTACGTCAGAAGCCTCAATAGACAAATGAAGTCAACCTCCTACTCGTATAAGAAAGATTAATAACATTCCCTTCATATGTTATTATTGCGTAAACAAAGGCCATCTTGATAAGAGTGTCGTTTTCCTTTGCGGAATGAAAAACTTCATAACATTCTTATCTGGATGTCTAAGAAAGTAATCAAACAGGTTTCTCATATTACTGGTCATAAATGTCTAACTGTCAGACAAGAAAAGTGTTGTGATGAGCCAAGCCTTGCCTGTAAAGATAACACAAAGGCTTTCTACAATTGTAAAAGAAATTGTGTTATACGGAAAAATGACTGATTTGTTGATCCAATGAGTAAGAAAACTTCTTCAAACTCTTCTTACATGACTGAAGGAAGTGTTGGATCAAAAGCATCGATCGTTCCCGAGTATATTCATTGAAAATGCGGGGGTCTAACAACCACACCCAATAATTCGTTTGGAAATCTGAGAGGACTTACTCCAATATACTTTCGAGAGAATCAAGTAGACAGTCAGACTGAATCTAGAGAAAAGTATATCAAAGAGTTTTATACCTCTAACTCTTAATTCAATCCGTAATCAGCAAATAGAAATCTGTGATCCCGATTGAATATTAGAGAAGTAAACTTGAATGGTACCAAAGACCAATGTTCAAGATCAATCAATCTCAATCAACAACGAAAGGTTGCATTTCCTAATTGATCGATACAACGCACAACCTGTGATATTTCAATTATATAACAAAATATAATGCGAAAAATAAATAACACAGACACCGGAATTTTGTTAACGAGGAAACCGCAAATGCAGAAAAACCCCGGGACCTAGTCCAGATTGAACACCACACTGTATTAAGCCGCTACCGACACTAGCCTACTACCAATGAACTTCGGACTGGGATGTAGTTGAACCCTATTCAATCTCACAATGATGCAAGGTACAGTTGCGCTTCTGATGTCTCTGATCCCAGCAGGATACTACGCACTTGATTTCCTTAGCTGATCTCACCCACAGCTAAGAGTTGCTACGAACCAGAGTCGAAGACTTGATAAACAAATCTGTCTCACATAGAAAAGTCTATAGATTGAATAAATCTGTCTCCCACAGAAATACCCAAGAGTTTTTGTTTCGTCTTTTGATAAATTAAGGCGAACATGAACCAATTGATAAACTGGACTTATATTCCCGAAGAACAACCTAGTATTATCAGTCACCTTACAATAATCTAAATCGTATGATGGCGAAACTAGATATTATGGAATCACAAACGATGAGACGAATATGTTTGTGATCAAGTTTTATCTTGCATATCGGGGAAATTAATCTCGAGCAAATCTTAGAGAAGATACTACTCAAACGATAGAATCGGGCAAGATCAGAACACGCAACTATAAGAGAAATATTTGGGTCTGGCTTCACGATACCAATGAAGTCTTTCAAGTATTTAACCTACAAGGTTTATGAAAACTTAAGGTTAAAAGAGAATCGACTCTAGTTTATGCAACTGGTAACACACAGGAGGTGTGGGGATTAGGTTTCCCAGTTGCTAGAGTTCTCCTTTATATAGTTTTCAAATCAGGGTTTGCAATCTAAGTTACCTTGGTAATAAAGCATTCATGATTCACCGTTAGATGAAAAACCTGATTCAACCAAGCTAATATCTTTCAACCGTTAGATCGAACTTAGCTTGTTACACACAAATGAAATATGTCCTCATTTAGGTTTATGAACCGTACCTAAACGTGTACACCATGTTGACTCATCAATAGTTAACCGAAGTTATCCGTATGATTAATTCAAATGACTCAAATGAAACTAGTTAAAGAGCCATTCCATTGCTATATTCTCATAGAAGTATACAAGAAAACAATTGAAGCAAAATCGGTTTGATTCACTCGAATCAATTCATGAACATTATAGCCACGGTTTGCAAAGATTGCATTACTTATTATATAAAAGTATAAGTTCATGTACACAACCGATTTTAGAAAGTAACTGTTGATGGTGGTTTTCGGTTTAGGGCTAAAATCATGAAACCCTGTATTTTAATACGTTATCTTCCTGCAAAGGAACAAAATCCATTTGGAAGTGATGAGTGCATAAACCTTTTCACTTACATATGTATTGATAAATTCAACATATTCATTGAAATTTATCCAGAATAGTGCATGAAGCAACAATCCCAGATATTCTGTAAATTTTAATCTATTGAATTATTTACTAATGCATTGCCTGCCTAGTATTTTTCTATGCAATGTTCCCAGCTGAACTCTCAATATTGGCATGACATGACGATTAATGTTCGCTCGCATCAGGGTAGCATGAATCTCCCGAAGTGTTAGTATTGAGACCTACATGAAAACACTCACGTAGGCCACACCACTCTCTATAAAGAGATCAGCGTGTTTACACACTTTTTTAATTAAAAGTTAGCGCGATCGAACGCGTTTAAATTCCTTAAGGAAAATATAGACTGTTCATATCAGTCTCAAGAATGATCACAGCCACACGATTTGGCCGAGCGATTCAGCAAGCCTAGATTACTCCTGGTGGAACTAGGCAATCACCGTATTGACCACCGGCGGGCCCAATAATTCCCTAGTCAATCGAGTCCTATTTAGTTCATTCACAAGCGCTTCAAACGCTAACCCAAACATGGGTGTTCGCTCTACTTGAAAATAAGCTCAAACGAGTTAAGACCGGCAAATACGGTATCAAAAAAATCATGATTGTCCAACTTAGCCAGCCTAGTTGGACGACGTAGATCGCATCTTGAACGATCAAAAAAGCGCTGGCGTGTTCACCGGCGACCCAGCTACACCCGTGGTTGATCTACTTTCTCATAGCAATCCAAGGGCGTATAGAATCGTTCACCCAAAGTAGGGTGAACGCGCTGCTTTGAAACCCTAATTGGTGTTTGCGGCAGTATATTACTGCGGAAAATCGATCACGACCATCCATCTTCGCCAGCCGAATCGAGCGGCTTAGCTCTTATTTTATATGGCCTAGGAGATGTCATCATGCTCATCGGTAACCCATCTTTGCACATGGACGATCGACCTATTCGAACTAGCACTCAGTGCCTCAAATCGCTCACCCAAAAAGAGGGTTGGTCGCGCGGACCCTAAACCCTAAAATTGCCTCAATGGCAATACAAAACTGTCGCAAATCATCTCGTACATCCAACTTCGCCAGCCTAGTTGGATGGTGTATATTTATTTTCAGAAAACTAACAAAGCAGCATTGTGATCACCGGCCATTCTTCCTCCACAAGGAGCGATCGACCAAGTGATAGCACGCCCATAGGGTCCTCAAACGATCACCGAAAGATGGCCGGTCGTGCTACTTTTAAGACGCTCAATCCGTGACTGATTCGATCGAGCTCAAAAACATCGATGCTTCTAGCACATCGATTATTTTCAGCTGCTTGCTTAAAAGGACACATCGATTATAAGCGATGTCTATAAATATTGGTGATAGGCGCCAAATATTGCATTATTTATCATCGTTTTATTGGCACTTATCCCATTTTGCATACCATAATTCCCCCTTTTGTAATGAATTTTGTATTTTACTCTCCTCAAGGATAATTACTTAATGTTGTTTAATTTTGTATTTTTAGGTACCAAATAAAGACTAGATGAGTTGCGGAGCCAAAAGAGCAAAGACACGGGAGAAAGCCGGTGGAATCTCTAGCGGAAAAGAAGTGAAGAATGTGTTATGGAAGACTCAAGGATAAAAATGGGCTTAAAAAGGAAGAAATTGTTCTTAAAGAAGAAGTGGGCTCAAGATTTCCTAAGCCCAAATCCAATTCCTAAGCCCAAATCCAATTCCTAAACCCAAATCCATATCCTAAACCTAAAATTCAATACCCAAACCCGTTTTCCTTCTTAACCGTAAGATTGGATCCATTCCATCATCCAACGGTCGCTGCGTCATCATGCATCAGATTTCGATGCACCTTACCAACACTACAGCACCTAACTCCATCTTGAGCCGTTAGTTTCGTTGTATTTTTGCATCCAGCGGTCGCTCCTCGCTCCCTTCCATCTCGCCGTTAGATCGATCTATCATTTCCGCATCATACGGCTCAGCTTCGCGAAACATCGAGATTTGATGAGCCCGCTCAACACCCAAACAACCAAATACCTATACCCGCAAAACAAACACGCCCTTCATCCCAAACCCATCGACTCCATCTTCTCCATTCCTCTACAGCAACCATCACCACCACCATGTCCGCTCAACCACCTCCATCACTGTACCCCATCAATCAGCCTCCCCCTCCATCACTAAAGGACACCACCATGATACTCTCTAGCTCCTTCTCTCTCAACCCTTTTTTCTTTTCAAAAACAGTGAACCTAGAAACTAGGTTTGAGAGAAACAGAGTTAGTGAAATCAAACCACCAATTACGGAAGAGGAGAAGCGATAGAAGAATGGGTCGAGACCATTGATTGATTTCAGAGATTAGGTAAAGGTCAATTTTAGATTTTTTTGTAAACCCTAATTTTACCGATTTGGGGATTTTGGATTTTTTTGTTGTAACTGTAAAAGGGTGTTAGGGGTTGAAAAATTGGGCATCTCTGGGCTAGCCAGTGAGCACTATTTGCAGTTCAATATTAATTTCGAAATTCATTTTCAATTCATGTTGAATCTCTCTTATGCATAAAGGTTGAATGTGAATTGTATGCTGTGTAATGTGGAGCATGTTTATACCTGTTAGTATCATGATTACAAGCATGTCCATGTTCTAATTCACTTGCTAGGGTTTAGAGGAAGCTCTTGATCATATGCTAGGAATGTTAATGTATTTGTATGTTCTTTTATTGAGCTGAATTGCCTTAGGATGAATGCTTAGCCATTTGGGCTACCTGCTTGTGATCACCTGTGCTGTTAGAAGACAGCTGATACTAGGAGTGGAGCTAGGTCTTTGGCCAAGAATTCAATCCACTAGAGAGACTGCCTTAAGCTAAACTAGCTAGAGAAGCTAAATGCCTGTGATTAGTTGTGCTGATTAAAGACAACTGATGCTAGGGGTAATTTTGCTAGGATAGTTAGTAGAATCCTCATTGTAATCTTTCAGGAAAGAACAAGACATACATTGCATCATAATTTCCTTAGCCTAGGGTCAAGTAGTGGAATCAAAAGCCTTAGTACCTTCCTTTGAACTCAGATAACCTTAGAAATTTAGAAAACTTTAGCAAATCCTCCAAGTCCCTGTGGACAAACCTCTATTTACATTCTATCTTCATCAAGACCCTGTATACTTGTAGGTAAAACATAGGTTGTAGTTTTTAGGTCTCATTCCTTGAGCTACCAATTGGTTTCACAAATAATTTATTATTTGACCTAAAACCATTGTGTGCTTCTTTCAGCGAGGAGTCTCACGACTCGACCCACTTACTAGAGACATCAAACATGTCACAAACTGGGGGATACTCATTGGGTATTGGTCTGATGGTTTACAGCGTGCAACGCGCCCATTACGAGAAAGTGTTAGGAAAGACGGACGGTTAACAGTAATGAGAGTAGCGGGTGAACGTGTGATCAGTCTTCCCTAATAACGGAAACACGATGATCACCACCTTCTGCACAACTCCACTTCTTCATTACTTAACTTCCTCCACTTCCTACGAGATCAGGATGCGCTCGAACATGACTTGTATAAATAGGATTTCAACCTATTTCCGAAAAACGTACAAGGGTTATCAACACAAGTAGCCAAAAACCATTTTCTGATACGAGTCATAAAACAACCACACCTTCATAATTCAACATTCTGATCTCAAACACCTTCTTCGCTTCCTTACCTAAGATCAACCCTCTTCCTTCACCTTGTGACCGAATTGAATCTGGAACGACCATTTCTTGGTTTAGGCCAGAGTCTTACAGATTGATCTCTCGAACTCAAAAGTGCTCCTGTGCAGTACATTTGTTTAGGGTTTGAATACGTTTCTCATTAACACACCAAAATTTACCAAAAACAGCAGAATCAGTTTTTACCCAAAAACAGTAACCCACTCAAGCATGCAAACGGGTACGCATACTTAAGTAGCCGGACCAAATTTGGGTAATGCAAGTACGCGAACGGGTGCGCATACTACTTACACTTCCAAACTCCAGCATAATTTCACGGAGGTGAACTTTCCGCCAGTATGCGTAAGGGTACGCATACTTGCCCAGACATCAGCAACCACCAGTACGCGTACGGGTACGCATACTTCAGGCTCCCGATTTTGGACTTGCACAATAATGTGATTTACACACTATGTTTATCTCCAAACATGGTTACATGATTCTAAACTCTTTATTTCAATCATTGAAACTTTCTTAGAGGATGTCAATAGTCGTTTTCACAATATTATTAGCATCAAAGAAATTTTCAAGTTATTGAAATTATCATAATGAAACATTCCAAGATTACACCAAATTATTGTATTACACAAAACCATGAAGATGTTACTCGGAAATTTTCATATGATCATATTCGGAATTTCGTCACAAATATAAGATTAACTTGGACAAAGCGAAAGCTTGCAAACACATATTTCGAGAAATATGTAAGCGAGTTATACTCAGCTCGAAATCTTAAATGTGTATAATAGAAAACTATATCGTAACACGACTTATGTCTCAATATAGGAGATTGAGTAGAAATATACTTTCCAAGTGATAGATGAGTTTCAGTCTCACATACATTTTGTTGATGAAGTTCCACAAGCTCCCCTTAGTAGTTCTTTGTCTTCAAATGATGAACGTCGTGAAAGCTAAAACTCAACTACACAATCTATGTCCTAGTTCGAGACAACTAAATAGGCTAGAAATTAAGACTTATAGTTCTGATCAACATTGAAAAACATGCTTGAGATACCAATGCATGCGAGTTCGACCGAGCAATGCTCTAACAATCTCCCCCTTTGTCAATTTTAGTGACAAAACTATCAACACATATGGATTACAAAATAAATAAAACTTTGTAGCTTCTCATCCAAATGTTAGATCTCCTTGGCATATTCAACACAACTCGAAATCTTCGTCACTTCCAAGTACTCCATGATTCTAAACGTGTTCAACTCAGCATCATAGTTGTTGAAGATCCGTAGCGATAACAATGAGAAAAAAACTGCTCTCGAACATTGCTATACAATTTCATAGTATTATTACACAACATCAAAGTTCAATTGTATCACAACTTTGACAACAATACTATGGCGATATGTATCACTCCCCCTTAATGAATACATCATCTCAATATGAAAACCACTCCCCCTTACATAATGATTCGTAAACCATATGTATTTGTAGTATGAAACTACACATTAATTCTCCCCCTTTTTGTTAATATAAATTGGCAAAGGTACGAAAACTAGTGGGATCCTCATGAAATTTCCATAGAGATTCATCATGACCAAAAGAGAACAACATACCAACAAATTTAGATGCAATCATAAAGCCTAAGATAAATTCATTCATCAAGGAGTTTATAAAGATACAAGATAACCCTTATAGTATTCCACACCCGCACTCCCCACAAAGATATGGCGATTAAGCACAAGTTCAAAAAGAACTCTCCCCCATAAAATGTTATTCCCGAAAGAACAACAAATGCGACCTTTCTTTTACAAGAAAAGAAGGATTTCTTTGAATATAACCAAATCACATGAAAACATGAATTTGTATCCAAAAATATCAATTGAATCAACCACAAAAATGATCAAATTTAATTGGTCATGCTCGACATAAGAAAACTTACGGAGCAACACAGTACATACACAAATATGTGGATCAGGCGAGATCAATACTGCGGAATAAACAAGAATTCATTCTATTTTTCATCACTATTTTCACAATGACATATAATAGACTTAATCCTTGTAAACAAAAGTTCATCCTTTCTTCCATCAATATTTGCATAATGACATAAAAGGCTTAACTTTTGTATTGTGAAAAGTTCATTCTATCTTTTATCAATACTTTCATACCGACATGTAATAGAGATAACTTTTGAACAGTTATGGGACAGTCAAGGTTCACGGACGTAAAAAACATATCCCATAACAATTTGCAATATATAAAACCATAAAGATTAATACTGCAAAAATCATCTTCCAAATAACATAGAATTTAAATAATTAAATCTAAAAACATTGAAGATGAAAACGTTTGGAACTAGCTATGTGTAAACACAATAATGGCTATTCCAAACCCTAGTAATCCTTCTAAACAAAAACAAGAATACAAATTCGCATAAGAAGTTTCCTAGCCAAAATCAGCAACTAGAGAACGGACAAGGGCGAGTTCATCAGTTGCTTTCTTTAGATCCTCCTTCAGAAAAACTAGATTCTTTGATGCAATCTCAAGATGTTCACGCACGACCTCAAAATATTGAAGAAGATTTCCAACCAATTGAAGACAAATATGGATTGGAAAATATTTTTCATGATCAATTGCTTTATAGAAAATAACAGGAATGGGATCATCATCAAGCTCAAAGGCTTTATCATCAAATTTGTCTTCCTTTTTGCATCCTTCCATTATGCCCTTGCTCGATCAAACCCAGAAGAGATCTGTCGTTACCGTACCAGTATATACCAAAGAGAAAGACTCTTGACATATATTTAAAGGATTTCTACAATAGAAGCCTAGGGTTTCTTACAAATGTTTGGTAACAGACCGGGTGCACAGGATAATGGTTATGACCCAAACAACAGGGCCAGTGAACCGATGGAGAAAACAGTTTTTGAACCAGTAGCGGGAGTTTTTAACAACGTGACTCGACTGTCATTTTTGGAAGAACAAACTAGAGTTCTTAAGAAGGCATTAGGTGTACAATTTAAAACCAAATTGTCCGGAGCAAAGCACGAGAAAGGAGATCGATATCAACACAAAAAGTACAACATAGACCATTTGTCAAGAAGAAGGTATCTTCTCCAGAGTTATGTGTATCTTCTCATTGGTCCATGAAGAGGATACACATAAGGAAATATCCAGGTTGTATGTTGGTGAACATGAAGTTCATCAGAGGTATTGACACATTCCTTTTTACTCTCTTAACCTATAACAAAATTATTATGCACATCTTCAAAAGAATTATCAAGATAAGGACATGAATTACCTGAATCAACTTCTTTTCTCACCTTCTTGATCTTGCGCTTGAGGCCGTTGATACTGGTCTTGAGTTCTGAAACACGATTGTTGATGTGAATGTAGTCAGGAACACTTATTTTGGAAGCAATATCATTGTTGAGGGAAAGAGAGAGTTTTGAAGAAATTTTCTTTCTTCGATTTCTTTTTCTCCTTATAGGTATTTCAGAGTTATCAGTCATCCACATAACATTGTTCTTTTTATAATTGTAAACAGAAGAATTGTTATGTTCACAGTCAGAAAGTGGCTCATTACAACACTTTTCTTGATTGTGGAATGAATCTTTAACTGAACACTTAGGAACAGGTTTGATTACTTCTTTAGACATCCAGATGAGAATGTTATGAAGTTTTTCATTCCGTAGACGAAGATGACATTTTCTTTCTATGTCAATAATAGCAGTTGACAGGACTGTTTTTATCCATTCTCAACTGAGTCGTCTTTGTATACTGATGAATTTTATTTCCAGGTACATCTGTAGCTGTAGATTGAAGAGGATACTTTGCTTTTACAAAAAAAATCTTACCAGTATTTGGAGCATTTATTCCTTTATAGCCCATTCCATGTGTATCATGAGGTTTTTTACATGCTCCAAGCATAGAAGACAGTTTTGTAGAGCTAGAATTGAGTTTTTTCAATTTCTCTTCCAAAGCTTTGAACTTTTCAAGACCAGCACTAAGATCAGTTTCCAATTGTTTTTATCGATATAGAAAAATTTCTTCTTTGACATTCAAACATTTTTGTTGGGAGTCATATCTTGATTCGGTTTCTGCAAGTCTTTTTTTCAACACAAAGAGATTTCGACGAAGATCATCACATTCATACTTCTTTGAACATATATCCTCGTTAAGATTTTTAATAGTAGCTTGTAATAAACTATACCCACAATCGTACCCTTTAAAGATTTTTCTCAATTTTTTGTTTTCTATGTAGAGAGGAGTTAGGAATTCAGCCAAACATGATGTTGACTTTTTTCTCTTTAGAAGACGATCAAAAAGAATGATGTACTGTGAGACTTCTTCTTCGACATTTTGTCCTTCTTCTGAATCACTATCATCAGTGAGTTCATCTAACTGTTCATCAAGACGAGCCTCCCAGTTAGAAGTGGATTTATAAGATGACGGAGTCGTAACAGAATTCTCAATGGAACCAGAATTTTTATACAAGACGTCCATATCATATCGCTACAAACACAGACTTATAAGATCTTTAACGTGTTTTCGTGCTCTGACACCAATTGAAATGCGGGGGTCTAACAACCACACCCAACAATTAGTTTGGAAATCTGAGAGGACTTACTCCAATATACTTTCTAGAGAATCAACTAGTCAGTCAGACTCAATCTAGAGAAAAGTAAACCAAAGAGATTTTATATTTCTAACTCTTAATTCAATCTGCAATCAGAAAATAGAAATCTGCGAGCCCGATTGAATATTAGAGGAGTAAACTTGAACGGTATCAAAGACCAATGTTCAAGGATCAATCAATTCCAATAAACAACCAAAGGTTGGATTTACTAATTGATCGATACAATGCACAACCTGTGATATTTCAATTGTATAACAAAATATAATGCGGAAAAGATATAACACAGACACCAGAATTTTGTTAACGAGGAAACCGCAAATGCAGAAAAACGTCGGGACCTAATCCAGATTGAACACCACATTGTATTAAGCCGCTACAGACACTAGCCTACTACCAATGAACTTCAGACTGGATTGTAGTTGAACCCTAATCAATCTCACACTGATTCAGGGTGCAGTTGCGCTCCTCACGTCTCTGATCCCAACAGGATACTACGCACTTGATTCCCTTAGATGATCTCACTCACAACTAATCGTTGCTACGACCCAGAGTCAAAGACTTGATAAACAAATCTGTCTCACACAGAAAAATCTATAGATTGAATAAATATGTCGCCCACAGAAATACCCAAGAGTTTTTGTTCCGTCTTTTGATAAGTCAAGGTGAACATGAACCAAATGATAAACCAGACTTATATTCCCAAAGAACAACCTAGTATTGTCAATCACCTCACAATGATCTAAATCGTATGATGCCGAAACTAGATTTTATGGAATCACAAACGATGAGACGAAGATGTTTGTGATCACGTTTTATCTTGCCTATCAAGGAAATTAATCTCGATCAAATCTTAGAGAAGATAGTACTCAGACGATAGAATCGAGCAAGATCAGAACACGCAACTACAAGAGAAATAGTTGGGTCTGGCTTCACAATCCCAATGAAGTCTTTTAAGTCGTTATCCTACAAGGTTTATGAAAACCTAAGGTTAAAGTAGAATCGACTCTAGTTTATGCAACTAGTAACACACATGAGGTGTGGGGATTAGTTTTCCCAGTTGCTAGAGTTATCCTTTATATAGTTTTCAAATTAGGGTTCGCAATATAAGTTACCTTGGTAACAAAGCATTCATTATTCACCGTTAGATGAAAAACCTGATTCAACCAAGCTAATATCTTTCAACCGTTAGATCGAACTTAGCTTGTTACATACAAATAAAATGTACCCTCGTTTAGGTTTATGAATCGTACCTAAACGTGTATACCATGTTGACTCATCAATAATTAACCAAAGTCAGCCATATGATTAACTCTCATATCAACCATATTCATCTTAACCATAACTAGTTCAAATGACTCAAATGAAACTAATTTGCTATATTCTCATAAAAGTATACAAGAACATAATTGAAGCAAAATCGGTTTGATTCACTCGAATCAATTCATGAACATTATAGCTACGGTTTGCAAAGATTGTGTTCCTTATTATATAAAAGTTTAAGTTCTTGTACACAAACGATTTTAGAAAGTAACCCACTCAAGTATGCAAATGGGTATGCATACTTAAGTAGGCGGACCAAGTTTGGGTAACGCCAGTACGCGAACGGGTGCGCATACTACTTACACTTCCAAACTCCAGCAGAATTTCACGGAGGTGAACTTTTCGCAGTATGCGTAAGAGTACGCATACTTGCCCAGACATCAGCAACCTCCAGTACCCGTACGGGTACACATACTTCGGGCTCCCGGTTTTGGACTTGCACACTAATGTGATTAACACACTGTGTTTATATCCAAACTTGGTTACTTGATTTTAAACTCTTTATTTCAGTATTTGAAACTTTCTTAGAGGATGACAATAGTCGTTTTCATAATACTATTAGCATCAAAGCAATTTTTAAGTTATTGAAATTATCATAATGAAACATTCCAATATTACACCAAAGGATTGTATCACACAAACCATGAAGATGTTACTTGGCAATTTTCATATGATCATATTCAGACTTTTGTCACGAATGTAAGATGAACTTGGCCGAAGCGAAAGCTTGCCAACACATATTCTGAAATATATAAGCGAGTTAAACTCAGCTCGAAATCTCAAATGTGTGTATAATAGAAAACTATATCGTAACACGACTTATGTCTCAATATAGGAGATAGAGTATAAATAGACTTTCCAAGTGATAGATGAGTTTCAGTCTCACATACCTTTTGTTGATGAAGTTCCACAAGCTCCCCTTAGTAGTTCTTCTTCTTCAAGTGATGCACAACGTGAAAGCTAAAGCTCAACTACACAATCTGTTTCCTGTTCAGAGACATCTAAATAGGCTAGAAATCAAGACTTATAGTTTTGATCACTAACATTGAAAAACATGTTTGAGATAGCAACGCATGCGAGTTCGACCGACCAATGCTCTAACAATATCAACAATCGTGTTTCGGAACTAAAGACCAGTATAAATAAACTCAAGCTCAGCATTAAGAAGGCAAGGAAGGCGACAACTTCGGGTATCTCTTGTCCTCCTATCGTTGTTTCTCTTGAGACTAACTCTATTGACTTTCCTGATGATACTCAAGAAAGAAAAAAGTAAAATGTCAATACCCTTGATGATCTATATTCTCGTCAAATTACAAGTTGACTGCTTACAAATGTGCATACTCTTTGAGACCGTGTGAGGATGCTCATAATTCTCAAGAAGCTCTTCTTCTTGACAAAGTGGTCTTTGTTGTATCTGCTTTTCTTTTTTTTGTTAAAATAAAAATATAATAAAAATGATCATCTTACTATTGACCCTTGTTCTAGTTAATTATTACATGATTTAATATAATTGATCAATAACTCTTGAGAAAATTCTCTTTGTTGCTCACTTTGAAAATCTCAGTTTCTCTCCTTAATGATAGTTGATCTGTTTATTTCAAAATTACCTTGTGCTCTATTTCTGAGCTAATTTGTTCTGTCTTTAAAATTTGCGTTTATCTAAAACATACTTCTAAAATTAGGCTTCATTTGGTTACTTTTGTTTCGAACCCGGTTCATAACCAAGAAAGTTCGTGCACCCGGCCCTTTCCGAACGTAAACCAGTAACCCTAGGGTTTCCCTATGAAATATCGTATATATATCATGGACTCCTTCTGATATATATACTCGTTCTGTAACATCAAGATTTCTTGATATTTTATGGTGTGCACAATGGATGGAGGCAAAAAGGATGACAAAGTTGAAGAGGGCAAAGTCATTGAGTTTCACGAGAACCCTGTTTTCATAACCTGCTACCATGCAGTCGATCATGAAAAAGATCGTCCAGTTCAGATGTCATCTCAATTGGTTGGAAATCTTCTTCGAGATTTTGAGGTTGTTCGTGGTCAACTTGAATATGCAACAAAGAATCTTGAATTTCTGAATATTGAACTGAAGAAAGCAACCGATGAACTTGTTTTTGTTCGATCCCTGGTTGCTGATTATGTTTAAAGTTTTATTTTATCTAGGAAACTTCTTGTGAGAATTTATTCTTGTGTTTTAAGAAAGATAACTAGGGTTTGGAATGGCATATATTGTGATTACATATAGCTTTTGCCAACGATTCTCATCTTGCAATGTTTTTAGATTATTTATTTAAATTCTAAAGTTTATTTGGAAGATGATTTTGCAGTATTAATCTTTATTGGTTTTATATATTGCAAATAATATTATGGGATACATGTGTTTACGTCCGTGAACTATGATTGTCCCATATATGTCAAAAGTTAAGTCTATTGTGTCATTATGCAATTTTTTTTTGCTTAACAATTGAATTTTTATTAAAAAAATAAAGGAGTTAAAAAGGATTACAACCAAAAGGATTAAAAAGGAAACAAAACTCAAAGCCTTAATGAGGCCCTTTCCTAACAAAATCTAAAATAAACTTGATATGGATTTTCCAGACTATTCAAAAAAGATGGTTTACTGGTAAAAAATATTTTTTCTCCTCTCCTGAGAGAAGCTCCTTTCTTTGCTGCTTTGTCAGCTGAGAAGTTTGCTTCTCTGTAACTGTGAGTAAAGCTCCAAGAATTAACACCTGTACAAATCCTACTTCATCTTGTAGCATCAAACCAAGGTATCTTCTGAGATTTGAAAGCAGTTATCACTGCATTAGAGTATGTTCTGAAGACAAGGTTATAGAACCCACTCTCCTGCAATTAAGACTGCAAACACCTCTGCATAATAACTTGTAGAGATCCCCAGACCACCTGAAATTGCAATTACATATTCACCTTAGTTGTTTCTTCCAACAATTCCATAACCAGAGCTACCTGGGTTTCTTCTAGAAGCCCTATCACAACACAACAATAACTACCCATGTTCTGGTAAATGAAAGAAAACTTCTTTTATAATACTCCCTCCGTCCCGCTATTAAGTGACCTAGTTTAAGTTTGCACAATTTTTAAGGCAAGTAAGGAAAAGACTATTTTTAAGCATTTTTTACAATTATACCCTTATGGATAATAACTAGTGAAATTTAGAAATGATTTATCTCCCAAACTACTCCACGGATGTTCGCAAACTTCATACCATTGGAAAGCATTTTAAAACACCTACATAACGAATATAAACATGTCTATCAAATTATGAATATTCCTTATATTTTTTACGATTAACTAAAAGGATAGTTTTAGAAATATCTCCTTGTTTAGTGATATAGGTCACTTATTAGTGGGACAAAATCTAAAATCAAATAGGTCACTTAATAGTGGGACGGAGGGAGTAATATTCTTAACCTTCCTGGCTTTCATACCAAATGTTCTCAGCACCTGTAAGTCATATTGACTGTTCCACATTGTAGAATTCATCCTCACCTCACATTCAGATACATCATGATGGATTTTCTTCTTGATGACATCCAGGTTACATTTTCTATTATCAAATAAACATTCATTCCTAAAAAACCATATCTCCTTCATAGTAATAAATAAAGCCAATCTCCATAATTCTTTGATAGCAGGGATTTTGTTGTTAGCAATCTGGAGTATTTCTACAATTGATCTTGGATTAATGAAATTTAATATTCCACCAAGCCATTTCTAAATAAGCTCACTAAAGTTACAGTACCAAAGAATGTGTTTTCATGTTTCCTCCTCCTTCCTACAGAAAATGCACCGACATACCATATTGAAGTTCCCCTTTTTCATGTTTTCATCAGTTGCACAAATATTTCTTACTAATTTCCATATTGTACTAGATATACTAGGATGTACAGATTTATGCCATACCTTTTTAGTCTGATGCACTCCACTGCAGATGAGACTGTGAATTCTCTTGTAATTGTACCAGTCCATATTCTCTTGTCATCATCATCACTGATAACTGGTAAATCATTTACCTCAATCATTTCTAGCATTTCATTTGGCAGAATCCATTCTCCATCCAAAAGAAAATCTGAAACTTTCATTTTAGGGAACTGCAGAATATAAGAATTATCAGGATACATTTCTTGCAGAGTTCTTTCCAACACCCATTTGTCATTCCACACAGAAATGTCAAAACCTTTACCAACAATCCATCTAGTCTTATCCTCCACTTCCTCAATTATCCGGTTTATTCCTGGCCATATAGAATATTTCTTGTAATATGCAATCCAATCTCCATTTTTATTTTGAAACTTAGCCTGGAAAAATTTGGACCATTCATCTTATCCATTTTGCATCTTCCAAAATAACTTCATTAACAAAACTTTATTAATAATCTCTAACCTTTTCAACCCCAGACCACCTCCACTTATTGGTGCACAAGTTTTATCCCATTTCAAGGTTATTCTTTCCTACCTGAAGGGTCACCTGACCATAAAAAAATCTTAATTATTCTTTCAGATTCACTTATTACTCTCTTAGGGCACTTGTAGATAGACATGTAGTAAATGGGTAAGCTACATAATATGAACTTCACCAGAATGAGTCTATCTGGAATGATAATAACTTCCCCTTCCTACCAGCCAGCCTATCTTGCATCATGTCAACAACACTCCATGCATGCTGAGATTTAATGCACCTTGGAATTAGCATCACCCCCGGGTATTTGTCAGGAAATTCAGACAGTGCAATATTACATTCTTCAAAAATTTGTAATCTTCTACTATCACTTGTACCACCAATGAAACACTTACTCTTCTCCAGATTTACCACTTGACCAGAGGCATTTTGCTATGTCTTTAACAGACTTATTAGTTTTCTAACATTCCTTTTTTCAGCACTGCAGAATAAGAAGATATCATATGCAAAGAAGATATGGGACGGTTAAATGCCACCTCTATTCACCTTTGTTTTCAGATTTCCATCTTGAATCCTTTTGGAAATATTCTTACTAAGAACATCTTCACTTATGAAAAACAATAGGGGTGACAGAGGGTCCCCTGTCTTAATCCTCTCCCTACTTGAAAATACCCTTCAGGTCCTCCATTTACTAACACGGATATTCTAGTTGATTGTGATCATATTTTTAACCAGTGAGTACCTTTATCTGAGAAACCAAAAATGCTTAGAACTTGAAACATAAACTTCCAGCTTAGAGAAACATAAGCTTGAGTGATGTCTAACTTTAGACCAAAGTTACCTTCCCTTCTTTTTATTTCAATCTCATTAATCATTTCAGAAGCAAGAGCAATTTTTTCTTGAATGGTTCTTCCTTTTATAAATGAAATTCATTAGACCAATTGGTTTGAATTGTTTTGCTTTTTTTTTTTTTGCGTTATTCACTTTAGGCAATAACTTCAAAAAGTTAGCATTCAAACCTGATGGTATAACACCTTTTCTCCAACAATATTGAATTTCTTTTGTTAAGTCAGTACCAATTATCTCCCATGAAAATCTATAAAACCATACTGCAAATCCATCAGGACCATGAGCACTTTCTGGGTTTAAATCAAAAACTGCATCTTTGATATCTTTATCAGAAGGAATAGCATCTATCATGTTTTTGTCTTCTGTAGTCACCACCTTGGGAATATTATCCAGAATATCCTCAGCTATGATTACCTCTTGGCATTTGAATTTTTCTTCAAAATGAGAGACTAATTCCTCAGCTATCTTTTTTTGATCAGTGAGAATTTCTCCTTCAGAATTTTCAAGTTCAGTAATCAAATTTTTGGCCTGCCTTATCTTCATATTGACACAATTTATTTTTGAATTTGAAGCACCTTCTTTTAACCACATTACTCTTGATTTCTGCTGGATTATCTCTCTTTGTTGCTGAGTAAGTATTTCCTGTTTACCTCTTGTCGTTACAAGTTTGTTTAACAAGAATGTATTTTCAGGATTTCCATTTGATGCTAAATTTTTTTCCTTAACTTCATCTTCTGCCATCTTCAACTTCTTGTTTTCATCTCCAAACACTGACCAATTCCACTCCTTTAGATCTATTTTCAATCTTTCATTTTACTCATGAATACAAAAACAGGATTGTCTTCCATTTTTTTCTCCCAAGAACTGTTAATAAAGCTCAAGAAACCAGGATGGCTCTTCCATACTTTCACTGCTCTAAAGGGAGTATTACTAGGTTTAGGAATATCAGCATTAACTCCATATAATGTACTATGATCAGAAACACCTCTTACCCCAGCCTTGTATCCCCGACTTGGATATTTTTCTAACCATTTGTCATTAAAAACAGCTCTGTCAAGATTACACACAATTCTTTTTTTCCAGCTCTGTTATTACACCAAGAAAAAATCAAACCAGTTTTAGGAGATTGAATTACACCACTGCTATGAAGATAATTATTGAATTCCAACATGGATATCCTCAAAGTCCTTAGTCCACCCTTCGTTTCATCTTCTCTCATAACTGTATTAAATTCCCCCATAACTAACCATGGTTTGTTTAAACTACTAATATCAACCAAATCATTCCAGAAGTCTCTTCTATTAACTGTTAAAGAAGCAGAATGCACACCTATAATTGAAGTATCACCCACCTCCACTGTTATAGCTTGATCAGATAAAAAACAACAGAAGGTTTCATTATTGCAGAATTCCAAAAAATCCATATATTACCTTTTCTATCTTCCCTTGAGTTATGTATAACTTCAAAATGCATTCCTGGTAACTTCAACTTTTTTACAAAAATCTGCAGTATAATTAACTTTTGGCTCTGCAAGAATCATTAAAGAAGGATTAAAAGAGTGTACTAAACTTCTAAGTTTGTCTTTGGCCTTTATTCTTCTCAGGCCTCTAACATTCCAGAAGATGACTTTCATTTAGAAGATTGGGTTTGAGAAGTTCTTCTCAATATCTCTCTTTTACTACCATTACCAACCAAATTTTTCGCTTGCTGTCTTGTTGTAACAATGCTCAAGGGTTGAGCCTTCTGTTTAACTTAAGGAATGTTTTCATTAATAACCCCTTTTCCAAAAGGTGGAATAACAGAGCATATTGTATTAATATATGGCACCAGAAGTAGCATGTAAAATATTTTTTCCACTGACGGAGCCGGGAATTCAATATAAGAATTAAAGGAATATTCATCCAGTTCTTGTAGTGCATGAAATTTACCTGAATTAGCAATCTGTACTTGAGGAGTTCCTAAATTCTGTGGAGAGCTTGGTTCACTGTTCTCAACATTGGTAAAACAGATATCAAAACCTGAAGCATTCTGTAATTTTCCTTTTGAATTTACTCTTCTCCAAATTTTCTTTGGTTCTTTTGGAATTACTGAAGTATCATTAGTTTGTTCCTGCTCTTTTCTTTTGTTCCTGCACTCTGCAGTTAAGTGGCCTACAATCTTACAATGATAAAAAAACTTAGGCATATTTGGAATATTAACAGCCCTCTCAAACTTCCCATATTTGGATTCAACACAAATTTTGTTTGGTATTGCTTTAGCTAAATCCATTTACACCAAAATACTTGCATAATAACCTACTTCCTTTTTAAGAGTTGATTCATAAACTTTAATTGGTCTTCCTAAAGCCTTCCCAATATGTAATAAGATCTCCTCCTTTCAATATTCTATACTCAAACCAGGAAATTGGACCCAAACATAAGCCAAAGATGTTTTTTAAGTTACTGGATTAAAATTTGGTTCCCATTTCCTTATTTTAAGATGTGAGAATCCACAACCCAATCTCCATCCCAAATATATTTCATATCAGTTTCTAATCTAATTTTATGATAAAAAAGCCTTTACCAATAGGAATTAATTGAATTTTACCTGAAGCGCTCCATTGTCTTCTTAATGATGATTTTGCAACCTCAAATTTTAACTTTACAAAATCTAACCTGCCAATCAATCTAAATTTCTGTTCCTCTAAACTTTCATTTATATCATCATCAAGAATGAAAGATGATGGTTCATCGACATAATTTTCAGATGCAGGATGATTATATTTACCAGAAGTAGGAACGCTAAAATTTTCATCTGTTTGTTTAACAGATCCAGAAACAGATCCACCTGATCGATTTTCTATGTCTTCCAACATATTTACTTTTTTAGTGAACAGAATCATCGTATTTATTAACACCGATCATTGAAATAAACCAGAAAAACACCTGAATTAATGAAGGAATTTGTAAGAAATGAATAGATCGATAATTAAATGTTACATATTTTTCCCGATTCAATCGTCTGATTCAGACCGATTTGCAGAGCTCTAGGTGATGAAGCTCACTATTGTGTCATTATGCAAATATTGATGGAAAATATAATGAACTTTTGATGTCAAAGATTAAGTCTATGGTATCATTATGCAAATATTGATGAAAAATATAATGAATCTTTGAATATTCTGCAGTATTGATCTTTCCCTGATCCACTTCTATGTGAAAGTACTGTACGGCTCCGTAAGTTTTCTTATGTTGACCATTTCCGATTAAATTAATCATTGAGGTTCCTTTGTGGTTAATTTAATTGAGTTTTCTGGATACAATTCATGTTTCATGTGATTTTTTAGTGTCCAAAGAAATCCTTCTTTTCTTATAAAAGTAAGGTCGCTCTTGTTGTTCTTTCGAGAATGACATTTAATGGGGGACAGTTCTTAATTGAACTTGTGCTTAATTGCAAAATGTTTGTGGGGAGTGCGGTTGTGGAATATTGTAGGAGTTATCTTGTATCCTTATAAACTCCTTGATGAATACACTAAGTTTCGACTATGTGAAATCATCGAAACAAAGTTGATATGTTGTCTTTTAGTCATGAAGTATCTCTACGATAATTTCATTATGATCCCGCTATTTTTCATACCTTTGCCAATTTATATTGACAAATAGGGGGAGAATTATTATGTAATTCACGCTACAAACATTTGGTTTACGGATGATTATGTAAGGGGGAATGGTTTTCATTGTGAGATGAAGTGTTGACTAAGGGGGAGTGATACATATCACCGTAGTATTATTGTCAAAGTTTTGATATAATTGAACTTCGAGGATGTGTAATAATACTATGACACTGTATAACAATAATTCAGAACAATTGTTTTCTTATTGTTATGGCTACGGATCTTCAATAACTATGATGCTGAGTTGAACACGCTCAGAATCACTGGAGTACTTGGAAGTGACAAAGATTTCGAGTAATGTTGAAGAACCAAGGAAATCAAGCATTTGGATAAGAAGCTACAAAGTTTATTTATTTTGTAATCCATATGTATTGATAGTTTTGTCACTAAAATTGACAAAGGGGGAGATTATTAGAGCACTGCTCGGTCGAACTCGCAAGGGTTGATATCTCAAGCTTGTTTATCAATTTTAGTTGTCAAAACTATAAGTCTTGATTTCTAGTCTACGTATACCTATGTATCGGTTTAGGATATAACGTGTAGTTGAGCTTTAGACTTCACGGCGTTCATCGATTGAAGACGAAGAACTACTAAGGGTATCTTGTGGAACTTCATCAACAAAAGGTATGTGGAGAATTGAACTCATCTATCACTCAAAAGTCTATTTTTATTCTATCTCCTATTGAGACCAAAGTCGTGTAGCTATATAGACTTTACATTATGCACATTTGACATTTTTAGTTGAGTTTAACTCGCTTACATATTTATCGAAATATGTGTTGGTAAGCTTTCGCTTTAACCAAGTTCATCTTTTATTCTTGACAAAAGTCAAAAGATGATCATGTGAAAATCTCCTGGTAACATCTTACATGATTTTTGTGAGACAGTCATTTGATGTAGACTTGGAATATTTCGTATTAATCATTTGATCACGTGAAAATTGCTTTGAAGCTAATAGTTTGTGTGAGACAACTATTCTCGTCTTCCAATAATGTTTCAATGATTCAAATGGAAGTTTAGAACAATTATCCTTTGATTGGATATAGCACAGTATGCTTACTTGTATGCTAACTGTTGCAAGTGTATTCCTAGTACAAGAATTTAGTATGCATACCCGTACGCATACTGATTCAACAGTTCAAGTCCGGGAACTATAGTATGCATACCCGTATGCGTACTGATTTCAACTGAGTTCATTCGTGAATGAAAGTATGCGTACCCGTTTGCATACTAGCGAACAAGACCAAGTCCGGAAACTTAGGTATGCGTACCCGTTTGCATACCTGAGTGGGTTAAGTTCTAAAATCGGTTAATTATGTTTACATACTCATGAACAAATACATTTATTTAATAAGTAATGCAATCTTTGCAAATTGTGGCTATAATGTTCATGAATCGATTCGAGTGAATCAAAACCGATTTTGCTTCAATTGTGTCCTGTATACTTCTATGAGAATATAAACAATTGAACAACTACATAACTAGTTTCATTTGAGTCATTTAAACTAGTTGTTATTAAGATGAAAAAGGTTTGATATGAAAGTGTTCATATGGCTAACTTCGGTTAACTATTGTTGAGTCAACAATATGTACACGTTTAGGTACGGTTACCTATATCTAAATAAAGGTACATTTCATTTCTGTGTAACAAGCTAAGACAATCTAACGGTTGAAAGATATTATCTTGAATCTAATAAGGTTTTCATCTAACGGTGAATATTGAATGCTTTGTTACCAAGGTAGCATTGATTGCAAACCCTGATTTGAAGACTATATAAGGGATAACTCTAGAAACGGGGAAACCTAATCCCACACCTCCTGTGTGATACTAGTTGCGACTAGAGTCGATTATCCTTTAACCTAGGTTTTTTGTAAAACCATTATAGGTTAACGACTTAAAGACTTCATTGGGATTCTGAAGCCAGACCAAACTATTTTCTCTATAGTTGTGTGTTCTGATCTTACTTTGTTTTATCGTATTGAGTATTATCTTCTCTAAGATTTGCTGGATATTTAATCTTCGATAGGTAAGATAAAAAGTAATCACAAAGCTCTTCGTCTCATTCTTTGTGATTCCACAATATCTTCTTTCGCTACCATACGATTAAGATTATTGTGAGGTAATTGATATTACTAGGCTGTTTTTCGAGAATATAAGCCCGGTGTATCAATTGGTTCATGCTCACTTTGATTTATAAAAATACGGAACAAAAAACTCGTAGGTATTTCTGTGGAAGACAGATTGATATATTCAATAGACTTTTCTGTGTGAGACAGATTTGTTTATCAAGTCTTCGTCTTTGGGTCGTAGTAACTCTTACTTGTAGGTGAGATCAGCTAATGGAATCAAGTGCATAGAGTCTTTCTGGGATTCAGAGGCGTAAGGAAAGCGAATGCACCTTAATCAGTGTGAGATTGGCTAGGGCTCAACTACATTCCAGTTCGAAGTTAACTTGTACTAGGCTAGAGTCTATAGCGGCTTAATACAGTGTGGTGTTCAAATCTGGACTAGGTCCTGGGGTTTTTCTGCATTTGCGGTTTTCTTGTTAACAAAACTTCTGGTGTATGTGTTATTTCTTTTCCGCATTATATTTTATATATAATTGAAATATCACAGCTTGTGTGTAATTCAATCGATTGGTGAATCCAACCTTTGATTGTTGATTGAAATTGATTGACGCTTGAATATTGGTCTTTGGTACCATCCAAGTTATTTCTCATATTGATCCGGCTCATAGATTTCTATCTCGTCGATTGCAGATTGATTTGAGAAACTATGATATAACTCTTGGATGTATTTTCCTTGATTGAGTATGACTGTCTGGTTGATTCTCTTGGAAATACATTGGAATTAGTCCTTACAGATTGCCGAAACGAAATATTGGGTGTGGTTGTTAGACCCCCGCTTTTTCAGGTACGCTTAGTCACCGGATACTATCCTACTTAGCCGCCTTGAGGCACGCTTACTAGGTATAACTCGATCGAACGCTTTAGGCTTTGTTGAATTTAGGTTTGATCCTAGTAGTTAGAATTAGTACGCTCGGTTCGCTTACTAGTGTTGTCTCCATACATGAATTCTTTAAAGAATCCCTCTGCAAGGTCTCACGTTCTCTACTTGTGTAGGAGATGCACGACAATTACGGATCGCTTCAAATGTCTACTAGTAATAAAATGATCAATAGAATAATCAAATTGTATACTTGACCAATCTAGAAATCAATCTTGAACCCTAATTATTGTTAAAGCACTGTTCGGTCGAACTCGCAAGCGTTGGTATCTCAAGCTTGTTTGTCAAGTTTAGTTGCCAAAACTATAAGTCTTGATTTCTAGACTACTTATACCTATGTCTCGGATTAGGATAGAATGTGTAGTTGAGATTTAGACTTCACGGCGTTCATTGATTGAAGACGAAGAACTATTAAGGGGAGATTGTGGAACTTCATCAACAAAAGGTATGTGGAGACTTGAAATCATCTATCACTCAGAAGTCTATTTTTATTCTATCTCCTATTGAGACAAAAGTCGTGTAGCTATATAGACTTTACATTATGTACATTTGATATTTAGAACTGATTTTAACTCGCTTACATATTTCTCGAAATATGTGTTGGTAAGCTTTCGCTTTAACCAAGTTCATCTTTATTCTTGACGAAAGTCAAAATATGATCATGTGAAAATCGCCTGGTAACATCTTACATGATTTGTGTGAGACAATCATTTGATGTATACTCGGAATGTTTTGTATTGATCATTCGATCACTTGAAAATTGCTTTGAAGCTAATAGTTTGTCTGAGACAGCTATTGTCGTCTTCCGAGAATGTTTCAATGGTTTAAATGATAGTTTAGAATAATTGGATATAAGCATAGTATACGTACTTGCATATATGTGATCCAAGTCCGGGAACCATAGTATGCATACCCGTATGCGTACTGGTTGGTTAATGAAAGTCCGAGTACCTTGTATGCATACTGGTACGCGTACTAGCGTGAGGTTTAGGTCCGGGAATTTCTGTTGAGTTCGGTGGAACTCTAGAACTAGTTTCATTTGAGTCATTTGAACTAGTTATGGTTAAGATGAATGAGGTTGATATGAAATTATTCATATGGCTAACTTCATTTAACTATTGTTGAGCCAACAAAGGTGTACACGTTTAGGTACGGTCACTCATATCTATTTGAAGTCACTTTTCATTTGTGTGTAACAAGCTCGGTTCGATCTAACGGTTGAAAGATATTAGCTTGAGTCTAATCAGGTTTTCATATAACAGTGAATATTGAATGCTTTATTACCAAGGTGACATTGATTGCAAACCCTGATTTGAAAACTATATAAATGAGAACTCTAGCAACTTGGAAACCTAATCCCCACACCTCTTGTGTGATACTAGTTGCGACTGGAGTCGATTCTCCTTTAACCTTAGGTTTTTCCAAAACCCTGTAGGTTAACGACTTGAAGACTTCATTGGGATTGTGAAGCCAGACCCAACTATTTTCTCTATATTTGCATGTTCTGATCTTGTTGTTTTCTATCGTGATTGAGTATTATCTTCTCTAAGATTTTCTCAAGATTTAATCTCCGATAGGCAAGATAAAAAGTAATCACAAACATATGCGTCTCATCGTTTGTGATTCCACAATATCTTGTTTCTCTACCATACGATTAAGATTATTGTGAGGTGATTGATATTTCTAGGATGTTCTTCGGGAATACAAGTCTGGTATATCAATTGGTTCCTGTTCACCTTAATTTATCAAAAGAAGGAACAAAAATCATAGGTTTATCTGTGGGAGACAGATTTATCTATTCAATAGACTTTTCTGTGTGAGACAGATTGGTTTATCTAGTCTTCGACTTTGGGTCGTAGCAACTCTTAGTTGTTGGTGAGATCAGCTAAGGGAATCAAGTGCGTAGAATCCGGCGTGGTTTTAGAGGCTTAAGGAACGCGACTGTACCTTGATCAATGTGAGATTGGTTAGGTCTCAACTACATTCATGTCTGAAGTTAACTTGGAGTAGGCTAGTCTTTGTAGCCGCTTAATACACTGTGGTGTTCAAATATGGACTAGATCACGGGGTTTTTCTGTATTTGCAGTTTCCTCGTTAACAAAACTTCTGGTGCCTGTGTTATTTCTTTTCCGCATTATATTTGTTTATATAATTGAAATATCACAGGTTGTGCGTAAGTTCAATCAATTATGAATCCAAACTTTGGTTGTTGATTAAATTGATTGACACTTGGATATTGGTTTTTGATACCGTCTATGTTATTTCTTATATTCAATCGGGCTCGTAAATTCCTATTTGTTTGATTGCAGATTGAATTAAGAAATTGAGATATAACTCTTTGATATACTTTTCTTAAGATTGAGTCTAAATGTCTAGTTGATTCTCTTGAAAGTATATTGAAGTTAGTCCATACAGATTGCTAAGCGAAATATTGGGTGTCGTTGTTAGACCCCCGCTTTTTCAATTGGTATCAGAGCATGCAAACATGTTTAAGACCTTATAAGTCTGTTTTTGTAGCGATCTGACTTTATGGACAGAAGTGTTATCTCTATAAATGTATCGCCGGTCTTCGATAGCTCGAATTACTTATGGTGGAAAATTTCTATGCGTGCCTTTCTTCAAGCGCGTGATTTTCAATCATGGGTTTACGTTGTTAATGGCTATGATCCTCCGGTTGTTACAATAGGCATTGTAACTGTTCCAAAGGATATTGGTGATTATGATGCCGTCGAGATCATTGCTGTAAAGCAAAATTCTGACGGATTGAATGCAATCATCCATGCCATTACCCCAGATCTTCAGCACCATGTGATTACGTTCTCTCGGTCTAAATATGCTTGGGATATCTTAGAAACCGTATTTGAAGGGAATACCTGTGAAAAAGAAGATGCTTCAAAACCTAAATTTTGATTGGGAAAACCTTCGTATGACAGATGAAGATTCATTTGATGAGTTTAATCATAAAGTGTCTGAAATTGTTAACACATCTTTTGCGTTGGGTAACATTATTCCTGAAAAGGACATTGTGATGAAAATAACCTTGATGTGCTTTCTATAAATACTCTCGTTGGGAAGTTAAAGATCATTGATCATGAGCATGTATCGAAATCTGGAAAGGATATTGCTTTCAAAGCACAAAAGAACACTAAATTACTTGATAAAAGTAAAAGTGTTGGCATCTCTGAAGACGATCCTTCTGAGACTGATTCATCAGATGAAGATCTTGACAAGTAAGTCTCCTTGATCATTAGACGGTTTAGAGATCTTATTTTCAAGAGAAGTAAACGGTTCTCTAGAGATAAACCTAAGTCATCAGTTAAACCTAATAATCGTGTTCCTCCTAAAAACAGGGATACTGGCGATACTGATGACGAGGATATGCCACAGTGCTTCAAGTGTAAAGACTTTGGTCATTTTGCAAATGAGTGTCCAAATCGTAGAAAATGCACTGGAAACAAAGTCTTGCTGCAAATCTTGATGAAATGTCTGATCACTATGATTCTAATGACGACGAAAAATCAAGTGTTGCACTCCTCTGTGAAAATATTGAATTTGAAAATTGTAGAAATACATACATCAATATCGATATTCTTCCGGGAGAAACTTCAACCACCTTGGAGGATAAAATGGATTTCTCTTTGTCTACTGGAAATTTTGTTCCTGATCTTTCAAGTTCTACCATTTTTCTAGCAGCCTGCACAGTCATGGCGTATGAACCATCCTCCACATTGACATGTTCTTATTGTACTCTAAAGGGTCATAAACTCTCCAAATGTGTCAAGTACAAACATAAGATAAGATATGTCAACAAACTTCAATGAAGATAAAATCGATTAGCAAACAAGCTCAAACTTGTTCAGAAATCGTATGAGGTATGTAATCTCATTTCTTCCCGAAGAAGTTAATTTCCAAAGAAAAAATTAGACCGCTAGAGAAAATAATACGGTCTAAACAGACTGTGAAACAAAATTCTAATAATTCCATTCAAGAAGGTTATGGTGGACAAGGGTTTGCACACTTCAGGATTTAGGAAAAGAGAAAAAGATTTTTTTTTCATGGTTCTTCTTTTTGGTCTTGTTTTCACCTTTTTGGAATTCTCCAATCTTTTCATATCTAATTGATATTGAAAGGACTTTACTCTGTTTGATCAATAAAAAGAGGGTTAAAATCGACAATGATGCCTTCTTTAGGGTTGTGAGTTGTGCGTACGTGATCCTTTAGTGTATAAAGGTTCCGTAACCCTATTTTTCTTTTTTCCTTCTCTGAAAACTCTTTTTATCACAAGATTGCTTGTTGATCTGATTTGTGAATTCCTCTCACAATCTCATACTGGTATGGAGAATCCAAGCATTATGTTTTCTGATGGAAAATATGTTAATATGATTGTTAAGCCATCAATCATGAAGGAAAAAGATAAATCTCTTGTACCTTCAACTTTGAAAAGAAAAATGAGGAATCTGAGGAAACCAAGAGTTGTTCCTTCTAATCTACAAAAGTTTTCTAGGGTTCTTGAAGAGTTAAAAGAAACAAGAAAGGATATTCATCAAATAAAGGCTATTGTTTTGAGGACTCTCGAAATTCATAAGGCCCTGGTACGACATCAGTCTAGAAGGTTTGTTGGAATTGACTCCTTTCTTCAGGAACCTTATGTTCCTATGGTTGTTGACGACAATGAGTTTGGGGACGATAAATAATTTTAGAGGCTTTAATGTCTAGGAAAATTCTTATGAGAATTTATTCTTGTGTTTTAAGAAGGATAACTAGGGTTTGGAATAACAATTATTCTTAGTACACATAGCTATTTCCAACGATTTTCACCTTGCAATGGTTTTAGATTTATTTATTTAAATTCTAAAGTTTATTTGGAAGATGATTTTGCAAGTATTAGTCTTTATGGTTTTATATATTGCAACTTGTTATGGGATATGTGTGTTTGCGTCCGTGAACTTTGATTGTCCCATATTTTATCAAAAGTTAAGTCTATCATATGTCTTTATGAAAATCTATATTATAAGGGACAATAGTGTTTTTCCATATGGACGGTTATCTACATTTGGGACACATAAAGGACGGTCTAGATTTAAGTTTTTCAATCTACATTTTTATCATATAAAGAAGGGTTGATATTGAGCCCCAGATTTAAGATTTTCAATTTACATTTTTAGCATCCAAACAGTGATCTAGATTGTGCCACATATTTCATAAGTTTTTGAATTTCCTCTCCACCCTCTTAATGTCATTTATTTGGGAGTTACTTTTCCCATTTAATGTGAAACCATTTCTTTTATTCAAAATTAAATTCCCTTTTAACTTAATCCCTTTTATAATCAAAATCTACATTTTTAGCATATAAAAGAATGGTGGTGCCTCATGCCTAAATTTTTTTGTCATATATGCAATTTAATTTCTTTTTGTTTTTATTCATTAATGTCGTATTTTGTGATAAGGATTTTGTTTCTTCGTTTGAAGTTAAAAGATATTCAAATATGATTGTTCTCTATTCATTTTTACTCTTGTATTAGGTTTTCTAATACCCATTTCATTTAATCTTTTATTTTTTTTATGTTGTCCAATTTAACTTTGACTTCTTCGGCCAAAATCAAGAAGATTTTCATGGAGTGAAAATAATTAACGAAGAAAGCCCCGGTTCCATTGTTATTTCCCTTAGAATTTTTAAATATTTTTTTAACTGTATTGCTACTTCTACTGGAGAGTTTCAACCTCTTATTTGGACTATGTCATGTACATGTTGGTATCAAATGGATTGAGGATTCCTGATTAATATTCTTTTCTTTATATTATATGAACCTTGAAATTACATCTCTTCATACGGTGCAGGCATATCTTAGAGATTTTATTTTTTTGCTTTTTTTTAGGGAAATGTCAGACAAAAATACATTTCCTAGAAATAACTATTTTGGTTTTTGGTATATTGTTTATGGTGTGGATCATTAGAAGCCTTCGCAGTAGATTTATATATCATTATTGTCTAGGAATCTGACAATAAGCAAAAGTTTTTCTAACACGAAATATGAAGGGAAGCCGTTTTTAAGATCCATACTTTTCCACCCCTAGATCCTAAGACTCCAAGAGGATGTGATTTGAATTATATTCGATCAAAAAAAATGCATTAGAATATCAAGAACCATTGATTGACCAGCTTATTCCTACTGATACCCGTATGAGGATTTGATGGGCACATCCTTCATGTAGGATTTTAAAATAGAATGATCACAGAACACCCTCTCATGTGTTACTTCACAATCTTTGGTTGACATCTGATGGTATCAATCAGATTTTCACGTATCACTTGCAAAATTTATGGTTAATGAAAGTTTATTGAAAAATTTTCATACACCAAGTACATAAAAGAGGACCAAAAAATACCATGGAAATACATTACCTCCCTCATAGGTTGACCTAAATATGAAGGGAAGCCGTTTTTAAGATCCATACTTTTCCACCCCTAGATCCTAAGACTCCAAGAGGATGTGATTGGTTTTGAATTATATTCGATGAAAAAAATGCATTAGAATATCAAGAACCATTGATTAACCAGCTTATGCCTACTGATACCCGTATGAGGATTTGATGGGCACATCCTTCATGTAGGATTTTAAAATAGAATGATCACAGAACACCCTCTCATGTGTTACTTCACAATCTTTGGTTGACATCTGATGGTATCAATCAGATTTTCACGTATCGCTTGCAAAATTTATGGTTAATGAAAGTTTATTGAAAAATTGTCATACACCAAGAACATAAAAGAGGACCAAAAAATACCATGGAAATACATTACCTCCCTCATAGGTTGACCGCCGATAGATAGGAATTTAAGAAGGCTACCATAATTGGAACACGTTTTAGGTTTAACAGCCGTTCAGTACCAATAGAATCTAACATACTTCCCTAATTTTCTTCGAAGGTTACACTAATAAAACCAAATGTAAAAATTGATAGAACTATTCAAGCAATGACAAAGGGAGCCTAAAATCGAATGACGGGAAGAGATGAGCAACCACAAGATTTCTTTACTGGGAGACACAGATGTAGTTGAGTTTTCTGGGTTAACGTATACGAATTGGCACTCTAACCGAATTAATAATAATATTATTGGAGATTCACTTTAATTATAATTAGGAATACTAAAAAGTTTCAGTAAATCGAAGTTATTGAACTGCATTCACAGGCATCATCGAATGATTGAAATGGGTAGAAAAACGGTAAATGATAATTTGGTGGTATGGAAATAGGACCATCACATTTTACAACTTCATAAACATAAAAACAATGGTGGAAAAATGTTTCATTTCCAATTTCATTGTTGATAGATCGATCATCAGGTCCATCACACTAACAACTAATGATATAAAGTAATATACATGATACAAATTCATAGTATTGTGAAATTGTCACAATAATGATGTCTTATTCCACATTGAACTCCTAAGGAGTATGATTCACAATAATATAACTAATCGAACAAGTGAAGCAAACACTCTGAATCAAAGCCCGTGCCATTACAGCATGGGTCATATCCTAGTATTGATAAAAGATAGAATGAACTTTTGACGACAAAAGTTAAGCCTATTATGTCATTATGCAAATATTGATGAAGATAGGATGAACTTTTTCATAAAAATATTAAATCTTTTACATGTCTCTATGCAAATATTGATGCGGAATAGAATGAATCTTTTAATATTCCGCAGTATTGGTCTTTCCTCGATCCACATCTTTGTGTAAGTATTGTGCGGCTCCATAAGTTCTCTTATGTGAGCATTTCCGATTAAATTAATCACGGGTTCTCTTGTGGTTAATTTAATTGAGTATTTTGGATACAAAGTCATGTTTCATGTGATTTGTTAATGCCTAAATAAGTCCTTCTTTTCTTGTGAAAGTAAGGTCGCTCTTGTTGTTCTTTCGGGAATGATATTTTATGGGGGAGAGTTCTTATTTGAACTTATGCTTCATTGCCAAGTATTTGTGGGGAGTGCGGTTGTGGAATATTGTAGGAGTATTCTTGTATGTTTATAAACTCCTTGATGAATACACTAGTTTCGGCTATGTGAAATCATCGAAACAAAGTTGATATGTTCTCTTTTGGTCATGAAGCATCTATATGGAAATTTCATTAGGATCCCACTAGTTTTCGTACCTTTGCCAATTTATATTGACAAAAAGGGGGAGAATTAATGTGTAATTCACACTACAAATACATATGGTTTACGGATCATTATGTAAGGGGGAGTGGTTTTCATGTGAGATGAAGTATTGACTAAGGGGGAGTGATACATATCACCATAGTATTGTTGTAAAAGTTGTGATACAATTGGACTTTGATACTATGTAATAATACAATGACACTGTATAACAATGATTGAGAGCTACTGTTTTCTCATTGTTATAGCTACGGATCTTCAACAACTATGATCCTGAGTTGAACACGTTCAGAATCACTGGAGTACTTGGAAGTGACGAAGATTTCGAGTAATGCTGAAGAACCAAGGAAATCAAGCATTTGGATTGAGAGATACAAAGTTTATTTATTTTGTAATCCATATGTATTGATAGTTTTGTCACTAAAATTGAGAAAGGGGGAGATTCTTAGAGCACTGCTCGGTCGAACTCGCAAACGTTTCTATCTCAAGCTTGTTTGTCTAGTTTAGTTGCCAAAACTATAAGTCTTGATTTCTAGTCTACTTAGAGCTAAGTCTCAGATTAGGATAGAAAGTGTAGTTGACCATTAGGCTTCACGGCGTTCATCGATTACAGACGAAGAACTAAGAGAAGCTTGTGGAACTGCATCAACAAAAGGTATGTGGAAACTTGAACTCATCTATCACTCAAAAGTATATCTACTCTATCTCCTATTTGAGACAAAATTTGCATAGCTATATAGACTTTAATTATGCACATTTGATATTACGAGCTGAGTTTAACTCGCTTACATATTTATCGAAATATGTGTTGGTAAGATTTCGTTTTAACCAAGTTCATCTTATATTCTTGACGAAATTCAAAAGATGATCATGTGAAAATCGCCTTGTAACATCTTACATGATTTGTGTGAGACAGTCATTTGATGTAGACTCGGAATGTTTCATACTGATCATTTGATCACTTGAAAATTACTTTGAAGCTAATAGTTTGTGTGGTACAGCTAATATCGTCTTCCAAGAATGTTTCAATGGTTGAAATGAGAGTTTAGAACAATTGGATATAAGCACAATATGCGTACTTGCATGTATGTTATCCAAGTTTGGGAACCATAGTATGCATACCCGTATGCGTACTGGTTGGTTAATGAAAGTCCGGGAACCTTGTACGCATATCGGTACACTTACTGGAGTGAGGTTCAAGTCCAGGAATTTCTGCTGAGTTTGGTGGTATGCGTACCCGTTCGCATACTGGCAAACCCAAACTTAGTCCGGCTACTTAGGTATGCGTACCTGTATGCATACCTGAGTAAGTTAAGTTCTAAAATCGATTTGTTCATGAACTGAATGCAATCTTTTGCAAACCGTGTCTATAATGTTCATGACTTGATTCGAGTGAATCAAAATCGATTTTGCTTCAATTGTGTCTTGTATACTTTTATGAGAATATAAACAATTGAACAACTCTAGAACTAGTTTCATTTGAGTCATTTGAACTAGCTATGGTTAAGATGAATGAGTTTGATATGAAATTGTTCATATGGATAACTTCGGTTAATTATTGTTGAGCCAACAAAGGTCTACACGTTTAGGTACGGTTACTCATATCTAAATGAAGTCACTTTTCATTTGTGTGTAACAAGCTAAGTTCGATCTAACGGTTGAAAGATATTAGCTTGAGTCTAATCAGGTTTTCATCTAACTGTGAATAATGAATGCTTTGTTACCAAGGTAACATTGATTGCAAACCCTGATTTGAAGACTATATAAAGGAGAAATCTAGCAACTGGGAAACCTAATCCCCACACCTCCTGTGTGATACTAGTTGCGACTAGAGTTGATTCTCCTTTAACCTTAGGTTTTTCCAAAACCCTGTAGGTTAACGACTTGAACACTTCATTGAGATTGTGAAGCCAGACCCAACTATTTTCTCTATAGTTGCGTGTTCTGATCTTTTTGTTTTCTATCATGATTGAGTACTATCTTCTCTAAGATTTTCTCGAGATTTAATCTCCGATAGGCAAGATAAAAATTAGTCACAAACATCTTCGTCTCATCGTTTGTGATTCCACAATATCTTGTTTCGCTACCATATGATAAAGATTATTGTGAGGTGATTGATATTTCTAGGGTGTTCTTCGGGAATATAAGTCTGGTACATCAATTGGTTCCCGTTCACCTTGATTTATCAAAAGTCGGAACAAAACTCATAGGTTTATCCGTGGGAGACAAATTTATCTATTCAATAAACTTTTCTGTGTGAGGCAGATTGGTTTATCAAGTCTTCGACTTTGGGTCGCAGCAACTCTTAGTTGTGGGTGAGATCAGCTAAGGGAATCAAGTGCGCAGAATCCGGCGTGGTTCTAGAGGCGTAAGGAATGCGACTGCACCTTGGTCAGTGTGAGATTGGTTAGGGCTCAACTACATTCCATTCTGAAGTTAACTTGGAGTAGGCTAGTGTATGTAGCGGCTTAATACAATGTGGTGTTCAAATATTGACTAGGTCACGGGGTTTTTCTGCATTTGCAGTTTCCTCGTTAACAAAAATTATGGTGTCTGTGTTATTTATTTTCCGCATTATATTTTTTTATATAATTGAAATATCACAGGTTGTGCATAAGTTCAATCAATTGTGAATCCAACCTTTGGTTGTTGATTAAATTGATTGACACTTGGATATTGGTTTTTGATACAGTCCAAGTTATTTCTTATATTCAATCGGGATCGCAAATTCCTATTTGTTTGATTGCAGATTGAATTGAGAAATTGAGATATAACTTTTTGATATACTTTTCTTAAGATTGAGTCTGACTGTCTAGTTGATTCTCTTGAAAGTATATTGGAGTTAGTCCATATAGATTGCTAAGCGAAATATTGGGTGTGGTTGTTAGACTCCCCGCTTTTTCAATTATAGTGAAAAAATGATGATGATTAAAACTTCAAACAAACTTGTATTAACTAATCAAACTTCACAATTAGAATATTGAATTCATCCTTAACCAACAAAGGTTTAGCTACACATGATTACAAGAAGAATGAGTTCCGAATAAACCCTAAGTTTTGATGTAGAATTGTAAATATGAGAAATATAATTGAGTTTTCAAGGTGTCTAGATGATAAAAGATGATGTCTTCTTATTGTATTGAGGGTCTTCTTATATAGTGCTCACATGGTCTAGGGTTTAGAATCCTCCCGAGACCGCATTTTCCTTGATTTAGAAGCCCAAACTCGTGACGAACACCTTATTTATGATTTTTTTCAAACCAGACGTAACTCTGACAAGAAAATAGTGTTAAAACTCTCAGAGTTACGGTTGGTATCGACTCTCTTAAAGCTTTCTCTAACTCCTCTTGCATACTTTTTTGTCTTTCGTCATTCTTCATCCTATATCCGATTGACCTTATTCTTTTTGGGTTGCATTCGAATCGTCGTCCTATACCAAATATTTATACCTCTTCGTTTAGATTTACGGTTGGTTTGGAATCAACTGTAACTCCTCATGAACTTTTAGTGGAAATCAACTTGTTTCTACGGTTCGCTTTGGGGTACTTCTTACGCCAACCGCAAATATTCCTGGAATTTGTATCCAAGAGTTGTCTTTGAACCTTACAACTCATTTTTTTTCATGCGGGAATGAAATCATTTCCTTTTCTTAGCTCTTTTTAACACCATTTTCATTGATTGCAGATGATTCACCTAAAGAAACAAATAAAATAAAAAAGAAGAGTAATACAAGGGTAATATGCAAGAATCATAGCAACTACTAGTATGGATTTGACACTCTAAACATGTAAATTAAGCACCTATCACCAAGCCTCTTGATAATAATTATTTATTGAGAATTGACCACATTTCATAACCCCGAGGAAAGAATTCAAATGAGCAGTTTTTGTCAGTCTTGAATTTGGAAATGTAAAGAGAATTATGTTTATTGTTTGGGACAAAAAAAAAACATTCTCTAACTTAAAAGAATTTGAACTAGTCACGGGGTGTAATACATTTGAACCAGTTAAAGTTATGGGGAGTAACTTACCATCATCCACCATGACCTGCTCATCACCATCAAATTCCTCAACAATAGTCAAAATGGATGAGTCATTAGTCATGTGACTAGTAGTACCAGAATATGGAATCCAAATAGGACCAGTTTCAATGGAACTCCAGTAACCGGTTTGAATAGATGTTTTACCAGGATTTGAATTAGACAAAGATACACTCCAGGGATGAGAAGCAGGTTGAGAGATTTCTATTCCAGCAAAACCTTTATGCAAAGCAGTAGATTCATTTCTTAAAGAAGAATATATATACTTGCACTGATTAGCAAAATGACCAGGTTAATTGTAGATCTCACATGAGAATGCTTGAATTCTCCTTTCTTAACGCATTGCCACCACTAGTATGAAAACTATAGTTTGCAGGAAAACCTCTTCGAAGACCATTATTACTACTGAACTGTTTTGAAGCATTATTAGCAGAACTATGAAGATGGGAACACCTTTAAACAAAAAATATTGATTTTGTAGGATCGAAAACTAGAGGGTAAAAAGAATATTTTAGCCATTGTTCATGGTGAATAAATCTATATCTAAGTTCACAGAAAGCAAGAGGTGTTTCTTTGTTCTGTATAGTAAGAACAAAGTTTGAATACTCTCTTCCAAGTCCAGATAGAGTATGCATGACAAGAGCCTCATCATGAACAGGTTAACCAATTTCATCAAATGAATCTGGATAGCTTTGATTTGAGAGATTACCTCTCCGGAAAGAATGCAGTTGAGATTTTCTGGAAAAAAATTGCTGAGTGAAAATCTTTGGTAGATGATTCATTTGTCTCATACCGTAACTTTTCCTAGTAATTCAGAAGCGAGAGAAGGAAAAACTATTTCATATATGCAAGAACCAGCAAAATGATCTAAATCTCTTAATTCCAAATACATAGGATTCACAATAGGGACATTGTTATGGAACTTTTTTTGTGGTTGAGGTTCAATAGATTCGTTGATGTAACCAAACAAATTGGTACTAATTAGTAAGGAAGAAAACTGATCTTTCCAAACAAGAAAATTAGATCAATCAAGCTTCACAAGGACATGGTTAGATTTGTTTGGTAAACGAAGTGGAGAAAAACGAAAATGACTTGGAGGCGGTGGTGGTAATGGTGACGGTTGAAAGTTTTATTTATTTGGTTGAGGCGGTGGTGGTGGTGGAAGATCTGTATGTGGTTGAAAAGTTTGCTGATAAATGTTTTGAGGTTGTAGATTTGATTGTTGCGGTTTATCTAAACCTAGAAATTTAGAGAATTGTTGATGAGGTTGTTTTTGTTGTTAGAATAGGTTGCAGCGGAATTTAGCGAGTTATTGGGTCTATCTCACCATTCTTGAAAATTTTGGATGAGGTTGTAAGAAAAATCCAGGGTTGTATACGAGGTTGTGATTCAAAGTATTTTAGTGGGGGAAGTCTAAATCCCTTGTTTGGTATATGATACTATATAAAAACAATGTTTGACTAAATTATTTCTGTTAAGAAGAAGATGCTTTTATAATATCATTACAGGCCAAAAAATACAGAGAGGATGACAATGACAGTTACAAAAATTAACTTTTTGACTAATTATGTTAGATGTGAGCTGTTAACCAGAACATCTGGTGCAGAATGATTGGTTGAGTAGGAATCATATGGAGGACCAACATTACTTGCGTTTACGGACAATATTTTACACTAAAATTAAATAAATAAAAAATGATAGTATCTCTTTTTTTTAAAAACGGATCTTTTGGGTTTGTGAGTCTTATTGAAATATTTGTTATAAATGAATGTGTATTTATATCAATATTTAAACAGTAACTCGTTATGAGGCAAGACGACATTACCTCAATTATACAAAATCTCTAAATTATCACTTCCGTCGGTATGGATAGTATACCGAGTTTTGGTCAGTATCACCAAAAATCTCCAAATTATCACTTTCGGTTAATATGGATAGTATACCGAGTTTCGGACAGTATCAAAGTAATCGAAAACGTTCCTCGGTCCTACTTGGTGGGGTACCTTGTAGCGAAGAACAATGAGCTCGGACTTGGAAATCGCCAATACTCGGCCTCATACTCGGAACCTTTTTTTATTATATATTTATATATAATACTCATGAGTCATGAATTATACCTAATACTCGGTCTCCTCGTCCAATTACTCGGCGAGTACTCGATCTCCTCGGTCGGTTATTCGGTCTCCTCGGTCGATTACTCGGATGTTCATCGGAATGACCTTGGACTCGGAAATCGTCTCGCTCGTTTACCTTGTAGCGAGTACTCGCCGAGTACTCGGCCGATGAGACCGATTTCGACTACTTTGGGACTCAGTATCACCAAATTGTATCGTATGTGTAATTGTGTACCTAATAGAAGAATATGTACTTATTGATACCAAAGAAATCATGCACTTACTGATGGAAGAATATGTTGCTCTCATAGGAGGAAGATTCATAAGTACTTATAACCGGAATGAAGATGGATCTCTCATCACAAATCCTTTTTAAATTAACAAATTAATTTCATTAGTCCTGTAACTAATAGAGCAGATAGAACTCTAGTAAGAATCTGTAGTAGATTTCATGAAAACCAGAACTGGTCTGGAAACAATTTAAGTTCTCTTATTTTCTACATTTTCAATTCCTAGCCATATCTAAGCAATGATGTAATCCCTCGTCATATCCTTATGTAAATGACTGGGCGGAAAATCTTGGGGTGGATTTATCCACATATGAGTAGTGTTCTTTCTTTTCGGATTAGAAAAAGGGTAATTTGCGTTACTTCCCCTGGAAAGATCGCTAATTTGAGTTACCTCCCCTACAGAGATTAAATTAGTAAAACCTCATTTCGTTACATATTTCCTCCAAAACTAGTTAGCTGAGTCACTGGTTTTGTACACGTGGAACTTCGCTACCGTAAATACCTTCATCTTCTGAAGTTCCGTTTTCTTCCTTCTTTCTGAACAGAAAAAATAATAAATTCCCCAAACCATTTGTAGCAGCCATGGATGGTCAATTAGGAATTTGGTAAGGTTTTTATGTCGAGAAGAGAGGGTAAACCAATTGGTGTTGTTGCTTCTTTTGATACAATTTTTGAAATTGGGAAAGAGAAATCAAATCCAAGAACTGATAAGAATTCAGATCTTCTGCCATTAATGAGTCTTGATGCTAATGGAGGAACTGATGGGGATTGTAGCTAAGAGAAGACCTTTTTATCTTTGATTTGAGAGGGGTATCGGATGATTAAGGTTTTTGGTGGAGAATCACAAGTTGGGTCGATGCCAATTTGCAATTAGTGGATGAACTGAAACTGCAAAGGAATTGAAGAATTGTTGTTGTTTCCATCGATTCACAACAACTAAAGAGAGATTCTTGACCTGATGGTATGAATCTAGTTATGGTTGTTGCAGAAATTACTGATGGGTTGGTGCTGAGTCTCTGGTGGTATGAATCAAGTTATGGTTTAGCTACAATAGATGGAGAATTGATTAGTGGTTGAATTTGTGGTGATTTGAGGTCGTACTGCGCAACTTCAAAATCAAAACAATGTTACTTCATATGGAGAATAAAGTGATTGAGATCCTTAACTGGTGAAGAACCGGATGAGCAATTTCAATTAAAAAATTAATTGAGATCCTTGATTAAATACAATGCAACTCCTCGTGCCTACTGTTCTTGAAGAAAAGATCAAATTGAAGATTTCACCTGCAAAATAAATTAAAAGGTTAAGTTTTCTTTCTACTTTTCCAATTTTGATATTAATTACTCTGACTTGGTTATTCTAGAGACAAAAAATTGTGAAAAAACTCCCACAAAAACTAGGGTTGTTCTTGAGAAAATTTCAATTTTCTTCTTCAGTTTTAAACCATTTTCGAATCTGAGTATAAATTCGTACCGCAAAAATCCTATATTCCAAACCCATTTGGATTTTTGAAAAACCTCATAGCACTAACCTTATTTGATATTCTTCATCCTCTATCGGAGTATGCAGCAAAGAAGATGACAATGATGTTCTAAGATTCTTAGGACTGTCAAATTAGAGAATCAACATATCTCATGTAGAAAATGAGGGTATTTTCGGTTGGGAAGTTCCACTCGTATATTTTGGTCCACCTGTACAAAGATGGTGTCCGCCTGTACAAAGCTGGTGACTCAGCTAACTGGCCTTTGACAAAATATGTAACAAAAAGAGGTTTTACTAATTTAATCTCTGTAGGGGAGGTAACTAAAATTAGAGATCTTGCCAGGGGAGGTAACGCAAATTACCAAAAAAAAGTATAATTACATACCACTTAGGAACCATACTCAGAAAAAGTAAATATAGACTCATAGACCCTTTTAATTTTTCGGCTGCTCCTCTGACTCCCCCAACGACTTTTTTTCTTCAATCTATTCCTCCATCTCTGAACTTCAAGAACTTTTCAATGCCTTCTAAGTAATTCCCTCATGTGGGTTTTTCTCCCTAGCCAGATGGGTATCCAGGAGAAGGGATGACATGATCAACTTGTTTTAATTTGTTCAAATTGCAGCGGAAACAGTGGGAATTGAAATCTTGCATCTATAATTCATTAAACATATTTATCATTTCACTCTGCATATTTAGCGTCCATCCAATTCATAGTTCTTTTATTTCATTAAAATCCATCAGCTCCTTAAAATCATTTCCCTTTTTTTCTTCCGTTATAGATTTCAAATTAATTTTCTTTCGTTTTTTTTTTCATAACCAGTCTGCTTCTTCTCTGACTTCTCTACTTTAGTCTTTTTGATTGAGTGAAATTTGCTGTAAGTAAATCATTATGCTTTCCTCTAAATCGATCTACAATTTTATTTCTTTAAGCTTACTGGTATTTGGTTGACGATGAACCTTAATCTAAACAGATAAGTTCTTGTGTATGTCTATTTCTTCCTACCGAAATGCGCTTCATATTTTTCAGGTTACCTCGATTCTTAGGGGTCTCAATCTTAGATTAGAAAATTCTTTAGATACCTAATATCCTTTTTCTTTTTCTTGCGGTTGTGAGTGAATCTATCTGATAAACTTCCTCTCTTTCTTTTAATCTGTTTTTGTTAGGTTCATTGTCAAAATTAAAATTAATAATAACAAAATAAAAATAAATAAATAAATAAAACACAATTCATTAGGAAATTCTTTCTTTACTTATAATTTAAAGATACAGTCCCAAGTTTGCTTATACGTTTGGATTTAGTAATTCTAAGCATCTTACCTCCTCGTGTTCCCTTATTCTCTGAACCTTCTGATTAGTAGCAATTTGAAATAAGTAACCTAACCATAGAATAGGTAACCTTCGTGACAAAGGAAATACATCCTATCTAGTTACCAGTAGCTGCACCGTTATGTCTAATCCTCTTATATCAACCATTTAGTCAAGCAAGAAAAAAATGATAAACCAGTCCTCTATATAGCCTATATAGCTCTCTTGGGACAGTGCATCGACTGTAGCTAAGCTCTCCCACATCTCTTTACTGATTGACAGTTCATGTTTTCTTATCCCAAATCCTTTAAAGAAATTGTTAAAAGATCTAATGCATATCCCAAAAATATATCATATACAAATGATGTCAACCTAGAATTGGTCGAGGTTTCCTTTTGTTTAAGGTTATTATACCAAGAATTTTTTCAAATCACAGACGTAGTAAACTATCTTTCTTCCAAATACCTTATACTATATATTTTCATGCAGTGCTCTTACTCTTTGTGTCTGCTCTTCCTTCTCTTCTCTTTAGAATAGTCTTCATAAGTTTCTTTTTTCCCCTCTAATGGGGGATAGTTATAGTCTTTACAGGCACCTAAGTGGTTTGTCATTAGCTCAACGTTATGCCAATTACACAAATATATGAATTCTTCCAACACCGTCTGAGTTTTTTAGAGATTATGGGATTAAAGAGAATAATATTCTAGCTCGAGTCTTCTCTGTTAAGACTTTTTCTTCAGAAAATATTAGGGGTGTTTTGAGACATTTTGGGGGTAATGGAATATGATTTCCAGTTAGAGAAGTAGATCCTTATTCATTATTACTTTTCGTTCTTCTGAAGATCTGAAATGGATTGGTCTTAACGGGCCATGGTACCCTTACGGTAATGTGCACTATGCTACTTCAGCTTTCCCGGGAATGAATATCTCTACTGATGCAGTTAAAGAAATCCCAATCTGGGCTAGCATATCGAATGTGAAATCTGAGCATAGATCGGAAGAAAGATTATGATTAATACCTAGTATAATTGGAACAGTAAGTAGAGTATGCAAAGGAAGTTGTTAGAGCACTGCTCGGTCGAACTCGCATGCGTTGCTATCTCAAGCATGTTTGTCAATGTTAGTGACCAAAACTATAAGTCTTGATTTCTAGTCTACTATAACTAAGTCTCAGACTAGGATAGAAAGTGTAATTGAGCTCAATAACTCCATGGAGATCATCATACAAGACGAAGAACTACTCAAGGAACTGGTGGAACTTCATCGACTAAAGGGTATGAGGAGACTTGAACTTATCTATCACTCAAAAGTCTATCTACTCTATCTCCTAACTTGAGACAAAATTCGTTTTGCTATATATACTTTGATTATGCACATTTGCTATTTCGAGCCGAGTTTATCTCGCTTATCTATTTCTCGAAATATGTGTTGGTAAGCTTTCGCTTTGGCCAAGTTCATCTTTACCTAGTGACAAAAGTCATATTATGTTTCAATCACTTTGAAAATGGCTTTGACAAAAAATGGTTTGTGAATAACAACTATATAACGTCCTCTAAGAATGTTTCAATGATTGAAATAGAAGTTTAGATTATATAACCATTGTTGGATATAAGCATTGTGTGGCAACACATATATGTATAAGTCCTTATTCCTTGAACCAAAGTACGCATACTTTGTTGATCAGGAAAACCGGAACAAGAGTTGTGAACTCAGTCCGCGAACTCAGTCTGCAAACCCAGTCCACGAACTGGCGGAGGTTCTCATTCCTAGAATATCTGATGGAGTTTGTGAACTCTTTCCGGGAACTTAAGTCCGCGAACTAAGTCCGCGTACTTGAGTTGGTTATATCTAAAGACGATTATTTATGAACTTATATTTATATTAACTAAGGAATGCAAATTGCAAACCGTGGCTATAAAGTTCATGAATCAATTCGAGTTGAATCAAATCTTTTTTTCTTCGATTGTGTCTTGTATGGTTATATAATATTTATACAATTGAACAACTCTCTAACTAGTTCATTTGAGTCATTTGAACTATTTATGGTGAAGAAGAATATGGTTGATATGAAAGTGCTCATATGGCTAACCATTTGGTTAACTACTGTTGAACCAACAAATATACATGTTTGGGTACGGTTACACAGACCTAAAATCGTGCATTTCATTTGTGTGTAACAAGCTAAGTTTTCAATCCAACGATTGAAAGATATTAACTTGAATCTAATCAGGTTTTCATCTAACGGTGAATATTGAATGCTTTGTTACTAATCTAACATTGATTGCAAACCCTGATTTGAAAGACTATATAAGGGAGAACTCTAGCAACTGGGAAACCTAATCCCCACACTTCCTGTGTGATACTAGTTGTATAACTTAGAGTCGATTCTCCTTTAACCTTAGGTTTCTTCTCGAGACCCTGTAGGTTAACGACTTGAAAACTTCATTGGGATTGTGAAGCCAGACCGATACTACTTCCTTGTAGTTGTGTGATCTGATCTTGCTGATTCTATCGTGTTGAGTACAATCATAACGATTGTCTTGAGATTGTTATCTACGATAGGTAAGATATAAAAGTAGTCACAAATATCTTCGTCTCATCGTTTGTGATTCCACAATATATTCTTTCGCCATGTCTATTAAGATTATTGTGAGGTGATTGATAATACTAGGTTGTTCTTCGGGAATATAAGTTGGGTTATCAATTGGATCATATTCACCTTGATTTATCAAAAGACAGAAAAAAACTTGTAGGTATTTCTGTGGGAGACAGGTTTATCTATTATCGTAGAATTTTCTGTGTGATACAGATTTGTTTATTAAAGTCTTCGACTTTGGGTCGTAGCAACTCTTAGTTGTGGGTGAGATCAGCTAAGGGAATCAAGTGCGTAGTATCCTGCTGGGATTAGAGACATAAGGAGCGCAACTGTACCTTGGATCAGTGTGAGATTGATTGGGGTTCAACTACAGTCCAGACCGAAGTTAGTTTGTAGTAGGCTAGTGTCTGTAGGGGCTTAATACAATGTGTGTTCAATCTGGACTAGGTCCCGGGGGTTTTATGCATTTGCGATTTCCTCGTTAACAAAATTTATGACGTCCGTGTTATTTCTTTTCCGCATTATATTTTGTTATATAATAAAAATATCACAGGTTGTGCGTTTGAATCAATCTATTGAAAATCCGACCTTTGATTGTTGATTGAAATTGATTAATCCTTCAACATTGGTCTTTGGTACCGTTCAAGTGATTTCTATGGTATTCAATTAGGCTCGCAGATTTTTATTTGCTTGAGTAAGAATTGAATCAAGAAAGAGAGATATAACTATTTGATATACTTTATTAAGATTGAGTTTAGTTGATTATCTTGAAAGTATATTGGATTTAGTCCATATAGATTTCTAAACGAAATATTGGGTGTGGTTGTTGTACCCCCGTTTTTTCAATTGGTATCAGAGCAGGAAAACACTTTAAACCTGATAAGTTTTTGTTTGTTGGATTCTTAAAAATTGTCCCATGGGAATTTCTTTGGAAAACTTGCTCTTGGCATCTGTAACGCATGCCAGAAATCCTTAAAAATTGCTCAAGGATTATTATGGATAAAACCTCCTATTTCTCATTATAATCTCATCTCATCTAAAAGGGAAAATTTATATGATGAGAATCAATCTAAAGGAAAAAATAAAAAGAAGGGAAGATTGAGGAAACATTCGTCACGCTCAAAGATGTGGACCCTCACTAGATTAACTCTTAATCTCTTTGAGGAATACTATCGTAATGGACCATATGACAAAGATCTATTCAGAGCGTTCGAAAGTGTTTTTAAATTCTTAGAAAAACTTAATTCTATTAAGACTAAGAATCAACCCGATAAAAGTTTTGTACATGTGAAATTATCAAATAATATTGTACGGACTAAAAATCGGAAGAATCTCCATTCTAGGAAGATAGAGAGATCCAACAACCCTGATTATCATCATTACTTTGATTATATCACTGGAACTGTTCACAAATACCAACCAGAAATGCCACATGAGAATCTCTCTGCACATCATGCCTCACGGTAACATGCCTGGAACTACCCCATTTGTATATATCTTGAGATGGGGCAAGAAAGGGTTTGATTTGTGTACAGTTGGGTTAATTTTTAGATTAAGCTTTCTACTGCATCTGGGCTCTCTCAACAATTTCTGTTGTTACGGATTGCACTTCAAAAAGGATCCCACATTTCTTTTGTGGGTCACGGTTCATAAACGGGTCCAAGCCCATTAGTGAGCCTATAAAGAAGAAGTACGCGGACCTTCTTCTTCCTCCCATCGGTCCGCGTACGTGAACTTTCTAGGGTTCATATTTTTTTCTCCATTAAATCTTCTTTGGAGGAAAATAAGACAAAGGGGTGGTCAATGTTCATTCCAAGTAAGTAATTTCCTCTTGTTCCTCTCTAATTTCTAGATCTCATGATGAATTTCAAGAGTTCAAAAAGAACTTCAAAAACTTTGGGTTCCTCTAGTATGAATCTTCCTTTGGACCAAAATTCTCTTAGGATTAGGTTTGTTAATGATTCTTGTGCTAATACTTTTGAAAGGAATTTATCTATGGGTTTCATTGTAGAAAAGAAATTGGATTTATCTAGTGGACATAAAGAGGATTTAGTTTGCTTTGAAAAAAATCAATCTTGGAAACATCTTTGATGGTCTTGGACAAGGTTTTGATTCTCTCACAAGAATTTTCTATGCCAACATTCATGATGTTGATCTTGAAAAGATGGAATTCAAATCCATGATAAATAGAGAAAGATTTCTTGTCAATAGAGAGTTGATTTCAAAGATTACCAAAATCTCGTTGGGAAACGTGCGTCTACCCAGGCCATATGATGAATGACCATCATGTGATGACATCTCTCTTGGGCTTTGCGGTAAGAAGGTTGCTTGGAATCAAGGGAAGTTTCCTACTAATGTTCTTAATGTTCCTTTGATGGCTTTGGAAAAAAAATCTTTGTCCCTCCACAATTGAGAATTCTCGGTGGAGTCGCGAGTTTGCGGAATTGTTCTATTTCCTTGAATTGGGTGTTCCAAGTCTCGATATTTGTGGATTCATCATTTTTCAAATGACCTCGATGACATCACCCATCAAGAATTTAGGTTACCCTTGCTTGATTAGTCAAATTTTCCGTGATCATGGTTTTGATTCAATTGGCAATTTTCTTGGGGTTCCCAAACCTGTTCGTCCCTGTACCTTCATACGCATAAGGGAGAATATGTGCAAAAGATAAAGAGATGATTCCCTTGACGATTATGACCATACCACCTTGAGTATTCTTCAAAAAGTTCACAATGGTGTGTGTAAGGTGAATGCAAGGGTAAAGTGTGTGCAAGAACAAGTGTCATTGGTTGCAACTATGTTTTCAGAGCTCAAGGAAGAATTAAACATGATTCAAGCATCTTGGAGTGTTTCCAATGATGAAGATGATAAGTGAATTTTGTTTTATAGTTTGCCTAGTAAATCTTCAGATAAAAATTTTCTTTTCATGTTTTGTTTAGAAGAATAACTAGAGTTTGGAATATCCATTATTGTGATTCACATAGATATGTCCAACGTTTTCATCTTCATGTTTTTAGGTTTATTTGTTTAAATTCTAAAATTGTTTGGAAGATGATTTTTGAAGTATTAATCTTTATGGTTTCATATATTGCAATTTGTTATGGGATATGTGTGTTTGCGTCCGTGAACTGTGATTGTCCCATACCTTGTCAAAAGTTAAGTCTTTCATATGTCGATATGCATGTATTGATAAAAGAATGAATGAACTTTTGACAATACAAAAGTTAAGCCTATTATGTCATTTATTGATGGAATATAGGATGAACTTTTGTTTATGAGGATTATGTCTATTGTATGTCATTGTGTAAATGGTGATGGAAAATAGAATGAATCCGTGTATATTCCGCAGTATTGATCTTCCCTGATCCATATTTTTATGTTATACTGTGAGTCTCCGTAAGTTCTCTTATGTCGAGCATGATCAATTAAATTCATCACTTTTTGTGGTTAATTTGGTTGTATATTTCCGATTAGATTAATTATGGGTTCTCTTGTGATTAATCTAATTGAGTATTTTTGGATTCAAATTCATATTCGTATGTGATTTGTTATGTCCAAAGAAATCCTTCTTTTCTTTTGAAATTAAGGTCGCTCTTGTTTTTCTTTCGGGAACGACATATTATGGGGGAGAGTTCTTAATTGAACTTATTCTTAATTGCCAAATCTTTGTGGGGAGTGCGGCTGAGGAATATTATAGGAGTTATCTTGTATCTTTATGAACTCCTTGATGAAAGCATTTAGCTTCGGCTTTATGATTGCATCTAAACAAGTTGATATGTGCTTTATTTTGGTCATGAAATGTCTCTTTTGGAAATTTCATTAGGAACCCGTTTTCGTACCTTTGCCAATTTTATTGACAAAAAGAGGGAGAATTAATAAGTAGTTCACACTAAAAATACATATGGTTTTCGGATCATTATGTAGGGGGGGGGGGGGTCCATGTGAGATGGAGTATTGACTAAGGGGAAGTGATACATATCACCATAGTATTGTTGTCGAAGTTGTGATACAATTGAACTTTGATGATGTATAATAATATTATGACACTGTATAACAATGAATGAGAATATTTGTTTTCTCATTGTTATAGCTACGGATTTTCAACAACGATGATGCTGAACTTACAATCTTTGGGATCATTGGAGTACTTGGAAGTGACGAAGATTTTGAGTAATGTTGAAGATTAGGCATGTGGAATAGGAGCTACAAAATTTTATTCATTTATTTTTGTATTCCATATGTATTGATAGTTTTTTCATCAAAATTGACAAAGGGGGAGATTGTTAGAGCACTGCTCAGTCGAACTCGCATGCGCTGCTATCTCAAGCATGTTTGTCAATGTTAGTGATCAAAACTATAAGTCTTGATTTCTAGTCTACAATAGCTAAGTCTCGGACTAGGATAGAAAGTGTAGTTGAGCTCAAGAACTCCATGGAGATCATCATACAAGACGAAGAACTACTCAAGGAACTGGTGGAACTTCATAGACTAAAAGGTATGTGGAGACTTGAACTTATCTATCACTCAAAAGTCTATCTAGTCTATCTCCTATCTTGAGACAAAAGTCGTTTTGCTATATACACTTTTATTATACACATTTGCTATTTCGAGGCGAGTTTATCTCTCTTATCTATTTATCGAAATATGTGTTGGTAAGCTTTCGCTTTGGCCAAGTTCATCTTTAACTAGTGACGAAAGTCATGTTATGTTTCAATCACTTTGAAAATGGCTTTGACGAAAAATGGTATGTGAATACAACTGTATAACGTCCTCTAAGAATGTTTCAATGATTGAAATGAGAGTTTAGATTATATAACCATTGTTGGATATAAGCATTGTATGGCAACACATATATGTATAAGTCCTTATTACTTGAACCAAAGTATGCGTACTTTGTTGATCAGGAAAACCGGAACAAGAGCTGTGAACTGAATCCCCGAACCCAGTACGCGAACTGGCGGAGGTTCTCATCCCGAGAATATATGCTGGAGTTTGTGAACTCCTTCCGGGAACTTAAGCCCGCGAACTAAGTCCGCTTACTTGAGTTGGTTATATCTAGAGACGATTATTTATGAACTTATATTTATATTAACTAAGGAATGCAAATTGCAAACCGTGGCTATAAAGTTCATGAATCGATTCGAGTGAATCAAATCGTTTTTGCTTCGATTGTGTCTTGTATAGTTATATAAGATTTATACAATTGAACAAATCTTTAACTAGTTCATTTGAGTCACTTGAACTAGTTATGGCGAAGAAGAATATGGTTGATATGAAAGTGCTCATATGTCTAACCATTTGGATAACTACTGTTGAACCAACAAATGTACATGTTTGGGTACGATTACACAAACCTGAAATCGTGCATTTCATTTGTGTGTAACAAGCTAAGTTTTCGATCCAACGATTGAAAGATATTATCTTGAATCTTATCAGGTTCCAATCTAACGGTGAATATTGAATGCTTTATTATTAAGCTAACATTGATTGCAAACCCTGATCTGAAAGACTATATAAGGGAGACTCTAGCAACTGGGAAACCTAATCCCCACACCTCCTATGTGATACTAGTTGTATAAGATAGAGTCGGTTCTCCTTTAACCTTAGGTTTCTTCTCGAGACCCTGTAGGTTAACGACTTGAAGACTTCATTGGGATTGTGAATCCAGACCAATACTACTTTCTTGTAGTTGTGTGATCTGATCTTGTTGATTCTATCGTGTTGAGTGCAATCGTAACGATTGGCTTGAGATTGTTATCTCCGATAGGCAAGATAAAAAATTAGTCACAAACATCTTCGTCTCATCATTTGTGATTCCAAAATATCTTCTTTCGCCGCGTCGATTAAGATTATTGTGAGGTGATTGATAATACTAGGCTGTTCTTCGGGAAAATAAGTCCGGGTTATCAATTGGTTCATGTTCACCTTGATTTATCAAAAGACGGAACAAAACTTGTAGATATTTATTTGGGAGACAGATTTATTTATTATCGTAGACTTTTATGTGTGATATAGATTTTTTTATTAAATTCTTCGGCTTTGGGTTGTAGCAACTCTTAGTTGTGGGTGAGATCAGTTTAGGGAATCAAGTGCATAGTATCCTGCTGAGATCAGAGACGTAAGGAGCATAATTGTATCTTGGATCAGTGTGAGATTGATTGGGGTTCAACTACAGTCCAGACCGAAGTTAGTTTGTAGTAGGCTAGTGTCTGTAGCGTCTTAATACAGTGTATGTTCAATCTGGACTAGGTCCCGGGGTTTTTCTGCATTTGCGGTTTCCTCGTTAACAAAATTTCTGATGTTTGTGTTATTTCTTTTCCGCATTATATTTTTTTATATAATAGAAATATCACAGGCTGTGCGTTTGAATCAATCAATTGAAAATCCGACCTTTGGTTGTTGATTGAAATTGATTGATCTTTGAACATTGGTCTTTGGTACCGTTCAAGTGATTTCTCTTGTATTCAATTAGGCTCGCATATTTTTATTTGCTTGAATAAGAATTGAATCAAGAAAGAGAGATATAACTATTTGATATACTTTATTAAGATTGAGTCTAATTGATTCTCTTGAAAGTATATTGGAGTTAGTCCATACAAATTGCTAAGCGAAATATTGGGTGTGGTTGTTGTACCCCCGCTTTTTTAGAAGTGAAATATCCGACTGTCTACCAAGAGTCTTGGTATGGGTTAATATAAAAAAAAACATTAGTAATGAAGCTGCTAGTCAAAGTGGATAGATATCCAGTTACAAATATATGCTTTAACTATCTCAATCTCCCCTCTAAGTTCTGTTCCCATTGTTTTAGATTTGGTTACAAATCAAATAATTGTGCCATAGTTCAAAACCGTCCTCTTGAAGATATTTACGACGTCATCATGAACTCTCCCTCTCCTGGAGATGATATCTTCTATCTGAACAATGTTCCAATCCAAATATGGAACCCTCAAGACAATGTAGATGCTCATCGGAAATCTGAATCAGTGGACGTTTTCTTGTCAAGGCCAGGGATGAGAGAAACAATGTATAATTTATTTAGAGAGGAGTATCATCAGAATGAACAATCCTCTATCCATCCTGGTGATAGAGTTAGAAATTTAGATAATGCTTATGAAGTTCTAGGACCAGTTATCATAGAAGAAGAGTTTCCTTTAGATGCTACTTCTATCCTCGGTAAACGAACTTTCCCTTTCAATCTCCCTCCAAACTTCATTTCCTTAGAATGTTCCAGTGCCGATTCTTTTCGAACGGTTTACTCGGAAACCCACCGAGTTCTTGATTCTATTGAACCGATTGAGCCTCTCATTTTTTCGGGTGATGAGTTGTCACATGTTATTGCTAATCCATTCCGACCTAGAACCAATCATGTGGATCCTGTGGTCAATCGTAGACTTTCATTTTCTGTGTCTCCTCCCTTTGTAGATGCTAGGGATTGGTTAGGCTCATCTTCATCGCCAGATTTTGTTGCTTCTGTCAACTCTTCTTCTATTATTTGTACGAATTTTTCAATCAATCATAGCATTCCTGCATCATCATTTGCATCTCCTAAAACACAACCTAAATCATCCTTTAAGATTTCAATCCCGAATTTTCCTCTATCTTTATCCTCGGAAGGCCTGCGTATTCTGGTTAATGAGAATGATGAAGAACTGCAAATTGATCAATATAGCTCTTATTTACGGGCACCAAAACAAGATCATGACTCATATCTACCTGTTCCTTTCTCTTTGGATTCTCCAGCTGTACAAAAGGGTAAAACTCATGTACTTTCCTATTCATTCTTATTCTTCTTGTCATTGTTGGATTTTGATCTGTTTAATTTCTAACAATTTCTAATTTGTCTCACCATTAATATTTTAGAATATTTCTTCACTCCTTGTAGTCCTTAGACTTAATTTTAGAAAATTTTAGGAGAATTTTTTTAGAAGAGGATTGGGGAGTTTGAACAAAATTCATTTACTTAGGGTTCTTTCTTGGCGTACTAAATTAGGAATCCTTCAGATTTCTGTAGTGTTTTCCTTTTTCTTATCCTTAAAAATATTTAACCCAAAAAGTTATTTCATATTCTAGTTTGTGAATTTCAATCATGAAAATCATAGCCTGGAATGTGCAAGGATGTGGTAATCCTTTTACACAAAATCACCTAAATTAGTTTATCTCTATTGATGAACCTGAAATTCTTTTTTTATCTGAAATAAAGTCTCAAAAGCACCTAGTTAGGTCTTTATTGAAGGATTATCCAAATATGCATATAGTAGATCTTATGGGGTTGGAAGGAGGCTTAGCTATAGCTTGGGTAGATGGTTTTTCTTTTGAAATAGTACAATGAAACATTAATATGATCAATATACTAGTACAAACAAACTCAGAATCAAAAAAATGGATGTTGACATGTTTCTATGGAAGTCCTTATCCTGCCAATATAAACATTGCTTGGTTTCTGAAATCTCAGAACATGTAGACAAGAACTCCACTCCTTGGATACTATTAGGAGACATGAATATGATCTTTAATCAGGAAGAAAAGCTAAGAGGCATGCCCTTTAAAAAAGTTGATAGCTACTATTATCAGAACATTCTAAATAACGCAGGACTTATTGACTTAGGATTTACAAGCTATGAGTTCACATGGAATAATCAAAGGGAAGGTGTGGCTAACATACATGAAAGACTTGATAGGGCAGTAGCTAATGCTGAATGGAACACCCAATTCCCAAATGTTAAGCTCCCTTATCTAGTTGTTGTAGGATCAAACTATAGCCCAATTTCTTTAAGACTAGACTCCAACTTTCTTAAACTAGAATATACCTTTAAGTTCTATGACACTTGGAAAAAAGAAAACTCATGTGTACAAACCATTAGAGACTCTTGGAATCATGTTATTAAGGAAAACACAACAAACTCCCAGATCCTTAACATTCAGGACCTTAAAACTAATTTAGAATACTGGAAGAAAAATGTGTTTGGAAAACCTTCAAATGAGATTAAAAAATTATTATTTAAAATAGATAACCTTAATAAATCTAGCTATGTTTATAAGAAGGAGGAAAAAATCAAGGAAAAACTTTATATACTGGAAAAGCTATATGACACACAGGAAGCTATAGCCAAACAACATTCTAGGGATAATCAGGTCCAATTAGGTGAAAAAAACACTAAATTCTTCCATATTAAAACCCTTAAGAGAAGGAAATGTAATAACATAGAGTGTCTTAAAATGGAAAATAATGAGATTACCTTTAACAGATTAGAAATGCAGAACACTTTATCTGACTATTTTCTAAAACTTTTTTCTGAGCCTTCAAACTCTATTTCCCCCTAACATGTTTTATTTGAAAATATTCAACTTTGTGTTTCTAAAGAGGAAAATTCAATTCTTAATGCCATACCTTCTTCTGAGGAAATCCTATTTGAAAATGCGGGGTAACAACCACACCCAACAATTCGTTTGGCAATCTGAGAGGACTTACTCCAATATACTTTCTAGAGAATCAACTAGACAGCCAGACTCAATCTAGAAAAAAGTATATCAAAGAGTTTAATATCTCTAACTCTTAATTCAATCCGCAATCAGCAAATAGAAATCTGCGAGCCCGATTGAATATAAGAGGAGTAAACTTGAACGGTACCAAAGACCAATGTTCAAGGATCAATCAATCTCAATCAACAACCAAAGGTTGGATTTCCTAATTGATCGATAGAACGCACAACCTGTGATATTTCAATTATATAACCAAATATCATGCGGAAAAGAAATAACATAGACATCAGAATTTTGTTAACGAGGAAACCGCAAATGCAGAATAACCCCGGGACCTAGTCCAGTTTTAACACCACACTGTATTAAGCCTCTACAGACACTAGCCTACTACCAATTAACTTCGGACTGGACTGTAGTTGAACCCTAATCAATCTCACATTGATTCAAGGTACAATTGCGCTCCTTACGTCTCTGATTCACCCACAACTAAGAGTTGCTACGACCCAAAGTCGAAGACTTGATAAACAAATCTGTCTCACACAGAAAAGTCTATAGAATTGAATAAATATGTCTCCCACAGAAATACCTAAGAGTTTTTGTTCCGTCTTTTGATAAATCAAGGTGAACAGGAACCAAGTGATAAACCGGACTTATATTCCCGAAGAACAGCCTAGTATTATCAATCACCTCACAATAATCTAAATTGTATGATGGCGAAACTAGATATTGTGGAATCACAAACGATCATACGAAGATGTTTGTGATCACGTTTTATCTTGTCTATCGAAGAAATTAATCTCGAGAAAATCTTAGAGAAGATAGTACTCAAACGATAGAATCGGGCAAGATCAGAACACGCAAGTACAAGATAAATAGTTGGGTCTGGCTTCACAATCCCAACGAAGTCTTTCAAGTCATTAACTTACAAGGTTTAGGACAACCTACAGTTAAAGGAGAATCGATTCTAGCTTATACAATTAGTAACACACAGGAGGTGTGGGGATTATATTTCCCAGTTGCTAGAGTTCTCCTTTATATAGTTTTCAAATCAGGGTTTGCAATCTAAGTTACCTTGGTAACAAAGCATTCAATATGCACCATTAGATGAAAAACCTGATTCAACCAAGCTAATATCTTTAGCTTGTTACACACAACTGAAATGTACCCTCATTTAGGTTTATGAACCGTACCTAAACTGTACACCATGTTGACTCACAATAGTTAACCGAAGTTAGCCATATGATTAACTCTCATATCAACCATATTCATCTTATCCATAACTAGTTCAAATGACTCAAATAAAACTAGTTAAAGAGTCGTTCAATTGTTATATTCTCATAGAAGTATTCAAGAACACAATTGAAGCAAAATCGATTTGATTCACTCGAATCAACTCATGAAAGTTATAGCCACGTTTTTCAAAGATTGCGTTCCTTAAAATATAAATGTTTAAGTTCATGTACACAACCAATTTTAGAAAGTAACCCACTCAATTATGCAAACGGGTACGCATACTTAAGTAGCCGGACCAAGTTTGGGTAACGCCAGTATGCGAACGGGTGCGCATACTACTTACACTTCCATACTCCAGCAGAAATTCACGGAGATGAACTTTCCACCTTGCCTAGACATCAACAACCTCCAGTACGCGTACGGGTACGCATACTTCAGGCTCCCGGTTTTGGACTTGCACGCTAATATGATTAACACACTGTGTTTATATCCAAACATGGTTACTTGATTCTAAACTCTTTATTTCAATCATTGAAACTTTCTTAAAGGATGACATTAGTCGTTTTCACAATACTACTGTATCAAAGCAATTTTCAAGATATTGAAATTATCATAATGAAACATTCCAAGATTACACCAAAATGATTGTATCAGACAAACCATGTAAGATGTTACTCGACAATTTTCATATGATCATATTTGGAGTTTCGTCACGAATGTAAGATGAACTTGGTCGAAGCGAAAGCTTACCAACACATATTCTGAAATATATAAGCGAGTTAAACTCAGCTCGAAATCTCAAATGTGTATAATAAAAAACTATATCGTAACACGACTTATGTCTCAATATAGGAGATAGAGTATAAATAGACTTTTCCAAGTGATAAATGAGTTTCATTCACACATACCTTTTTCTGATGAAGTTTCACAAGCTCCCCTTAGTAGTTCTTCGTCTTCAAATGATGAACACGGTGAAAGCTAAAGCTCAACTACACAATCTGTATCCTAGTCCGAAACATCTAAATAGGCTAGAAATCAAGACTTACAATTTTTTTCACTAACATTGACAAACATGCTTGAGATAGCAACGCATGCGAGTTCGAATGAGTAATGCTCTAACACTATTAGTTTTAAAAAAGTTGAAACCAAATAAATCCCCAGGACCAGATGGCCTTCCTGCAAGTTTTTTTTAAGATGGATTGGGAAACAGTAGGAGAACAAGTTATATCCTCTACCCAACACTTCTTCAGAACAGGAGTGCTATATCCTGAGTTCAACAAAACTTTCCTTTTTCTTATTCCTAAAAAAAGACATCCCAAAGACCCCAGCTAGTTCAGGACTCTGTAATACTATTTATAAAATTATAGCCAAAATTCTAGCAATAGGATCAAACCCCTTTGAACTCTATCATTTCTCCATTTCAAGCTGCCTTTCTCTCTAATAGAGAAATCTCAGATAATATAGTGATTTCCCAAGAGCTTATTCATTCTTTTAAGAAAAATAAAATCAAACATGCTGGAATGGGTATTAAAATTGATATGTCTAAGGCTTTTGATAGGGTAAAATGGGAATATATAATCTCTTTTATGAAAGCTTTTGGTTTTGATCAAGCTTTCTGTAACCTTATTTTTCAATGTGTCTCATCTACTTTTATAAATGTATTGCTTAATGGGAGTCCTAGAAGTTTTTTTAAACCTTCCAGAGGTCTTAGACAAGGAGATCCACTATCTCCTTATCTGTTCATTATTTGTATGGAGATCTTTTCTAGACTCCTTCTAACTAGTGAAGAGGAAAAAGGTATTTGTGGTATCAAGTTAACCCCTAAGAACAGTCCCATTTCCCACTTATTTTTTGCAGATGATTGCCTCATGTTTGTTAGAGTAGACCTAAAAGAATGCCACAACATCCTACAAATCATAGAAACATTTAGTAAAGCTTCTGGTCAGTTAATCAACTTTGATAAATCAAGGATTTTCTTCAGCAAAAAAGTTCAACCTAAACATCAGAGAATGATCAGTAAGACGTTGAAGATCAAACAAATAGACTTAAAGGATTCTTACCCAGGTACTCCTTTGTTTATGGATAAGGAAAAAATAAAACTTTTTGAAGGGATGATTGAGAAAATGGAACATAAGGTTCAAGGATGGGTAGGTAAAGTTCTAGCTCAATCCAGCAAAATGATTCTTAATAAAGCAACCTTAGCTAGTATGGCTAGTTATCAGATGGGATGTTTTATCCTACCAAAAAGGATTACCAGCAAAATTGATGCTCTTCAAAGAGACTTTTGGTGGGGAAAAGAAACAAATTATAAAGGATAATACTCAAAATCTTATTCCTGCTTATGTAAACCTATTAGTAAGAGAGGTTTAGGGTTCAGGAGTGCGCATAAATTTAACTTAGCCCTCATAACTAAATTAGCTTGGATACTCTTGACAGAACCTAAGGCTCTTTGGGTGACACAACTAAATCCTAGGTATTTTAGGAAAACCTCAGCTTTTAGAGCAAAAACACCGTCTACAAGTTCTTGAATTTGGAAATGCATTAACAAAGGGATTAAGCTAGTAGAACAAAATAGTATTTGGGAAATTAGGGATGGGAATAGTGTCAATATACTGGAGGATAACTGGATATCCTAGTAGGCACTCTTATTCAATTTAGAACAACAATTAACTCTTCACTATCCCTTGTAAAGGATCTTATTGTCCCTATAACTAAAAAGTGGAATGAATCTTTAATTCATGCCTCTTTTCCTCTCTCTATAGCTCAACAAATCTGTAACATTAGAATAGCCATAGGAAGTAACATGGTAAACAAAGTAGATTTTCTAAGATGGCTTCTCATCAAATCTGGAAAATTTACAGTGAAATCAATGTACAATAAGTTAAATGATAAAACTATAAATAACTATAACTTAGGCCAACCAGATTCTATTCGGAAACACTTATGGGCTTTAGAAATATCTCAAAGGATTAAGATTTTCACTTGGAAATGTTTACAAAATGAAGTTTCTACTAATCTTAAATTGTCGATTCAAGAAGGATATAGCTCCTACCTGTACGTTTGGTTTTTTAGAATCTGAATCCATAGAACACCTCTTTTTACATTGTTCTTTTGCTAAAGTTTTCTGGGCCAGAGATCCATATCCAGTAGAATTAAACTTCAACAATTCTACTACTTTCTTAGATGTCTGTAAAGAATGGATGGGAAAAGATAATCCAACTATTCCCATAGAAATTATCATGACTAAAATCTGGTTTATCTGGAAAGAGAGATGTAATAGAACATTTGGTAAACAACAACAAACCCATAACCAACTAGCTTTAGAAATCCAAAGATACTTGGTGTTCCGGCATAAGGATAAACACACAGTTCATAATAGATCAACTAATATAGGGAAATTTTCTAATGATAAATGGCAAGCTCCAGGAGCTGGTCAAAATAAGATTAACCTTGATGCAACTTGGATTTCGTTCCAGCAGGTTTCTCTTTAATCTTCAGAAATGCTGCAGGAGATTTCGAACAAGGCAAAGCAGGATAAATTACAACCTCATCTCCAGAAGAAACAGAAGCGCTAGGGCTACTACAACAACTCAGTGGACTAATGATGAAAGTCTTTCAAATTTCAGTGTAGAAGGCTACTGCAAAAACCTCTTTGATTATCTAAATGGGATACCGTCTCAAATTACCTGAATCAGACTATTATGGATGAAGTTAGAAGAGAGTTTAATATTTGTCAAAAAAAAATGGGTTTCTTTTATGTGCCAAAAACAACAAAGAATGCAGCTGATATACTGGCTAAGGAAGCTAAATCCTTTAGAAACATTCTTAAGCGGAGAAATGAACCTCCATCTTGTATTAAATTTGCTTTAGAAGTAGATAAATCAAATGTTCGGGTTGATCATAATTTGATGGCTCTACTCAAATTGATGTAAGGGTTACTAACTCCCTAAGTTAGTCTTTTGAATGCATTTTAACTCAAAAAAAAATAAAAAATAAAAAAATGACTCGAAGACATCATTGACTTACGTACCTCCTCCCACATAATATAATATATCTCTGGTGAGCTAAACCGGAACCAATCTATGAAAGGGCGTTTCCATTTCCAACCCTCAAAACTAAGACGGTTCTTTAGTTTTGTCTCACAACCAACAAATTCGTACGATGGAGGAGGTGAGCCAAAGTCCAGTATCACCCTACCCCAGAACTCATGAGGTAATGTCTTCTCCTGCAAATTTAAAACCTAGCTCTCTTTTTTATAATTTCGTATGTGCGAAAAGAGTAAGCAGTGGGGTTTAGTCAGGGTTTTTATGTTTATTTACTTGAAGAATTAGGTTTTGATTTCATGCAACCGTGTATGAATCAGAATTAGGGTATTTTAAAGAATCTGTGTATCTAGAATTGTTTAAAGGCTTCTTTAAAACTGAGAATTCCCCTATAAAGTATGAAGTAGACTTGTTTAGCTCATGTACATTTTTAGGAATGTTTAGTAATTTTCATAATCCTGTAGAAAAACTGAATTCAAACAGTGGTCAATGATCCCACTGTTGTCTCCATCTGTTTCCCCGATTTCCAATTTTTATACTTAGAAATCCTAAATCCGACTTTCATTATAGTTTTATCTCCTTCCACTTTTGCTCTTGAAAGTGAAAAGTGTCCTGCCTATAGGACCTCCAAACAAACCATACTGATGAAGCCCATCCCGACCATGGAATGTGTGGTTAACTAGCTTTACGCACTTTGCTTGTATAGGATCTCAGTCTCTCATTTTTCTAGCGGTTGAGTGGGTAGTTCTTTTCGGAGTTTAATTAGTAAAATTCTTTGGCTTCCATTTTGTGTGTTTTGAACTTAGATTGAAGTTGTTTGTAACTGAAATGATCCAGAACTCGTGCTTTGAGTTTTCAGTTTAGTACACTTTCTATAATTAAACATCAGGAATCGTGTAACTTGTCATATGTTCTTGCATGACTCTTGTATTTGATTGCAGTTTACCTGAGTAAACTGCAAAAGTTTTGATGACCTTTACATTTGCAATAGGAAGACACTACTAGCTCATCCGGACATTGATGTTGTGGCTAACTAGCTCTTTTCGGAGTTCAATTAGTAAAATTCTTTGGCTTCCATTTTGTGTGTTTTGAACTTAGATTGAAGTTGTCTGTAACTGAAATGATCCAGAACTCGTGCTTTGAGTTTGCAGTTTAGTACACTTTCTATAATTAAACATCAGGAATCGTGTAACTTGTCATATGTTCTTGCATGACTCTTGTATTTGATTGCAGTTTACCTGAGTAAACTGCAAAAGTTTTGATGACCTTTACATTTGCAATAGGAAGACACTACTAGCTCATCCGGACATTGATGTTGTGGCTAACTAGCTCTTTTCGGAGTTCAATTAGTAAAATTCTTTGGCTTCCATTTTGTGTGTTTTGAACTTAGATTGAAGTTGTCTGTAACTGAAATAATCCAGAACTCGTGCTTTGGGTTTGCAGTTTAGTACACTTTATATAATTAAACATCAGGAATCGTGTAACTTGTCATATGTTCTTGCATGACTCTTGTATTTGATTGCAGTTTACCTGAGTAAACTGCAAAAGTTTTGATGACCTTTACATTTGCAATAGGAAGACACTACTAGCTCATCCGGACATTGATGTTGTGGCTAACTAGCTCTTTTCGGAGTTCAATTAGTAAAATTCTTTGGCTTCCATTTTGTGTGTTTTGAACTTAGATTGAAGTTGTCTGTAACTGAAATGATCCAGAACTCGTGCTTCGGGTTTGCAGTTTAGTACACTTTCTATAATTAAACATCAGGAATCGTGTAACTTGTCATATGTTCTTGCATGACTCTTGTATTTGATCGCAGTCTACCTGAGTAAACTGCAAAAGTTTTGATGACCTTTACATTTGCAATAGGAAGACACTACTAGCTCATCCGGACATTGATGTTGTGGCTAACTAGCTCTTTTCGGAGTTCAATTAGTAAAATTATTTGGCTTCCATTTTGTGTATTTTGAACTTAGATTGAAGTTGTCTGTAACTGAAATAATCCAGAACTCGTGCTTTGGGTTTGCAGTTTAGTACACTTTCTATAATTAAACATCAGGAATCGTGTAACTTGTCATATGTTCTTGCATGACACTTGTATTTGATTGCAGTTTACCTGAGTAAACTGCAAAAGTTTTGATGACCTTTACATTTGCAATAGGAAGACACTACGAGCTCATCCGGACATTGATGTTGTGGCTAACTAACTCTTTACAATCTTCGTGTTAGTCCTTTGCCTAGCGCCTAGCGATTAAGTGGGTGGTCATGTCTGGAGTCCAATAGAAAGACATTTAGACTCATTTGGTTTCAGTGTATATGGTTAGAAATTATAACTTTGTTTCAGTTATCTTTTCGAAAAAATGCAGAACCCACAAAAATCATGCTTTCTAGCTGCTTTTCACTTTAACTTTCTGTGCCTCTCCGTAAGGGATTTTGTAGTGAATGCAAAATCTTGCAATCTTTAGTTTTCTCAGATAACTCATACTCTTGTTGTTTGCTTCCAGTGGAAAGTAAACTGCAAAGTTGGAATAATTTGCTAAACCTTTACATTCTCAATGACAGAAACTTCGGGATTCCTCACCTAGTGTGTCTGCGGTGCAATGTGCTAACTGCTTCCAATGGAGGTTAATTTCGTCTCAGGAAGAGTACGAGGAAATTAGAGAAAACTTCATACAGAAACCATGGTTCTGCGATGACAAAGCTAATGTGACTTGTCAGGATCCATCTGATATAGAGTATGATGCCACTAGAACATGGGTTGTTGACAGGCCAAACATTCCAAAAACACCAGCTGGTTTCAAAAGATATGTGCATGTTAGAAAGGATTACAGTAGGGCAGATACTTACTACATACTACCTGGTGGAAAGAAAGTCCGATCACGGACCGAAGTAGAGAGTTTTTTAGAAGCAAATCCAGGATACAGAGATGCTGGAATTACAGTTGATGGCTTCTGTTTCACAACTCCAAAGATAATGAAAGAAACAATCCCTGAAGATGTTGAAGTCGAAGTAGTAATAAGAAGAAAATGAAGAGATCAAAGATGGATGGTTTTGTTGATGAATATGAATAGGGTATGGTATGGTAGAGTTTTCTCTGATTTTCTAATGTAAGAACAAAGTTTTTGAGGGGTGATACAGCAAAATCACTCTTTTTCGTTACATTTCTTCAAATGACTTCCATCTTAAACATTGTAGCTAATGTTTCTGTTTGAGAAATTGGAGTTTTTGATGTTTCATTGTTATCGAACTGCGGAATCCGATATCTCCATAAGACTTTTGGTCAGAGGGATGATTTTTCAGATTTCGCAAGTTATCCATGTTTGTATAAAGATGCTTACCAAGTTAACCATATTATGAGCCTGCTTTTATTTATAATCCAACAACTTTGTGTTGCTAACCTCCCAAGACTCCTAAACTGGCTCAAATAACCTGCTTACAAGTGACGCTTAGATGATACGGATTAGTTGAAGCCCAAGAAGTTGTTGAACCAGTGCAAGCGGAGATTCAAGAGAAAATTTTCAACAAATTGCCTCTACAATCGTCAGAGTGGATCTAACGAGTTTCTCAAGGTTAATCGGAAGAACTATGATTTTGGGCATACTTAAATCTTATTAGGCATACTGAATAAAGACAAAAAAGGATGTGAAATAACAAAATCAGAAATCCCCTTAACCAATTTTTTTATAATGGCAAATCTACCCTTTACGTATTAGTGTTAGTAATCTGGATTAGTGATTAAAATTTTTGTTTAATGATTAAGATAATTTTCATAATTATAAAGGTTTGTTTAGATGAAAAAATTTGGGGAAAAAAAATCAAAGTTTTTATTGAGAAGGAGAGAAGGAGAAAGTGAGAAAATTTTTCTTCTTGATTCAATGGAGGATGAAGAGGGTCACTCTTCATCTAAAAAACCTAGGAAAATACATATCAACTACAACAATGATCCAGAAATGGATGATTTCTTAGATTATGAGAATGATTTTACACAAACTCAAACTCAAGATGATGATTTTTATGAGCCAAATCCAGATGATGAATACATAGATGAGGAACCCAATGCTTCTAACACACATGTACACTTCTATTTTATGTTTAATCTCACTTTTGTAGCTTGAAATCATCAAAAAATTGTATTTTTCATCATGGTTCGGCGAACCAGGACTATGTTCGGCTTAAAAATATAAGCCGAACCTACTAAATTGATGAACAGTTCGGCTAGCTGAATTTGTTAACCTTATATGCCGAACCTTCATTTTCCAACTTCCAACCTATTTGCAAGATCCTAGTTCGGCTTATATTAAAGTCTAATAACAAGCCGAACTTATTCCTGAGAGTTAGGTTCGGTTCTCGCTCTAAATATCGTATCAGCCGAACCATATATTTTTCCAAGTTCGGCTCATATTCAAAAAATCACATCAGCCGAACATGATACTGATTTTCCATGAACACTTAAATTCATACACATTTAGTGGTTAGGCTTTTTATTACATATGTTTTCTATTGTGCAGCATTTTCATAGGATGAACTAAACAAAAAAAGTGAAAATTACTAAAAGTGTTAAGAAAATGAAGTCTAATGATGAAGAATACCAATGTCCATATTGAACTCATTAAAATCAATTAGATCTTATCTTCAACTTCAATAGAATGAAAAGACAAACACAACGCAAAAAGAATGAGGTCATTCCGACATCAGACGAAAAAGTTATGGCCAAAACAAGATCGAAAAACTTGAGTGTGCAAAGAGAAGGTTCGGCTGATAACTCAACAACACGAGCTAGCCGAACCTAGAGCCTGCAAATCAATATTTTCGAAGTGTTTACAAAGAGAGGTTCGGCTTGAAAGTGATCCAATCGAGTCAGCCGAACCTGACAACCACCTGAGGTAAATTTCACTTCTCAGGTTCGGCCGGGAAGGTTTGCAAGGTATTAGCCGAACCTGACACTGTTCTGGGACGTATTCAATACACATTTTGGGGTTCGGCTAAAAATTGACATTTACGGTTTAGCCGAACTGTTCATAGACACTTTCAGGGTGAAATTTCAAGAACAGTTCGGCTCAAAACTCAACTAAATTATCAGCAGAACCCGCTACTGTAACCGTCAAAAACCCTAAGTTTTTAGCAATTTAACCCATTCAATCCATGAAAAACAACAAATAAAAGATTGGGTTTGTAGGGAATACATTCTTATCCTCATTTCAGTATTTGGAGCTTCAAATGGTTGAATTTTCGATTCAATTTCTGGTTCAATTATAGTTTTTACACCTTCATCTTCAATTGGTTCTTCTTCTTTAATTCATGGATTGGAAGAGGATTTAGAACACCTGACGTTTGCATTTTTCTTTGTACGATCCATTATATAGTTCAATTTAACCGATGATCGAATTTTCACGAATCGATAATTAATTACAGTGATGAAAAAAAAAATGCGAGAGAAAAGGAAGGTGGTTTAGCTGGAGGAATTAGAATAGTTTATTTTTTGATTTTAGGTTCAAGGGTATATAGGTAATTGGACTACTCAATAAACACCCCTTATAAGGTCACCTAGGATGGAAAAACTATTTTGTATGCCTTGAAATTTTTTGGTATGCCTAAAATCATAGTTCAATCGGAAGCGGCTGAGCCTGCCCTTGAGCACAACCAACCCAATCCGGCCATGATTATATTTACTCGACATACCCCATGTGGGCCCCATCTTCTGGACCCCACAAGGTTTTAAACCTCAACTTACCCCATTAAGTGCAACTATTTACCCTCACTTTCCCTTGATATTTCAGCCTCAGAAGGTAAAGTTAAAGTTTACATCTCAAGACAACACCACTCAGTCTCACACCCTCCCAGCACCAGATTCAGTGAGAGAGGATGATGATGATGGAGGAGGAGGAGCAGCAGCAGCAGCTGGAGAGTCAAGGAGGCAACCTTAAAGCTGCTGAGGTAATTTCTATATCTCATTCTTCCTCTCATCAATTTGGTGATTTTGTTACAAACTTAGTGTTTGGAGGGTTTGCACAGAATTTTTTTAGATCTGTTAGTGAAACCCCATCTTATGCAACATTGATCAACTATTACAATCTGATTTCAGTTTCTCTCTGTTTTGATTATGCTTTTTGGTTTTCTTCAAATTAGACATTACTGTGTTGTTGCCTCTGGAAGGATTGCATTATATCCCGTCCCTCTTAGTTGTACCTGGTTGATCCCGTCAGTACTCATATGCTTGTGTAAATCTTCGAGTCTCATTCTTGTTTCTTTGATAGCAAATCTTCCTTACACAACCTAGTCCTGCATCTAGTTTGTTTGCCTCTGAGTGGGGAGGCAATACCGCAAATTTCGATGCAGAAGTAGGATATGTATTTGGCTTGGAGTTTCTCTTTGGCATTTCCGTTTCTTTGGTAGTGTATGGTTAGATTCGCATTACAAGATCTACTTAAACTCTTGTTTCTAGTTGCTGTGTATTTTTCATTTACTTTCTACAATTTGAAGATTTCGTGGTTTATGAAAGAGCATGTGAGTTTGTGTTCTCACATAGCTCATTGGGTGGTGGTGATTGTTTCACATTTCACTCAATCTCTATGTAACTTTGTACTTATATATAAGTTCTGTACTTTGTCAAGACTTTGTTCCCAAATAACGTTACATTCTCAATGACAGAACAACCGGGAAGTTAGTGCATATGCAGTACAGTGCAGCAAGTGCACCAAATGGAGGTTAATTTCAACTTTAGAAGAGTACGAGGATATCAGAGAGGCCTCCTTACAGAACCCATGGTCTTGCGGAAACAAAGATGATAAGTCTTGTGACGATCCATCTGACATAGATATAGATAGCACACGGATATGGGCTATGGACAAACCTAACCTTCCAAAGTCACCAGCTGGTTTCGAAAGAGGTATGACTATAAGAAGAGATTGCTCTAGACTTGATGTATATTATGAAACATCAAATGGAAAGAAACTCCGGTCTATAACTGAAGTACAGAAATTTCTTGAAGCAAATCCAGGATGCAAAGCTGCTGGAATTACGATTTCAGACTTCAGCTTTAGAGCTCCAAGGGTTTTGGAGAATACAATTCCTGGAGATATTGCTAGTAGTAAGAAGAAAACAAAGACATCAAATATGGTGGTTGATGATTACATTTATGATTACTAAGAGTGAATTTTGGCAGGTATCCATGTTATGTTCCTGCTGCAGTTAAGGTTTAGGTTTGTCAAATGAGTCGGTGTGAAGTCAGATTTCAGTTTGTATAGCCAGTACAGGTGGGAGATGGTGTAGTTTAGGGGTAAGTCTTCCAACTGTAGGGTGTGGGGTTTTTATAAACCTGCGTTATATTAAAGAGGATGGATGTTTTTTCTTCTGAAACAACAGAATTTTGGAAGAGAAGTACAATGGTACTGACAAGTTTCATGATGAAAATTCACACAGAAACCTTTCTTTTTCTTTACTTTTTCTTCTATGTTTAAATTTGTTCATACGGCGCATATGTTCCATCAATTGCAAGATCTGTCTACATTGTTTGACCCGATACCGATGCACATGAAAATTTTAAGATACTTAAACTGTGCACTGATCACTTGTACATTTTTCACATTTCCATCTATTTGTTACAAAAGAATATATGATGATGAAACTGTTCTGCCGTCCTCTATTGAAACTTGGAAATTTTATAAACAATCACGCTCACAAGAACCTTATAACCCTACACTGAAAACCTTCCTCTATTAGGGTGGTTCTTTGATATATACAACATTCACAAATCTGCAGATGAGGCTTTCTGCACAATGGACGCCGCTGATGTGAGGATTCCCCTTCAAACTATGTTTAGATTCACCGAGGCTAATTTCACAATGGACACTGTAGGTGTCAAATACAATGACCCTCCGTCAAAATTCACTATGAATCCAACCAGCAAAAGAAGGTTGATCTGTGTGTAGGAACCCAAAAGCTTGAAAGCATGTGCCTCATTTTAGGTAAAAACTATTGTTAGTATTTTCCCCCAGAAGCTGCTAGGGCCATGAAGAACCTATTCAAGTTTCGTGTACTCAAGAAGCATGTGGGGGGACCGATATATCTTCACCAGTGTCCAGTAAAGGACCTCTTCAACTTCGAGCTCACCCTCCGCTCTTGCAGCATATATGTCCTCACATATGGCTATCAACCTACATTCAAAGAAAAACTCTTAATCCGTTTGTTTAGTTCACATGCGTCATTGTAGTAGACTGATAGTAGTAACAAGGGAGACGTTCGAGATGACGAGCTAATTTACTAAATCCTAAACAAGAGTTTTAGATATTTCAAGAAATTGACGGGAGAAGTGGAATTACCTGTCGCAAGAAGGAAGATTTTCATACGGTATTCTCATTCTCAGGTCAGAACATTGAAGTCTTATGAACCGACCAACTGCTAGGACAAATGTAATGTAGAGACTCCAGATGCTAAACTTGCTGAGAGTTTCACCAAGAATACCCTCTGCAAAAAGAATGACAGAGCAATTGACTATTGAGCGAAGTAGTAAAGTAAAATGAAAATATATCATCACAACCCAACTATTGACGCAAGAAAGTGTGTGCAGAAGAAGAAAACGCTCTAACATCAGAAGTAGCCAAAAGGTGCTTTACAAATTAAGAAGAAAACTTACGCGGTGTTTCCTCGGATACAATTATAGCCATGGCTCCTGTCAAACCTCCACAGGAACGTTTATCTCTTGCATCTGTATCATGGAAGGACCACCAGGGAACACTTCCATTGTTCAAAACAGCAGTACCATTGACATAACTGGATGGGTCCTGTGAAACAATGACACAGTTCATAATTATGAATGATCGTATACGAAAAAATACAAATGACCAACAGTACAGTTGACCATACCACTTGTTCAAGGACCCGCACATCGCCAGACCCCGTCAATCGAAAGAATCTTGGATAAACAAGCGACATGTTGAAACTGTTTGTTGTACCATTAAGCACTTTTTGAACTGCAGCTGGAGATGGGGGAAGCTTAGGGAGACTATCGTACTTCACAACCTCCTTCCCTTTCGGCCTCTCCCTAGTAAATACCCAAGAAAAGACAATGTTCATGTCCAAAACCAGGGATTGGGAGAACCTAGACTGAACTGTTGGTGGAAGAAGCCACATGGAGCTTGCATCTGATTGGCAGCAGATCAGTTGGATGTCTTTCACATTATATGAAGCAAGATAAGCTAGTGGGTCCAGATTAATAACAACAGATGCATCAAGGGTTTCCCATGGAAACTTTTCGCACAAAGTCGTCTGATATACGGTCAGCCTACCACCTGCTGTCTTAATATCAATCTGAACCGCTGCTTCTTTGATAGGATTTGCAATGTTTGTGGGGTTTCCACTGCTGTACATCTGAAATCATAAACTATTACTATAAATAGAAGACACCAAACAGAACTTGTTATACTAGCATACATACTTGATAGAGGAAGTTTACAGTAAATTTATTCTAAAAAAAAAAAAAAATCTTACCAACATAGGTGCCCAAATAACACAAATCAATACAAAGAAAAGACAGATTCCACCGCAAAACTTCGTCATTTTCGTTTGCTTCTGTCCTTGTTGATGATTAGCTCTATTTAACTTGGCATCGCATTTGACAAGATACAAGCTTGAATAAATATCTTCCAACTAGCAAGAAAGCCATACATCAGAATTTGAGAATGAACTTGCATGTACTGGAAAAACATTTAGTCCTAGAAAGACAAACAGACCCAAGGAGGGGTACAGTAATTCACTCAAGAGAGAAAGGAAAGAAAGAAACACAAAGAAGGTGAAACTGACTATTAACCTAGTCCTCTGAAGCAATCAAAAGCATATCAATGCAAAACGTGGGGCATGGCTTCTTTAGAAATGAGTTTTAAAAGGTAACTTACTGAAAAGCTGCAAAAACCGGAAACAACTTACCTTAAGCCAGTCATACATGGTTAGAGATGTGGTAGTGCAAGACCAATCAAGAACGCATCGCAACTCATAAAGGAATGGAACAACACGATACACGCGAAACCCTAAATAGTTTAGCCGTGAAACATCACTCGTCAAAAACTGCTGATATAGAGTACTTTGATGAGGAATTCCATATCGTATTTGGATGGCCTGCAGGACCAGGGAAGCTGCCTTCATAAGATAGATAGCACGAAGTGCTAGTCCTCCTGCTCGTCGGTGTAAAGGATCCATGTTCCAAGCATATACAGTAACCGAGTACGTAAAGAGGATAATACTACAGATATAGTATACAACTTTTCCTGTAGGGAATGAACACAGGTATATAATCCGATCAAGCACAATCAAGAAAAAGATTACCTGCACAAATGACAATAAAATACGGTTTCAGAGCTTGGCTAGAGATGCAATATACTATTATGTACTCTTACGACTTTTAGCTAATAATAATGAATGTTCTCTTATGTTCACTCAGAAGAGTGAAGAATTTTTGAAACCCAATAACTAGGTCATCTATAGCAGAGAAATTAAGTTTAACGCCATGCGCACTATGTAATAATGATCAATATATCAACTACCACGATGCAATTAAAAGCTCACCATCAAGATAAACACAAACTCCTTAGGGAATTGATCTTCAAGCTGATAAACGTCGAGAAATTCGCTGTTATTTTTTATCACGGACTGGTAAAACATCATAACCAGAAAGAACACAGCTAAATCTGTACCAAATACATAAGCGTAGAGATCAACTTCTCTTTTGCCTCCTCCAACCACTGAATTTATGGGATAAGGGAATCCCATCTCTTCAACAAGCCCCGACTGTTGTGCTTTTGCAATCTCCTTCGCTACATCAGCAGCTGGAGTCAGTGACATATACCGTTCCGTTGGCATGCACTGTTCCGAACTTGAAGCATATACTACCTCAAAGACAGCTAAGGCTAATTTTGGGCTCTCTTGACTCTTTTCGATACTCTGGATGCGAACTCGACTAGCAGAGTGACACATATTAGGATTGTCTTCCTTGCACCTCTCGCCATGAACGATTGAAAGTAACTTATTTATTCGAGATTCTATTCTCTCTGGTTGAATCCCATCCTCTGGCCACATATTAACATCCATTGTGAGCTGTACGAAGTACGGTGGAGATTCTGCTCCCTGGGTCAGTGATTTCCAGTACCTACAAATGCTTGTAGTAACCATCTTCAAGAAACTTGTTACCACTGAAATCATTCTCTGCGCCCTCTCCTTCAAACTGTAATTGACGAGTACCTCTTCTGCATGGAACATTCTTCTCTTGAAAATCGTATATTCGGTAAGAGAAACCAATTCACCATCTTTTGCAGTTATGGAGCTCTGCAAAAGAGTAAATAGATATACTAGAAAGAGAGGCAATGTGCTGATAACAAAAGAAGCTGTGATTGGAGCGGGAGGAAACCCTAAACCTGGCAGTAGGCTCCAGGTGATCCTCACCCCACAGTGTTGGATGATAATTTGATACAGGTATTGGAGCAGAATGTATATTTCTGTGTAGATCAGCATAATAACCCAGAACATGTAGCTTGGCCCAGTATGAACACAGAGTGCGTATAAGAACAGAGCTGCAAGGTACACCATTGAAAGTAAACTGAAGTTCCATAGGAACACAAGAATGAAGCAGCCGTAACATACAGCATCATTATTGGAGCGCATCTTGGCCCATACGTAACAGAATATCCTTCCAATTTGACGGCTTACAGCTTCCGACATGGTTCTGTCACCATCATCAGAATGCAGAGAAACAGCTCGGTCAAGATGAGCAAATCTTGTTTTTTGACTCTCGTCATCATCTGGAGAGGATTGCTCATTCATATCCGACTCTTCAGGGGATATGTTTAAGAAGGTCACAAGATTGGAAACTGCCTGATTTCCAAGAGTTTGTACCTGAGATACACCATCACCAATAAGCTGCACTGCAGATATTAATGGGTGTTCCTTGGATTGCCTACTTTCTTTCTCTTTCCTGGCCAAATCAGAAAATGAGTTTTTGGCAGGTTTCTCATTAAGTTCCACAATCTCAGGCATTTCAAGAATCTCGTGAATAGGAGAATCAACTGGAGATTGATTTATTTTAGGAGATCCGTGTAATTCTAATGGAAGTAGAGGATCTACTTCTGCATTAGTTTTTGAGTTCAAAATCCTGACAACACTATCACCCTCTTTATCTGACATATTGGTATACGTATCAACATTTGGAATAGGAGAATTTTTTCTTCTTCTGACACCTTCAACTTCAAGAGTAGGGCTTCCATGGTTTGTAGTTGTGTTCATGTTGTGAAGCTGAAGTTGTAGGTTTAGCATCTCTGATTTCATCTTCTCCACTTGCGAGTTACGCTGACGTTTTTGCTCTTCCGATTCACGAATATGCTGCAATTGTTCGGTCTTCCATGCAGCTTTCTTCTCTTGTTCCCGCACAATGGCACCAATTTGCTCTGCCTCAAGATATCTGCACACATGATCAAATTCTTTGGAGGCAAACATGTAAGATTGAAGTCCAACTAGCATAAATATGACAATCTCTACAAGTGCAGATCTCGAAGTAATCCGGAACCCATAGTCATATTTATAAAACCCAACCATTTCATATATGTAGTCCATCGTTCCACACTTCCCTTCATTGAAACCTCCTAAGAAAGGAGATTGATAGATGAGAGTGAGAATAATGAGGGAAAAGTTATAGATGCGCAAAAACTTGAATATGCTGTTCTTCTTTTTCAAAATTTCAAGCCTCAACCGGAAGAAAACCAGAGCGAAGCCGAGGTAACCAAGGTGCAAAATATCATACTCGAGTGTTCCAGTAATAAGAATCAACGCGAGAACAATATCCAGTAAATGACAGTAACAGTAAAGTCTCAGGTAGTCGATAAAAGTCCACATGCCCTTAGTTTCAAATGATAGATCCCTCCAAACTGATGCATTTTTTCGCTGAGACATCATTTGACAGTATGTGTGAGACCCAGATAAACTGACCAGATGATCGGCACGAAGTTTGAGGCAAGCTAGCATGAAAACCACATAATAGCTGACAAGCATTCGGTAATCATCAATAATAATTCCTACAAAATAAAACATGACAAATTGAGATTTGAGATTATAGCCAAAACATAATTTGAGATTATCGCCAAAAAATTATATTTTTGTTTAATAGGGGAAAATTAAATTAGGTATTGGTAAAACCAGTAATTAATTAGGGCAGAATCAAGTTCAACCTAGTCCTGTATCCCATAATTAAGCCACATATGCAAGAAAAGAACCATTGAGTTAGTTAATATAATTACCAAGCCAACAATTTCTGCAATAGTCGAAATACTGATTCGTCAGTCTCCAACACTCGTGGCAATTTATTTTTTCTTCACCAGGGAATTGTTGTATCCAAGGTGTCTGCTTCGTCCATATGACCAAGTACTCTACAGTTAGAACAGAAGCAAAACAGAATACAAATACAGACCAGAATTTTCGAATTACGCGGCGTTCAAGAAGTATACAAGCAGCAAGGGATGCAATATAAAGCATAGAGACCGCATTCAAAACCGCAAAGCTCGCAAGAAGTAAGGTGATCATGTTCACTTCAAGGCCAAAAAGATTGAACATATTCTCCATCCAAAACTTCAAATAAACTTTCATGGTTGTAATCTGCATTTCAAATCTCTCACTTCTCAAAGCAAAAATTCGTTTTTTGTTCCACTTGTGGCTTTCATTAAAACTACCCCACATGAATCTAAATCGCCTGTTCTTCCTAGTGTCTGATGAGGCTCCAGCTTCAGAGGTTAAAGAACTTAATCCCTGAGAAGAAGTACTAGAGCCTATATTTGGTAAAGAGTTCTTCCTTGTGATGCTCTTTCCTTTTTCGGATGGTAAAATAGAAATATTTTGTGGTTTATTTTCATCATCGGAAACAAATACTCTACCTATAGGATCCTCTGTTGAGATAAACAGCTGACAAGGCTCTTCCCATTTTCCCCTATTTATAAGGGCAATCGGCGTCTTCTCCAGCCAGCGGAATACATTATACTGAAGAGAACATGCAACAATGACCAGAACTTTTCCCCTCAATCCATATTCTCGGCCCCAAAAACCAGGACTGAATGACTGGAACCCTAGGAAAATGGATAGGTATGCGTACTTTTGACCAGGAAACATCTCAGCCTGTTTACCCCACATCTGATAAAGATACTCGGTTATCACCAGAAGTCCTGTATATAACAGAAATAGCTTGGATGGTACTCGAGAAGCTTTGGGTAAAAGCGAACAAATTAGAAGGCCAAGTAGATACAAGAAACCAAAGAAACTGATTGGGGACAAAGAGGCATAGAATATGGCAGCATATAAAATCTTATCACAGTGCCAAATTAGGAGTCGCCTTGCAAACCCTAATACTCCACTTTCCAGTGGACCATGATCTTCGGCTAGGTACCTACTTTGCCTCCTTTCATAGCTATAAAGTTGCATCACAATGACAACAGCTAAAGATTCCCAAACATTTTTCATCAATGATGCTTTTGGATTAAAACCCAAATCTTGATAAAGATCTATCCACTCAGACAACCATGTCTGAAATCTAGGGAAAATGCTCAAGATATAGACGAATACTAATACCACTATTGCATATAGTTTCAAGGGATACCACAGCCGTCGTTTTGTCTTCTCTACGAGTTGCCTCCCGATGATCCAGAAGAGAAGAAAGAAAAAGTAACCAAATGATATAAAATTAGGTGTTACCAGGTAGACTGTGATGAGAATCGTCAGGAAAGCTATATAGGTTCCCAAGGAGCGGTACATTGACAGAAACTTTTGTCCAATTGCTGTAAGATATGTCGCTATCCTCCTCTCTGAAAGATGATTTCAAAACATAACTAGAAGTTAGCAAACCATAGTGATTAGGAATAGTTCAAATGATATGAGTCTGACAATATTCGATTTGAATTGTGCTGGTAAATATGATATGAGTATGTCCATATTTTCAGCTTCTTATGAAAACATAATCATTCAGAGCAAGATACATTTGACCATGGATGCAATCGTACCATCTGAAGAGTTGACTTGGCTCTGTCTGGCTGCTGCGGAGGCATACACAGACAATAAAACTGATCTATTCAAACCAGCTTTCAAGATACTAAAACCAACTGGTGGACATGGGGTGTAATGCACGATTGACGAGAACGAGAAGAGCAAGTCAGACCCATGATTGTGAACTGCACAGAAGAATAAAAGGATGGCTATCTGGAAGTAATCCCAATATGTAACAACATCTAGGAGTCCTGCATCAAGCAATGATTTGTAAGCATAACAATCATCAAGTTACAGTAAAATACAAAGTAATTATAGTCCTCAAATATGTGTCTCACGTAGAGGATAGAAAGGTGGATCATTGAAGCAACTCATCCCTTTCAAAAAAACAGGTGATGATTATATGAACCGTTTGAATTTCCTGACATACCTAACTGTGTCAAGATTTCCTTTGCCAGTGACCCCTTTCGCTCCAAAGCATTGGAGATGATATTAAGCCGGAGAATGTATAACAGTGCAAAATGGATCTCGCACAGAAGAATCAAGGATTTGCGTATTTTTCTGCTTACAGTGTGCCTCAACAGAAACATCAAAAAGAAAACCACTGAAAAATGAAGCAGAAAATTGCAAATATCAGTAAAATCTTGCTACATTAGTTTGGTAATTGGATTTTGTAAATTCAAAAGAGAAAAAACATTATAGAAGCCTAAAGTCATGATGTTGTCTGCCCAGGAAATCTTGTAACTACGAGATAACATTACAAAATAGATGAGATCCATTAAAACGTACTATATACAGCATGTATGAACCCCGGTTTCAGAGCAAGAAGAAGAATCAAAGCCAGAGATATAGCACGAGAGCATTTGCGAAGACCCCAAGCTACTGTGGCTACAATCAACACTTTTGTCTCCTCCTTCTCTGCAACAATAACATAATGTCAATATAACAAGCCAACAATAACAAAAAAAAGAAGGGACGAGCAGAACCAGAATAAGCACAAGTTATTGTGATTAAAGTAGAAATTGCAGTAAACTGAGACATCATTTTTCTTGTTCAATAAAAAATCCATCACCTTCCACGGTATCATCAAGCGTAGGTGTCCTTTCCTCGTCGGACAAATAAAGGAAAACTGAATTGTTCACCAAGTTACCCATGGAAACAAGAAATCCTAGACAAAATTGGGCAAGAAGAAAAAATCCTGGAATAGGATAATGCCAAAAACCAACAGTTTCCCAAATTTCCATGTCCTGCAATATGTTCACAAGGAACACGTAAATAAATCACTAGATAATTATTCAGAAATCATGAATAGCATAAAGATATACCTTTCCAAGCTTGTTAAGGTATGTGAATGCCACATTAAAGACATAGGTACTAGCAGCCCAGAGAAGAATGAAGACGAGAAGCAAACCGTTCAACCGGTGCAAGTGGAACAAGGACGGAAAGGCATATAGTATATAACCAATATACGCAAGTAACCCAAATGCACATATACTTGTGAAATTGAAACTCCAAAATGAAAGAGCAACCAACAACACCTGTCAAATTCACCACTTAATGTTAACGTGAGGCAAAGTTAGTCAAAATTGTTCCTCAAAATGCTAGAAAAAATGAACAAATAAGATCCGCCATTGAAGTACATTAGAATATCATCTAAGAAGTTCATGTTTTTCTTCTAAAACCACCAGTATTATATGTGCAATAACTCAAAACAAGACATAGTTTCTGGTATTAGAATGCCTACCGGGAAACCATATGTGAAAAAGTTGATACTAAATGTACGGAATACCGCTCCTGACAATAACACATTGGTGTGTCTCACACCAGTTCTGCAAATCACGTACAATCCATTAGTAGCTTGCAGGCAAACACCATGAAACCTTAGTAAAACGTAATCGTGTTTAAAAAAATTCAGAGAATTTAAAGATGACCAGCATTACAATGAAAGTAAAACCAATTTTAAGGAAAATGCAGGTTTCAGTAACTGCAATTAGAGTAGTAAACGCCAAATAAAAAAAGAATAGTAGTGATGGTTGCAGCTAAAACGATATGCAACTCCTCCAACAGATATTTATGCTCTATTTTTAATGTTACTGCTATTAAAAGAAAAATTGAAATGAAATGGTAATAATTTATAGCAAGAAACATAATGGACAGAATTACCTTGATTCACGAATAAAAAATGTGTGTCTTGAAGGAAGAAGTGGCTCAGAGAAGCTACTTTGTCGCATGGACATAATAAAATTCATTTCCTCCAGGTCAGATTTAACACCTGATAACTACCAGAGAAGAGAGATGAAAAGGATGAGCGCATAAATGGTCAATACAATTAGGTATTAAGAGGTACAAAAACCTCTTGCCGAAGGAAAGATGAAAAGCACAAACTCATGAAAAATCAGAATGCAAAAATCCTATAAAACCAAAAGGCTAGATCTTTACCTAAGTTAGAGAAGAAGGTGTAAGTAAACCACATACCATGAAGTAGAAAAATACAAGAGAAAGAGCAGAAGTGATTTGAGGCCAGTCAGTGTTTGCGGATACTTTGTAAAGTCCAACCAAATGAGCTACAAATTCGAGCATCTTTGGCCACTCAAAAGGGAGCTGGTATACATAAAGCAGAACAATGTTGAACCCTGCATACACAAGAAGAGGCCTCCACCACCTTGTAACCCATGGATGTAAGGTAAGCTATTTGTAGTAAACAACACAACTGCTTCAACCGAGGCTTCACATTATAGACACTAATGAAAAAGCTTATACATATACTCACCAAAATAAGCCCAAAAAATTGCTGGTTAAAGACCAATCCACTAGCCCAACACAGCTACAGATAAAGAATGGTAAAGAAATCCAAGAGGGATGACTAATTCCCACAACCAGCTGAACAGCAGGTAATACTAAGCAGCAAGCAACCCTGATATGTGAACCTTCAAGGTTAAAAACAATAAATGATCAGATTGTATAATCACAAAACTTCTAGACGAACTAAAATGATAATTAATACTTAAATCTTACATTACCTAAATTATCAATAGATGAGGAAAACCGCTGCCAGGAAGAAGTGCGCACTGGTAGGTCAAATCTACTTAGATATGCATCAACCAAAGCAGCAACAGCTACTAGTAGCTGTACGACCAAGAAACAATATATAGGCGGAGTTCTCCAAGCTTGAACACTGCAAAAGAGTTCCATTTTAACAGGAGGGAAAGTATTCATCCACAAAGAAACCATGGACCGTAAATGTATTCATTGATAATCTTTTTACGAAGAGGATTAAGTGCACCACATTTTTACCTCACAAATCCAATGAGCTGTGCCCACCAAGAGTTGGCAGCATTCCATTTCTCCCCCAAGATAAGGCAAACAATATGAAATATTGCATGAGATAGGAGAGTGAGCAAGGAGAAGATAATAATGCACCATGAAAACAAAGTGTGTCTTCGAAAACGGAACCCTGTAGATACCAACAATGAGATAGTACAATCAAAAATCTTGATGGCCCTCAGTTAGTCAAAGCACGCGATGCGAACCTACTTAATGGATATGTATTAAACATTAAGCTTATGGTTATACAATTTGCTTCAAATTACATGATAGCTTTTCACATGAAATAAATAGTGCTCGGGGATCAAATAATCTTATCCTCATTGAAAATGAATTCCTTTGCAAACTATAAGGGAATGAGTTGAGCGCGTTACCTATTTTCTTATACGCAAACTGAATGACAAGAAATGTCAACAAATCAACCAGCGAGATCAAACTCCAATTCAGTAAAGAAGCTGTACGAAACAAAAAGGTAGATAATGATTAACAAAAAATAAATTAAATGTGAAATGCAACTTCAAGAAGTTTCAACACAGTTACTCCAGATGATAGAGTAACTTTGTTGACTGCAGACACAGTTCCCTTTCTAAGTGTATACATTTGCAAAAAATGTGTGACAGGGAACTTGGCAATTACCAACACGTATAGTTTACCTTTACGGTGCAATTAGATGGTAAACTACAACTCTCTAAGAAGAATATGCAAAAAAGGAACCTAGAGTAAACTAGTATGCACAAGCTCGCAAAGGAAGTAGACAATACTATTCCCTATATTTGTTATTAAGGAAATTAATTAATCAACTATTCATGATTTGCGTAGAATTAATATACATACAACAAAATGAGTAAGAAAAAGAATATTACCTGACAAAAGCAAAAGAGGCAAAACAAACCCGCCAAGACAATTATCCATGGCAGGCACTTTCTCCTCTTTGACTCTCTATCTCTATCTCAATATAAATACTTGCTTACCCTTAATCTTATCAAGAATAACATAACTGAGATCAACCTGAATTAGAGAAACTCCTTTCTGAGACCTATTATTTTCCATCACGATGTCACAACTAACATGTATCTTTCGATGAATCTGAGAAATAGTTTTTGTAAATTAATGTTAAAAACAAAAACCCTTTTCTTAAAACCACCAAATCCTTCCTCCTGAATACCCGATTTGAACTAAAATTAAAAATTACAAAAAGAAAAAGACTATTACAGAACGGGAGATTTCTGAGTCAGTGTCCAAGGACTTGTACTGGATTAAGAAAACAAATGAATTGAATGTCGATGAAATCAGGAATTTGAATTTTGGTTTGGAGTTGTCTGATTTCGTTTCATGTAAAGTGGTTTTTCTTTCCTCTTGATTTCGTTATTTGTTTCTTCTATATTATTATTTTTAGGTTCAGGAAGGATGTTTTGGGAATTTGGAATATTTTAAGGGGGAATCGAGCGCGAGGGTCAGGTCAACAACTAATACTCATCTCCTTGGACTGACAAGTAGTGATGAAAGACAGTCGGCCCCCAATTTATTGGGATTGGCCCATGCTTAATAACGGACTCGATCACCATAACCAAGTCATCGACATAGCTGTTTACCAACTTTGAGTAAGTAAATATATTATGGAGTGGGTCCAAGAGCATAGCTCAGTGATATCCCATCATCTCCAGTAAAGAGGAAGTTAGGAGTTCGATCCCCATCGTAGTAGAGGTTTGTTTTTAATTTAATTTAGTTGGGTTTGGCGGGGTTGGGTCTAGCAATGGGACTAGTCCAACTGGCCGGAATTGGGTAGGGCCCTGGATTCGGCTTTAGCCTATCAAAAAAAAATTACAGAGTCAAATTATTGGTGTCGCTGAGTAAAGCTTCTCTGATGGTTAGTGTACAACGTGGGATTTCTTTTTTTTTGTATGGAGAAAGAACTTTTTTCTCCCTCGGTAAAAATAACCATACTGAATAATACACACACCATGTACATCCAATTACAACTAAAGGAAAACAAAATATTGCGCTCAGAAAGAAAAGAATTTACAAAAATAAAATTGTTCTCATGAAAATCATCTTCAACTCATCTCATCAATTGAGATGTTTGGGCAAAAGAAAAAATCGAAAACATCTTAGTTATTATACTTTTACTAACTACAATAAAAATTAAAGTTTCAGCAACATACACTACATCTATCTTGTGTTAGCTTAATTATTAAGCTAGGGATATTTTAGAACGCGCAATTAGGGGATATGAAAACTAATTGGGGGATATGAATTACTTCCCCCAACCAAAGGTGTCTGTTAAGAGGTGTTTTTGGGGCCGAAAATACTAAAACACCCTTAGATTAATTTAAAAACATTATGAAAAGACTGTTATACCCTTTCAACTAAAACATAAAATCAAAAATCAAATCAAATATCCCCCATTTCTACACTATCAGTTCCGGCATTCTCGGTTAGGTTAGTTTTTGATTTTTTTTCCTTCATCTTCTTCATCGTTCACACCATCGTTCTTCATCGTCGATTAATCGTTAATTCAAAAATTTCTTCGTCGATTAAAACTAACCCATAAGAATACCTCCATGAAAGAAATCTGATGCCCAATCTAAATCAAAATCGATTGCTCAACAGAAAATAGAGAAAAGGCTTTCTTTGATTGCTCAAGAGCAAGAACACGAAGTCAAGAGTTATCGGACGATCAACTACCCAGAATTATGGCTTCTGTAAGAAGGTAAGTCATTTAAAACTGTTTAATTAATGTTTCAATCGATTTGTATCTATGGGTTTAGGTCAAAATCGCGAAACTCTAACTGAAACAGTTGAGTTTCAGTAGTTCCGGCACTCAATTTTGTATGAATACCACACCAGAAATCAATACCGGCATTCAATCTAGGATGAAGACCACACCGGTAGTCAGTGCCGGCATCTAATTTAGGTTGAAGACCGCACCTTAACTTAGTTTCAACATTGTGTTTAGGATGAACACCACTTCTGAACCTAGTACCGGCATTGATTTGAACTTTTACGAGTACGCCGGCAGTAAGCTTCTAATAAACAGAAAACCTTAGGATTTTGTTATTTGTACCGGCGTACATTTTAGGTTAAATTCCATGCTGGTACTTGAGTTTTGGTATCCAGAAACTTTAGAACTAATATCGGCATCCTAGACAAATTTTTTTTCAATGCCGGTACTGTGTTCCGGCATTTCTTTTTATTTTACGTAGCTGCCGGTACTGGTGTTTTCTTATCCAGGAATTTCCTATAGTGTACCGGCATCCTAAAAATTTATTTGTCAATGCCGGTAGTTACTCCCGGCATGTAATCGTTTGAATTTACAATGCCGGTATTAGCTCCCGGCATGTTCGATATTTTTTTCAGGATGCCGGTAGTGATGATTCTATACCGTAATGTGGTGTATCTATGCCGGTATTAGAAATGAAAGTTAGTTGTCTTATATTTATTTCGTGTTTCTTTTGAAATAGATCTAAAGCAAAGGAAGCTAAAGCAAAGGAGGCTAACAAAGGAAAAGCTAAAGATGTTATCACTAAGAAAAGAAGGAAGGATGGTCTTGATACTCCTCAGTCTCTGCCTCCTCGAGGGAAAATAAAAAGCGTTTGGGTGCTGATACAAGAGGGGCAATTTGGAAAGTGGTCGTGATCCTAGTAAAATCGTAATCCGTGAATCTACCGGAGTTGTTGAGGAGGAAGATGAGCAAGATGGGCAAGATGAATAGGAAAGTGAGGAGGAAGATAATGAGATTGATCCAACTCAATTAGCAAACCAAAGCCAAGGAGTAGTGTAAGAAGGTGGTCCAAGTCAACAACCCACACAAGGCAAGGGGAAAGGCAAAGGAAAAGTAAAATTTAAAGGTGCGCACCTTCCTCATGTTGATGACATGATACCCGGCCTTGATCGTGGTAAAATTTTGGGCGCAACTTCTTATGATCCGGGGTATCTATTTGGCTACAAGGACTCCTGGGCTCGTACTATATATCAAACCTATGTAAGAATTTCTATCTCGTGCATATGTATTTTTTTGTATTTATACAAAATTCGTTAATCGTATTATCTTCTAATTTTAGGATCATACGAAGGTTGTGCGTGTTTTCCGAAACCAATTCGCGGCTCATTGGGATTTGTCTAAGGAGCATGAAGAGGTTCAAGCAATAGTTAAGGATTCTGGTCTATATCCTTTGGTTGAAAATCCAGATATTGTGACAGTCAATTACTTCGTCGAAAGGTATCATGATGAATCAGATACCATGCACTTCCCGTTTGGGGAGATGACCTTGATCCCTGATGATGCTCAGAACATTCTAGGCTTGAGTGTTACCGGCAAATCAATTGCAGAAGGAGATAATCATTCTTTTGAACTAGAATGGACGAAGTTGCACGAGCTTACTAAAAAAGTTGCTTGGTTGGGACTACAAAACTTATGTAGAAAGCTTCTATGTATCTAAGATTAGTAGGACAAAGACCATCAAGCTGACCCTGCTTAAGGAGAAGTTTCAAAACTCAAAGAAAAGAAGTTTGAAGTATGGATGGGACCCCGCACAGATTCGTTATACAGCTGTTGCGTACCTGTTATTCATCTTGGGCACTAGGGTATTCCCTAACACTAGTGGCAACAGGGTTAGTGCAAACTACCTTCAATACTTGGATCCGTTGGAAGATGTCTTTATCTATTCTTGGGGCACCGTGGTAATGGCACATTTGATGACGGAGATGAGAAGGTCCTCTAAGGCGGTTACAAACCAATTTTTCGGGAATTTCACTCTACTCTGGGTAATTTTGTTTTAAAACTTATGTTCTTATTTATATTGTTATGTACCCTTTTCATGAACTTAGAAACAAAATTTACTGATTTTTATATGTATCATTTCACATTTGTATAGGTGTGGGCTTATAAACATTTCCCAACATTGTTCAAGGACAATCCCTTCTTGAAGTTTAATCCTGTTGATGACCCCGAGGAGCCTAAAGCCAAGAGATACGAGTTCAACAGCCATCCGAATCCCGGTAACGATCATCGACTGATAAAAATAAGATTAGCTCTGGACGCGATGACTACCAAAGATATTGTGTTCGACCCTTACAAGGAGGCTAGAGAAAACTGCCAATATTTGAGGTTTTATAACGTTGCATTTTACAATGGGCCTTTGTTCCACCCAAAGGGATACGTTATGGATGATCCTCGAAGTGTGATGCGGTAACTTGGATACAAGCAATTACCCTCCTTCATGACAACCTCTACTGAAAGGCATCAGCTTGACCTTTCTGTGTCCATGACAAGTTCCACAAGGTTGAGGGTAGAGTATGATCCAATTCCAGAACCAACACATTAGAGGGATAGAAAACCGCGTCGTTTGGTAGATACTAGTAATTGGGAGCTTGCGATCAACGGTGATGAAGCCGATCCCGCCTACATTGGTAATTACTTTGAATGGTCACATCCTTTTGTCGTGCGCCCGGAAGACGTCGAAGTTCCACCCCAGAAAAACCCTCCCGTTCCAACTCCTATAGAGGCACCACCTACGATAACCCAACTTAATAAGACTGTTGGATTGCTAGTAAGTATTGTTAATTGCTTAAACATTTAATGTACACATAATTTTATATTAGCATATATATACTAATTATGTGTTGTATGTATGAAACTAGCGGCGTCGGCTTGGTAAGTTGAAGAAGATGTTAGGTTGCAAGTACGAAGGAGGAGAGGTGGTATTCCTTGAAGAAATGAAGGAAGTCGTGGAAAAGCTTGATAAAATTGAAGACCCTAGTGAAAGAACTTTGTTTGGGGAAAGAAGGAAGGTGCCCGTTTCCAAGAAGCAAAAGACCAAGTGATGAACTCTATAGTTGTGTTTTGTTATTTGGATGGTGGTTGTTATGTTTTGAACAATTTCTAACATTGTCGAACTCTATAGTTGTGTTTTTGGTTGAAATCTTTATTTGTTTGGTTTACTTTTGGTTTATGTTGAACATGTTTAGATTTCTAGTAAAAGGTTGTCTGTGTAAGTTTTATTTACACGAGAAGCGCCGACATTCAAATGTTTGAGTTCCACAGCACCGGTACTGGTTCCGGCATAAAAATCAGTTTAAATTCTATGCCGCCATTTGTACCGGCACGGAACAGTTTACTCCAAACCATGCCGGGCATAATGGATGAAAATGACCAAGTTTCTGTGTAGATTATGGGTAGTTCCGGAATTAAAAAAATTATTGAATCTACGCCGGAATTCTGTTTTTCTTACTCTTGCATAGTTTTGCATAATTCCGGCATTGGATTTTGATAAATATACTATGTCGGTATTGTTTATAAATAGGTTACGAATGCTCTATTTATTTCATTCCTAGATAATCTATTACATTATATTTCAAACTTCAAATTAAAACATACTAAAACATGGTATGGAGCACTTTTGGTTTAAGATGATCTCCTATTTAGTAAGCCATCCCTTTTCAACAATTGCAGAACCTTTGAGCCTTTCGCGAATCTCTTCGAAGACATCATCCGGAAGGGGGGTGTCAAGGACCATCTTCATTGGTTTTTCTTTTCTTTCAACATATTCCTTTCCCTTCATATAACAACCATCACACCCATCGATAGGCTTGCATTGTCCCTTGTGGTTTTCTCTTGATTCTTCTAGTTCAACAGCTTTGTCAAACCATTGAAACTCATCGCACTTTGGTTAATTCAAACACCTTAGAAACATTCTTCCATTTTCAGCATCATCAGTTTTTGCAATCCAAAACCGGCGTGTGCCATCAAAGCTTCTACACTTTGAATAGATAAAAGGACAGTCCATGGCTAGATGAGAAGGTGACTTGCAAATTTGACACCTGCAATGATGATTCTGTAAGAGAAGATTATATTAGTTATGCGTTATAGTAGTGAAGATTTTAATTGTCCATATATTGTTAATAATGTTCAATCTACTTACTTTGCAAATAGAGCTTGATGATGAATCTCCCATCGCTTGTGAACTTCAACCGTGCTTGATTGATCTATTTCTTGAGAGAAGGATTTTTGTTATTTGGTAGGTGCTTTGTGTTGATTTTTCCAAAGGAATGGGGGGTATTATATAGAAATGACTCCAACGGTCTTATTTTTTCAAAAAACTAGCCTTTTTTTTTTAATTCACAAATACCGACATGGTTGCAATAATATATTCAATGATGGTATATTGTACAGGCGCTAAATCATGTTGTTCAACCATGCCGGTAATAGTTGCGTATTTCGCTGTGAAGAAATTCACTAGTTACGGCATTAACATCTAACGGTAAACTATACCGGTACTAGGGTCTGGCATCCTATGTCACATTTACTTCTATGCCGGAGTTTGGGTGATTTCAAAAAAACTAGTCGTTGAGGTTTTTCTATATATAAGGAGAGCTAATACTTGGACCCAAAAGCCCAAAACTCGTGTGTTCTTATATATCTCCTTGAGCCTCTTAACTTAGAAACCCTAAACCCTAGAATAATCATTTACAAATAGTTAAGTATAGTACCTAATCCCACATACAACAAATGTCATCGTTCGACTCCGAGGAAGATTTAGCAATCACCCAAGCATGGTACGCCGAAACTCGTCCTTCAACTATAGATAACAGCATGCGGGATTCCATGTGGTTGAAGATTTTTAACAAATTTATTCACGATTATGGTAACCCGAAAGGAAGAACTGCTCAACAAATCGAGCAACGACACGACATCATCCTAAATGCGGTGGTTGAGTATCTAAAAATGAAACACCGGATCGAGTACGCTACCCGCAATAGATTGTCCCCTCAACAACTTATAACTATCTTTATGATTAATTCGACACAATCCGTGAAAACGTTTTTGTATCTAAGTTTTTGTGTTGTTTTTGTAGCATGAAGCCGTGAAAACGCGTTACTTACAGGAAAAGGGAAAAGCATTCATGTTTGATGCCAACGTGAACCACATTGTAAGCAAAGTCACGGAGTACCACCAGCTGGGTGAATCAGAGACGGATTCTTCCTAAGAAGATTGATAGGTTTAGTGGTATTTGGTTAGGTTTTTAGGGTAGTTTTTGGTAAGGTTTTGTGGGTACATCTCTATGTAAACCCTCACGAGACTAACTCGTCCACTTGGGTCACCAAGTGGTTTAAAGGCTTGATGCATGTGCTAAGTGCATTCGTGCTTCCTGCGACAAGGATTACATTTGAAATAAATTATAGTTCCGGCTTACATCGTTAACATAATTCACTACTGTTATATCACCAGCATAGAAATTATATATTATTTTATGTCGGAATTTGGTGTCAAAATTCTATGTGCAATAAACCATGTTCTGGCTTTGAATTTATATACATTACTGTGCCGGTAAAGGCTACCGGTATGGTCGAACATCTTTCGTTAATTGCCGGAATTGAACATTCAATGCATAACGGCTATTTTTTTAAACCATAAACCAGTAAAGACCATTTCTGGCGTGGAATCTAAGTTACTGACAATGACGGAATGATAAAGTGGAAAAGAGCTATTGTGTCCTCATCTATTTAAAGTGGATACACCTATTGCAGTTGATACCTCAAAAAAAAAAATAGGTGAGCTCCAACACATTTCTCTGATGGCAAATCAATCACCAACTACCGATTTCAGAGAATTTTTATATGAAAAAAATTATCCACTCCAATAGGGAATCAATCATCATCCACCACCAACTCAATTCCCATGATAGTAGAAAAAATTAGAAGGAAGGAACAAACCACCAAGTCACTTGCCGCAATGGAAGAAGAGATACTAAGAAGGAAAAGAGTAGAAGAAGAGGCAACAATAGAAGAAAAATATCGCAAAAAAACTAAAGAGATATACGAACGTATAAAACAAGCGAAGATAGAAGCGGATGTTGAGGAAGAAACACAATGGATTAAAAATTACTACATAGTATCAGATCTCCCGGAAAATCACCGCCTTTCAAACCTTTTTTGGGGTCTTGTTGAGGATGGTCCTTATATGCCGAAGTTTGTGGACGGTAAGTGCAAGAAACGCAAAATTTACGGGGATGTGTTTGTAGCAAATCATACAATTGCCCTCATAAAATTATGTCGCAAATACAACAAGTTTCTCGCAAGATTCAGAGGGAATATGTATCAAGCTCAGGATGCATATAACGAGTGGAGAAAAGAGCCTTTTAGGCATTTCGAAGCTGCTTTGTTTCTTGAATCTCGTCCCAAGAAATGATGTTAGTTGCAATTAGCTTAAGATCTTTCATTTCATGTATAACGTTGTTTATGCGGTTAATGTTTCTAATTTTATTTCCTTAAGATTAGTATGAGGGCCTGTTTGGGTTAATGTTATTTATTTCCTTAAGATTATGTGGTTAATGTTGTTTTTTCCTTATTTTTTTTTCCAGTGTCGGCATTGAAAAAGAACCATATACTATACCGTTACAAGTGCTGGTATTGTAGACACAATTTAAACTTATTGTCAGAATTCTGGCATAGAATTGTACCTTATGTCCATGCCGGAATTATGACTGTTACAAACCCAATTTATGTGGCAGTTACAAATCCCTTAATTCCACTTATGAAAGTTCGACAACTAATTCTAACTCCTTATTCTTCTCCATTGTAACTGTCGCACCAATTATCCCCCATTGTAACCGTTACAAACTCCCTCATTCCATTTATGTGACGGTTACAAACTCCATTATTACATAAAATTGATGGTTATAGAATGGAAACGGTTCCATCTTTCAATTTCCTTGTTTTCACTTCACAATTCCAAAAGAACTTCCAAAATCACTAAACTCCATTATTTGGTTTCATCCTCTGAACCAAATTCATTCAATTCTTCAAACCCAAAAAAGAATGGGTCCTCGCAAACCTCCTGAAAAATCAAAACCTAATCCTGGTGGTAAATCGAAATCAGAAGCATCTATTGAACAAGATGATGAGGAGGAAATAAAAAAGATGATGAGGTAAGTGATGTCTATGTTTATTGAAGCATTCTTAGGGTTTATTCATAATATAAAAAACACAAATTGAAACTTGCATGTTTATTGTTTGTACTAGGTAAAAGGGAATTTGAATTTGCAGTTTAGTGAATTTGAAATTGAAGTTAGTGAACTGAAATTCGAATTTAGTTTCGGCGTACCATTAAATTTGAATACAATGATGGTTTATATGTCATGTATCCCCTTTTTATTGCATGTAAGTTATTAGAATACCGTCATACAAACCTTATAAATTTCAACGCCGGCACCTCTGCCGGCAGTATCGTAATGTTCACTATCCATGCCGGTTTTGATCACCTTATTTTGTTAAATCTCTGTAGACAATTCCCATATTACCGGCATAGGATTTTATTTACATACAATGCCGGTACCTGAAAACCGGCATAACATCCTCTCAGATTACAATGCCGGAACATTTGCCGGCAGTATCGTTATGTTCACCGGCCATGCCGATTCTGACTTTATTATTTGTTAAATCTCATTTTGTACGTAGGTCCATAGCTGCAAAAACGAAGAAAGGAAAGGGAAAAGCTGTTGATGATGGAAAACCTAAATATTCTCGGCCTCGACGTAGTCGAGATGATCCGGAACGTGGTAAGGTCGTGATTCGGGAGAATCCCCTAGAAACAGACACAAGCAGCGATGATGATGCTTAGTGGGAGAAATTTGTACCTCCTGATCCAGCAGGTGGATCATCCTCACATGGCTTAGGACAACCTGAAGTTGAAGCCGGTGAGAAAAAGGAAAAGGACCCACCAAAGAACCTCCGAAAAACATATGACATGATTTCAGAACGCAATGATGGCAAACACTGGGGTCAGCCGAGAGATCCGAAACTCTTATTTGACTACAAGGACTCTTGGGCTCGTTGGATCTATTCAACTTATGTAAGGCGTTTGCATCTTGTTATTATATTGTTTATATATGATATCCCGTGAATTGAAGTTTGTTTGGTGTATTTGGATAAGACCACAAGAAAGCCTTCCGTGTTTGCCGCCATCAAAAAATGGATACATGGATTTGGAAGGGGAGTGTGGGGATGTTCAAGCGGCAGTAAGAGCATCTGGGTTGTATCCCGCGGTAGAAAATTATGTGGCCACTGATCAAGTGACGGAGAATTGCTTCTTGGAGAGGTTTTTTGTTTCAACTGATACCATGCATTTTCCTTTTGGCGAGATGACCATTATCCCTGAATATGTCCAAAGAATATTAGGTCTACGGATCCTTGGAAAAGCCGTTAAGAAAGAAGATGACGGTAAGACCCTATAATGGTCCAAGATCTATGAGCTGACTAAAAAGTTGTTTGGTTTGGACGATGCAACGACAAAAGCAAATATATACGTGTCAAATAATACAATGACAAAGATTATTAAAGTCGTCAAGCTCAGAGAGTTGTTTGGGCATACGTTAGGCAAGGAATTGAATGCCGAACAAATTCAGCACACTATCGCTGCTTATCTGTTGTTCCTCTTGGGCATCGTAATATTCCTTGACTCTAATAGTAACAGGGTGCATATGAACCACTTACAATACTTGGATCCCTTGGAGGAGGTTCATGAGTATTCATGGGGCACTGCTTTCTTGACACATTTATTAGCGGAGATGCATAGATCTTCTAAGGCGACAGCCTGTCAATTTAATGGGAATTTCACTGTATTACAGGTAATGTGAACTAGTTATTTTGTTTTCCAATTAGTTCTTTTCTTATACATTTCACTGGAACGATCTTTCATTAGCGTAGGTGTGGGCTTATGAACACTTCCCAACATTGTTCAAGGAGTACAAATATTTGGAGTCGTCAACGTATGGTTTGGCACCACACATTCCTGTAGCTAAGAAATACTTTTTCGACAATAAACCGAAGCCTAATAACAGAACTCGGTTACTCGCCATGAGAGAGTATTTGGACTCTATCGCTGTCGAAGATGTAGTGTTTTACCCATATAAGAACGAAAGAGGAGTTCACTTTGCAAGGCATGACAATGTAGCATTTTACAACGGACCATTGTTTCATCCAAAAGTATTTTTTATCCATAACCCTAGCCGTGTGATACGCCAACTTGGGTACAAACAGAAAGAACTTACGGGTAAATCTGATGCCAAATTATCTCATGACTTTCCTCAATGTCTATTAGATGAACAACATATGCTGGTAGTTTACAAACCAACTCCTCTACTTGTACATTAGAATGAAAGGGAAGAACAACAACTACTGCTGGATAGGGTTGGTTGGGAATTGGCGGAAAACGGTTACGAGTCGGAACCAAGCTTCCTCAGAGGTCATTTGAGGTACTCCCATCGTTGTATTGTACGCCCGGCCACCGAAACAGTGCCTCCACAAGCAGAACCTCCCTCCACAACTGCTGAAAAACTTACTGTACCCATACTTCTAAAGACTCTCACGTTGGTGGTACGTAATTCTTGTTCACTTACTATTATTAGAATTATATCTATAAACTTATAAAAGTGAACATACTAATGGAATAATATAACAACAACGTTCGCGGCTAAGAAAATTGGGAAACTGGTTTAAATGCAAGAACAAGGAAGGAGATGTGCTGACTCCGGCAGAAATGAACACAGTCGAGGAAAAGATAGACAAAGTTGAAGATCCAGATGCAAAGGATTTGTGGAAGGAAACGAAGAAGAGGGTTCACAAGAAGCCAAGGACCGAGTGATCTAAGATGTTTGTTAACGTTTCTTTTATAGTATTAGTTATGTCTTTGAACAATCTACTGTCAATTTATGTTTTTTGTGTGTCTTGCTAAACTTTGAACATCTTTGTTTCATTTGTTTTCGGTTTGGAACATCTTAACTTTACGTATGGTTTGTTAAACAATCTAGTCTTTGCTTATGTTATTTTGTGTGTCTTGCTAAACTTTGGAGATGTTGATTTCATTTGTTTTTGCCTTAGAACATATTATATTGGTAAATCTATGTCAAACATTGCAATTGTTATGTTTTTTTTCAGAACCGGCATGGTCGAAATTGTAAGAACAACGCCGGTATACTGATTTCTTTTCCGGACCAAAGGAATTTAGAATTCCGGCATTGATACGCTTTTCTCGACAATGCCTGTACTCTTTCGTTTCCTCACACATAAGTTATCTGGTGCTTTTCCGGCATAAAAGAAAAAAGACTTTCTAAGCCGGGATCATTTCCCGGCATTGTAAAGTTTGAACTAAATCATGCCAGCATGTCATAGCATATGGTTTAATGATTACAATTCAAACTTCCAAAAAAATAAAAGGTTGCGTAGCAGTGAACCACACATTTCCAAATTACTCTTCATCACTTTCTAATTTATGAATAGGAATTTCTCCCTTTTCCGGGTTAATTGATAGCTTCAATGCATCCCACAAGTGGTGGTTCTCCTCATACAATTTCATCCATTCCTCCGGGTGATTGGGGACTATATCCTTGTTTTTAGTCAATGGACAAACCGGTGGCAATGGACAATTTTCCTTGAGCTTCAGAATAATGAAATGATTCCCGTTCATAAACGCCAAGACAACTCTTCTCTTCTTAAGAGATCCTTCGCACTTTTGCCACTTTGGTGTATAAGTTGTTTGTTCGGTGGGGGAAAAATAATGAACAACACAGTTAAATTTATCCGCTACAAGATGCCCACAAACCGACATTTTCATCCAATATTCAGTAGGAAGGAACTTCATCTCGTGCTATGGACCTAACACCCGAGCATGCAAACTATCAAACCCTTCGTCATCATCTACCAATTGTTCGTAACAACTCTTCTTTTTCATAAGTTTCTCGGCCATCCTCTTTCTAGCGTATCGACATGGTTTCATCCCTTTACTAACCGCTGTCTCAAAGATTCCTAATTGTTTGGTCACGACATGATAGCCACAATTTCCATCTCTATCGACATCATCCCTATATACAATATACTCGCGAATAAACTCGGGAAGTTGGTCTACATAACCTTCTATTTTGGTATGGTAATGTCTATAAGTCTTACCTGTTTTGGAATCCTTATACATCTTCATATTACCTATTTGCAGCTTAATTATATCCATTCCATCCTCTGCAATCTCTACACTTCTAATGTCTTCGGTATGTGTTGGGAGTCCGTACTTCCTTGGCCTACCCCTTCGCTTTTTAAAAGGGACTACTTTACCATCGTGTTGTTGATGATTAGGCATTGGTCGCTTATCTTTGCTATCACTTATCTTTGGCGTGACTTCGGAATTTTCAGCTTGATGTACTTGACTTGATGTAGGTTCCTTATTCGGCCTTTCATTTTTGATATGCAAAGCCGTCCCTTCGACTATGGGTGTGACTTCGGAATGCTCGCCTTTTTCAATCATCGTTGGTACCTTTCTAGGCCTACCCCTTTTATTTGGAACCTCCGCTACGTCGACTCTAGGCGTGGCATCCGCTTCCTTGGCTTGTTGTTCTTGTTCCATCAATGCGAGTACCTTCGTCGGCCTACCCCTTTTCTTTGGAACCGGCACTTCATCGGCTTGTGGTGTTGATACGGAATCCGTCATTTGTTCTTGACTTGATAGCGGTAAATTCTTCGGCCTAACCCTTTTCTTTGGAACCGGTACTTCACGACTTGTGGTGTGGATACGGAATTCCCCGTTTGTTGTTGACTTGATGGCGGTTCCTTCCTAGGCCTATCCCTTTTCTTTTGAACCGGCGCTTCCGCGAACCTTTCTTCCGAAAGCTCACATCTGGTTGGGTCTCGTTTCTTACTTGCCTCGTCTTCACATTCGCGTTGACTCATTGCTTTCATTTCTTTCCTTTGTTTTCTCCTTGTCGTTTTAATTTGTGGTCTACCGGGCGGATATCCCTTTCTTGGATCTTCACTTTGTGCTATCCATGGGCGTGTAATTATCCTTAGTTGGCTCAACAATACTTGTCGCCTAGCCGAGTTGCCACGTGAATAAGCTTCACAGAATTCATTTGCTTCGGGAGTATCCCATGGTGATTGTCCGGGAGCTTCTGTAGGGGGAGGGTCGAAAGATAATTGCTTCCAAAACGGATCAATAACCTCAATAGGTATCACTTATTCATACTTCACAAGCATATGATGACATGGAAGCCCCAATGAAGACATGTCAGGACAAATACACACATCACCCGGTCTGTCGTAGTTTCTCTCATTTTCCATTTCTTTAATCATATGTTTTATTGCCCATTGCGAGACGTTGAATTCTATTCCTCGGAGCAAATTACGATATCGAAGATGTGATTTCATCCTTTCCATTGATCTTTTCTCAAAGGCCTTCTTGATCCTATCTATATCTGACTTAAAGTACTGCTCAAAAGCCTCGGTGATCGTAACCACGTTTTCTTTGCCGGACTGGATGGGATCTTTAAATATTCCGTGAGCGGACTCCGCAATACTAGTTGCTTCGTTCCCGTAGTGTCTATACCGATTTGTCCATGCACGCACAAATCTTTCCTTGAACTTAGCTAACACTTCATCCCGACGGTACGAGACGGCACTTGGATACACTTAGTTATATTTGACACTTAACATGTTCAATCTGTTTTAATACATATCCTCGGTAAGAGACCAATAAACTTTCTCCCAATCCTTTAGAAATTCCAACCACTTTTTATGATTTTCGTCGTGTTCTTTGTCCACTCGCTCTTTAATCTTTCCTCTTTCATCTTCTTCTTGTTCGGATGATAGTTTCTTCTTGAGAACATCTTCCTCTAGTTGAACAATCATTCTTTTCTTAATATCCGCCTTAGAGGGTTCAAACAAAGCATGACAATGTTTTGTCACATTTTGACTTATATGATACATACATAGGAAATTTTGTGCATCCGGAAATACGTTGGATATAGCATTCATTAGTGCGTCATCTTGATCGGTTATGATGACCTACGGAAATTGATTTTCCGGGAACAATAATTTCAATTGTCGTAATGCCCAATGATAATTGTAATCCCTCTCGTTTTCCATTAAACACCAAGCCAATGTGAATGATACCTTGTCCGATGTTTGCCCCACGATGTTGAACAACGGCATGTTGTATTTGTTTGTCTTGTAGGTGCAATCCATCATAAGAACACCACAACATGTATGACCAATTGTATTTTTCCGGTCCTCTTTTAATGATACGTGTGTAGTTGTGATCCCAAGCTATCTTATAAAATTCTTGCATAATGGTCCTCCCTTCCCATTCCACCCTTCTAATGGTTGCTTGCGCGCTATAGATTGTACTTAGAGAAGAAACGTTCGTCTTATCCTTTTCCTTGAAGCCTCTGAGAATCACTCGTGGTTTGATACATACTTTGGTCATTTTCTTTACATCATCGAATTCATGAGGTTTTAGCTTCGCAACTAGGGAGTGACCAACAAAATCTTTCGGATCCCGGTGGTTATGACGGTCAAACCACACCGTACAATCCCATTCCTTTTCATTGGTTTCTTTGTCTCTTAAATAGAATACAAGCTTAAAGGGGCAATCATCCTTCCTCGTACGAGTCTTGTATACCCTATTAGTCTTCTTTGGATATGCATAACCCTTTCTCTTATGGCTATCCTTCTTATTGTATTTCTCACTTCTCTCGCAAACCATCTCAAAACGATAATCTGAATGTTGGGTATTCCTCACCAACACGCACATGTGTTTAAGTGCCATCTTTTTTGCCCAAGAAATTGCTTCCTCTGAATATTTTATTCCATATATGAGGACAACAATGGAAGATTATAAGGTTCATTACAAGCAATCCCCACACAAATTTTTAAAGACTAGGTGAAAAGTATTGTTTGGTAACATACCGGAGGTATTTTACAGTATTCGGACATATCCGGACCAAGTGGTTTGGAATTTGTTGGATCAATGTAGGGAAGAATCTAAGGAATGGATGAAAATAAAATTGAATTAGTTCACAAAATAAATAAATTACTATACTAGCTCCGGCATGCTCGATGACACTTCCGCCAAAATAACCAAAGCCGGAAACAAGTGCCGGCCTTCAAGAATAATGTTCCGGTATTTCGTAAATAAACTTGAAAAAGAGGACCTAATTTTAAATACTACCGGTATTGTATTTTCATGAATATTAATGCCGGAAAAGATAATACCGGCATGCACGATCCACAAGGATTGAAGCCGGAACATGGCGCCGGCATGCTCGATAAATTTAACACCAAGCCGGAAAACTACTACCAAAGTGAATAATTTCTGGTTGTTTTTTTAGTGGTGCCGGCATTCTTGAATACGTAAGGTTCCAAGCCGGTAGCCGTTTCCGGCATGATACTTAATTTTCAAACCATGCCGGGATTTAGTGCCGGCGTGCTCGATAACTTTTATACCACCCTGGTACCTATGTTCAAAATTCAATTAACTCGTTGATGTTTTTCTTGTGGTACCGGCATGGAAAGTTAGGAGAGAACCATGCCGGTTTGAATATTCCAGGGAATATTCGGTGGTAGGTAAAAAGTTAGTTGCATGCCGGCATGGTTTTTTTGGTTTAAGACAATGCCGGAAATTGTTTCAAAATGGGGGATAACAGGCGCCGACATGCAAATAGCATGAATACCATGCCGGTTTTGGGAGTTCAGGCGTAGTATTCGTATTACGTGTATGCCGACACCAAGCTTTTTCAGAGAAAAAATGGCGGTTTCAAAAAAAAAAAAAAAAAAAAATTCGACCTCTTAGCAGCATTACCTGTGTGTTGGGGTTGCTTGTATGTTGAACATGTTTACTTTCTTGGGTTGGTTCTTCAAAAAACACTTCATGCTCACGAAAATCATAATCCAAAGGTGTTGGTTCATCATATAACTCCTATTGTGAGTTGTTATCATTAACCGAAGATTGAAGATATGATTGTTGTTGTAGTTGAGCTAAAGATTCAGCGCTGCAATTTTATCCTCACAATCATCTTCCATTTTCACAAAAAAAATTCCACCCAAAAATAATTTTCCCTCCTTCAACTCTCACCTCACTCACACAAATTCAAATAAAAATACACACTAATCTATCCCCAAATACTTAAGATTTTACTAATTATTATTAACCACAAAACGTGATTAGTAAGTGCTAGATTATGAATTAAAATAGTAATTACATAAGGGGTGACCCAAATTTGATATTAGGATCCCTATTTTGTCATGTAGATATATTCCCTAATTAGTTTCCATATCCCCCAATTGTGCGTTCATATTTTAGTAAATAACTTTTTATCTATTTCCTTTAAAAAGGAAGAGATTAGATCAGAGAAAGGGGTTCTATTTTTCATCTGCTTTATCTCTTTCACTTGCAGAGATCCTCATTAATGGAGGCTCTTCTTACACATAATAAAATCACTAACCCGTAGACGTAGGCCTGAGTATGCTGAACCACGTTAAATCTGGTGTCAACATTTCAGTACCTCTCACCTTTTTCTTCTTATATTTTATTTATCATTCCATTGATATCATTTTCACCATTAAAATCATATTTGATTGTGCTACTAGATTTTCAGTAGTCACAATTTGGCGCTAGAAAACTAGGAGAGATGTTAAAAAAATTTATTTCTCTTGTATTTTATTCAAATCAAGTCTATCAAGTGAAAAATCTATTTCTTTTTCTTATACTTCGGTGAAGAATTTACTTGGATGGAAAAAATCAGATATCACCAGATCTATGAAGATATCAACAGATCTAAACACCACCCCAATATTGTTTATCCCTCATTAAAAAATATCCCATCTTTCCATTTTATTTACCGATAGAAACTACTAACTGCTTTGATTCCACGTCGTTACAAAAAAGTGTACGCAGTTGGAAACCGACGTACAGAGAATCACGATGCCACGTTCGTGTTATATTACTAGTAACTTGTTTTAAAGAAATCTAATATATTCACTTACTGCAGGGAGAAGAGATTCGACACTCAAAGCACGCAACACCAGCAATGCAAAGAAATTTGGACCTTGAAAGTCGTAGCCGAAGAAAATAGAGTTACATAAGCTGCGTTGTTAAATTTAGCTAATCTTTTGACATCTATGAAACCGCAGGAGATACGCAGATGTCTCCGAAGCCTCAAATCCGCTGCTCAAGTCCCTCCCCAAGCTCCAGTTCTGCTGCTTAGTTTCTGATGCTCAACTGTACTTACTCCAGAGCTTTCTTATACGTTTCTCAATGATACTTATCTCGTTACCTCTACACTCATAAAGTACTATCAGTAGGAAATATTTGCTGGAATCCTTTATACTTATTCAGGAATCAAGGCTTATTATTAATAATTGTGTTTCCATAAGGACTAATGTGGTATATGCAGGAGCAACAAACGATGCAGGCGCCACTGGCTCCAGTCATGACAAGGTGCTAGTACATACGAAGGAGAACTGAAATCATTCAAGCTACAACTCAGTTCACTGCACTTTCGGCTTGTACAACTGTAACATAATGATGCAGGCAACTTAACCCAACTCACATGTGTATGCATCCTGCAAATGTTAACACATTAGTTTCAATGTTCTTTGGTTTTGCAGGTATGTAATCCTAGAGTAGTACATCCAGTCTACCCTCAACAGCAGATTCCAATAGCATTGGACATGAAACTCGCACCACCATCATTACGTGCATGTGTACTAAGAAATTACGCGCATGTGACGATGCAACTTCAAACCTTCACAGATTCAATCCTTGAGCCATACTAGCTTTTTGTACATTTAGATAACTTTTGATCTTAAATTTACAGGCGCAAAAGGAGGCAGACATCCATTCAATATGGCGAGTACACTTCGCTAGTTAATTGTAACTCACATTTGAAACTACTTTGTTGCAGGACGTTGATCAAGGATACCTCGGAATCTCGCAAATAATTGGGGCAAGTATATATACTCCCGCGTAATTTTAACAGCCGCAGAAGCATAAAATGAAAGTCCTGTCTAATACGGTCAAAGCATCAACAACTGTAATACCTATGCAAGAAGGAAGAAATGCATCTAGAGCAGCAGAGCGTGAATCTACTGCTGGGGAAGGATCAACTTAAGACCAAAAGACATCTCCATCGATTAAAGAAAAAAATCAAGCCACCTGCAGGTCAAGTTAAAACTAATTTAATACATATTTGAGTCGCTGAGCAGTATCATTTTGTTTCCTTGTTTCAGAAACATAACCAAGCCTCCAGTACAATACAATTCAACGAAGTCTACCACGCTCCTAGCAAGACAAGTAGCACCAATGGACAGCCATCTTCATAAGAAATAATTGCACCAACCTAAATCTCAACCCTTTTGGAAACATGCAGGTCTAGACCACAACCATTTGCAAGTGCTCAGGAATCTATATTACAACTAGAAACAAGCAGAGATAACCACCAGTTGAGACAGATCCACATGGAAACTCGCAACGGAGCTAAGTACCCTTACCTCTTGGATCTGACATTAAAAAAAAGTTTCAATTTTCAACTAAAACTGTTTCAAATTTTCTTGCTTCATCCATCTATGGTATTTGGACATCGATATGAGTCATGAAAAGGTCTCTTACTGATAATAGCGGCACACTCGAGATGCCAGGTACTAATACAGGCATTGGCACGTACGTACAAATATGCGTCCAATGACACCCTTACAAACTACCCATCTCGATAACCCTCTTGAATTTGAGTCCTCGACTAACTTGTGCTTGTGCACTAGATGTTGTAGTACAGATTTTTTATAAAGATTAAATGGATGGCGAGTTCCATTCATCTAGCTATCATCTCTGTTCATAACGTATTGGGATGAGATCTTTACACGTGTGCTTATGTGTAAGTATTGGTAGCAAAACTCTGTACTTGAGTATACATTTCAGGCTAAAATCTCTCATCATGACAATGCAGGGAAAAAGCAACCACCAGGTAAACGCATGATCCAGGGACAAAACGCATTGTGCCATTTCCAAGCACCAGCGACACGATAGCAGCACCAGACCTAGTCAAGACGAAGCGCAGAACATCAACTATCAAATCAAAGTACAGTCAAGACATGAAGATATTTTCTTAAGGATCGTCCATCAACAACCCTCAAGAAAAAGGGGCAATTGTAGATACCAAATATATCATCGACATGTGGCATTAGATTAAAGCTTCAGCAACATACAATTCTACATCAACATACACTACATCTATCTTATGTTAGCTTAATTATTAAGCTAGGGATATTTTAGTAAAAAGATTTTTTATCTCTTTCCTTTAAAAAGTAAGAGATTAGGTCAGAGAAAGGGGTTCTCTTTTTCATCTGTTTTATCTCTTTCACTTGCAGAGCTCCTCATTAATGGAAGCTATTCTTACACATAATAAAATCACTAACCCGTGGACGTAGGCCTGAGTATGCCGAACCACGTTAAATCTGGTGTCAACATTTCAGTACCTCTCACCTTTTTCTTCTTATATTTTATTTATCATTCCATTGATATCGTTTTCACCAATAAAATCAGATTTGGTTGTGCTACTGGATTTTCAGTAGTCACAACTATTCTCATGAAAATCATCTTCAACTCATCTCATCAAGTTGAGGATGTTTGGGCAAAAGAAAAAATCGAAAACATCTTAATTATTATACTTTTACTAACTAAATAATGTTATAAACGAAAATTTATTATGTATATGTTTCCTTTAATAGGACATGGGTTGTATGGACGCTGCATTTTTTGAGTCGTGTCCGCATCCGACGCGTGTTGAACGCTAACACAACGCGTATCCGACGCACCAATGTGTGCGTCCTGCGCGCGTCTGGTTTCGACACACTGATGACTCGCGTTTGAAACATTTTATTTATTTATTTTCATTTAAACTTCTTCAATTATTTTTACTATTATTAACTATATGAAGAAAAGCGAACATTTAGATCAATCATTTAGGTCTTTATTAAGGTGTAATCGGAAATGACATCACGTATACCCTTGGTTGGGCATGTGTTGTTCTACCAATGCATTTTGATTGTGCCATGTGTTTAATAGTGATTGATTGCTTGACCTTCGGTTGTATAAACAAACGATCTCTTTTTTTTTGAAATTTATACACATGTAGCATCATTTTCTAATTTTTAGGATCAAAACACTTAATTTGTTGTATAAACACATGATTGTATATATAAATAAAATATGTATATACGTGTTCGCATCCTAGTTATTTGAGAATTTTGTAGTGTCCGCATCCGCGTCGTGTCTCCGGCCACATCTGTGCAACCCAGCCCTATTATTTGGACACAAGTATCTAAACTCTATAAATAGAATCGAAAATCGTTGCATTCCCTCTATTAGATTTGTGCCAGCGCTACGCAACGGGCATTTTCTTTCTTTTAACATGGTGTGTTGTGCACGGGGCTTCGCCCCACCCCGTGCCGTACATTATTGACTTGGTGTGCATGATTAGTCTGTTGTAGGAATTTCAGATGAAAAAAATAACTTGGAAGAATTAAGAAAGGTGCAGGAAACTGAAACTTAGGAGATGGCTCAACTATTGAAGGAAACCCGAATTTTTGTTTCGGAAGCTACAACATCGCTTAGTGAAGGTGATATGTAACTTATGGTTTCATACTTTCATGTTCCAATTGCTTTTTTCTCCCTTAAATCTATAATTTTTGTAAATCATTCTTAATGGTGAATTGTATCAATATGATATTATTACAGTGGTTGAGATTGATTGACATCACTTGAATGGGTTCCTTAACGTTGAAAATTGCCACAAATCTTTTACTTAAACTTCAATAGGTGAACAATGCAGATGCACCCTTAAAAATTCACCATGCAGCTGTTTTACAACAATCCATACTACATCCAGTCTTAGACAGAATCCTGGGAATCAAAATGCTTTTAACATGATATCAGATAATCTACATGGACAGTACATTGAAAATATAGAAACAAAACTATGTAGGATGTAACACCTACTCGATGCTTCCACAATCGGTTAGTGTAGCTCTTTGTCAAAGGGACTTGCCCTTCAGCGGTTGAATAGATACACTAGTATTGGTGAAAAGCAGACTGTAGTTTATCAATCTAACAAAAAGATGCTAAAGCTTGAGTCCCTGAAATGACAGTGGAACAACCACGATCAAATAAAAAAAATCTAAAATATCAGGCATATGCACGACAGACATCGCAACAAATTTCATTTTCTAGCTTTGCTATACTATGCTAAAACTGTTGTCCATGCCAACCACACATGAACAACATGGTGTTGGTTGAAGTAGCAATCATGGTTTTTCTTCGGCATGAAGAGAATTATTACAAAGTAAAATTAAGACGGATTTTTCAAGGATATGAATACTGATTGCTTGGATGCTTAATGCTAATAAACAAAATAGTTTTTGATTAACACAATTTCCTTATTAATAAATAAAATGTTGTTTGGACTACAGGTAACCCCGTTTTGGGTTTCCTTGCAAAAAAAAATTCTTTTTGTAATGAAATAATCGGTTAAGGACACGATTTCCTAATTAATCATTGTTTAAGTTAAAAATACACGGCAATACACAATTTCCTATTTTATACACAATTTTTTTTAATTATTATTGTATTTTTTTTTGATGGAAGTATAGTCCACCAGAAACAGTGTTATTTAAGTACAGTTAAGTATTTGGTGTAAACACGTTGTAACGAAAATTATTAGGTTAAATTCTTGGCGGAAATGTTGTCCACCTATCTTTTTGTCGACGGTGTTACTAACGAACGGTTAAATTTTTTATGTAAACAAAGTGTAACCCAATTTTTAATATTTTGACTTAGAATTCCGCCAAGTGTCCTCACCATAGTTTCTGCATTAGAAAAGGCCTATTTTTTCCAATAGGAAGCGAGTATGCCTGTCAACGGCACTTAACGTAACAAATAATGGCTCTGCCGCTACCTTTGTCGTTTAAATTAGAGGTTAACCGTTATCCGTTAAATGCCGACGGAATTGTAAAATCCAAAACCATTGCCGTTACGTCGGACTTATCGGCTAACGGTTAATTTTCCGGTATTAACCGGTATGTCACAGGACAACACAAAAGCAGGTTTAAAACACAAACCAATTACATAGAATAGTTCTAAATCCAAGCAAACAAGTTCTAAATCCATGACACACAGAAAAAAAAAAAAATACAGATGTTCATGTTCTAAACCAAATTACATGTTCAGATCATCACATGTTCTATCAAAAGAAAAAAACCAAGTTTTTGCAAAAGAAAAGACAAATGGATGCCAACTGCATCTGCAACTGCAAATGCATTCCTCCATCTCCAAATTCTCCACTGCCAATGCCAACTGCATTCCTCCTTAGTCCTCAACTTCTGCATTTTGAAAGGAAAATGAAAATTGTTAGACAGTGATGTCAGTGAAGCAACTTAAGTTGGCAAAGTGGCAATGTCAGTGCAATAAGCCAATAAAAGTAGCAATGTCAGTGCAATAAGCCAATAAAAGTGGCAATGTCAGTGCAGTCACAACTATCCCAATCTCCTTACCTTTTACCATCTTCTTTTCAGTTAACCTTTCAAAATCATCCCAAACATCAGACCTTACTGCACGCAGTTTCTTCTTTGCTTCAGCTATAATTGGATCTTCATCTACTTCTATTTCTTCTACTGCTTCTTCTGTTGCAACAACATCAGGTGTTGATTGAATTCCTGATTGTTGAACTTGAGATGCAGAAGGTAATTCAGATGCAACTGAAAGTGATTGAGAGGGATGACTTCTTTTTAATGAACCAACACAATTGGATGCTCCTCTTTCGCTTTGGGTCATGATTAATTTCACGAATTGAAAACCCTAATTTCAATTTTCAGAAACCCTAAATTGAAAATTTAGTTTTTAGGATTGAAATTAAACTCGAAATAAAAAGTACAAGATAACCCTAGTTTTCTAATCGAATGAAGATGATGATTTTGCTCGAATTGAAAGGAAGAAGATGACCCTAGTTTTCTAATCGACTGAGGGGTGAGTTTTTCTTCTCTCGTTTGTGAGTTGAAGAACAGAAGAAGATGAAAATGATGTTCATTCGAGTATAGTAACCTAGGTATAGATGAATGTTACACGTGCTAGGCACACGTTAGCGGTTAACGGAACTAAGGCTAACGGAAATAGGTCTTTCGTTGCCGTCACCGTCGGTTAAAATTAACCACTACATTATCGGTAACGGATAACGGATATAATGGAACTAAACGTAACGGCAACCGGGTAATCGGATTCGGCTAACAGTTAACGGATTTCCATTGACATGCCTAGAAGCGAGGTTTTCATCACCGTTCAACGTGAGAGCTTATTTTGTCAAGGCCTTTAAGGGGGGGAATCATTTGGGCACATGAATTGTTACACCCCGAGTTCCGGACTAGGGTCAAACCCATATGGAGATCCGAACTCGAAGCATTACGGGTCGGAAAGAGACAAAAGAATTTTTATTTCTCTGTAGCTGTTTCACTAAGCATAATGAATTGTTTTTATACATGAATTTAATTAATTATGTAAATCCACTAACAACATTCTCAACAAATATTGAAATCAAATTACACTTCAGACAAATAAAAGAAATAAAACATAATCAACTAGATAATTAACTTCTTAAATTCCACTTCCATATTCCATAATATCTGCAAAAAAAATGTCAATTGGGGTGAGTTGATGGCTCAATAGGCATACTTCCCCATCCTCTAAAAATATACAAACATCAGAATGAATTAAACAAAAAATGCATTCAACCATTTGTTTATAATTTCACAACATCCGAATTAATTCTGAATTATTATTCATTTTAGTTTACGAGTTCACGGTACGAATGTCCTTGGTTTATACACCCACCTATCGTTTACCGGCACGAAAAACCGCCAGTAATAGTCAGGAAACACAAGTTCCTACCGGAAGTCATTACCCATTTAAATATCGGGGATTATTACCCGCCGTTAACACGAAATAAAGTTCCATCTAACTGAAAACATGAACTCTTCCTTTTGTACATTATTTTTACAATTCACTTCCAATTTAGTTTTTTTTGGATCATTCGTATTATCAAAACAATAATCTATAATATAAAGCAAAATGAATTCCCAAACTTTTTTGGTTGAACGATGAAAGGACTAAGTTGCCTCTCAATGATTTTTTCCCTGCCTGAGAATAGCGTAAATACTTACAGATATAAGGGTAACTTAGTCTAATGCGCTAAACATAATGACGCGATTACCCCTCCGTGTTTTTGAGGTTCCTTCGGTTTTTGTCGTAAATTTCACCAAATCCAGGGGCAAGTATCCATCTTTATTACTCTTTCTACTAAAACAAAAAAAGAAAAACGAAGAAAGAAAAAAGAAAAAAGCCTCTCTCTCTCGATCTCGATTCCTTTCTTCTTCGTCGAAATCGACCAATTTCATCTTCATCAATTTCACACTCTAAATCTCGATTAATTTTTACTCAATTTCGATTCTAGAGTACAGAGCTTGGATTTGGTTGATTGAATACTGAATCATCTTTACCCTTTAACCCTAAATTCGAAATTGGGAGAACTGATTGAACCACCACCACCATTACAAACTTCGTCCTCTGCTTTCTACATCGAAATTGGGTGGATTGATTGAACCACCATCACCAACTTCATTAACGGTAAGGGTTTCATCAACTCTAAATCCCTGTTTTCAATTCACAAACCCTATATGCAAACCCTAAAACTTAAAGTCAAATTCTGAATATGAGTTAGAGTGTTAATTATGGGTATGGGTTGATTAAACCCTTAATTTGATTCGATTCTGCTAAGTCATATAGGGTAACGACATCATATTGGACTGGTAATAATGTCTAATGTGGAATGATCTTTAGCACTCAATCTTTCCCATATTGAACTTTGGATTGTTCGCATTTTTAATTGTTTGAGCTGATATATGCGGTGTTTTAGGATATACAACTAAAGAACTCTGCTTGCGTTCTGTTTGGGTATAATTTGAATAAGTATATTTGTCCAGATGAGTTACATCTTACAAAGATAAGTTCCAGAAACATGCGCAAACTAGATGATGATTTTCTTTTGTAGTCACTCTATGTAATATCTTGAATTGGGTTGTGAAAGGTACTCATGTTGAATTATGGTGGAGTATTTGACCCATCAGTAAAAAAGCATGGATGTTTTTGTTGATGTTTGATGAACAAAATATGGTGCATTTGACCCATTAGTAAAAATGGTAGATGGAACATGGCGGCAGTGTGAGTTGATTGCTGAATTTTTTTTATAAATGTTTTGTCATTTGATCTCCATTGGACCTACTCAAAAGATGCTAAACAGAACGACCTGACATCGAGGAATGCCTTTGGACTTGAGTGGCCTGAACCATTGGCTATATTTGCACTCTCATGCGGAAGTTGGTCTTCACCCGCAATAAGCACTCTCTATCGTTGATAAATGCAACAAAAACTGTACAACAACCTCGGACCTTCCAGGTTAGATATGTATCAGAAAAAGGTAGTCGAGTATTTTGAATGTTCTGCAGCGGTTCTATTATTTTGTTACAAACTTGGTCCACAAAATGTTTTCATAATATTGATACTTGGCGCAGGTCCTGCCACTTTCTCTGAGATGAAAACCATTGTTCAAGTAGGCTAATGCTTCACTATTTGTGTTGGTTAGTGTTAGTAATATTTCTTTGATGGTAGACTTTCTATTTGCTAAATCCATTTAGATTAATCTATCAAAATGAAGTGGTTGATTGGTCCAAACTATCTCTATGTCGGCTCTGAATCATCTTTATGTCTACATCAAAATAAAGGGGTAACTTCATAAAACATACATGTTCGTCATTTACGTTAGAGGTTACACGTCTCTCCCTGTATAGAAAATGGTTGAGAAATTTGTAATCAATACAAATAATTTTTTTTTTGTTCTTTGTCGATGCAATTTGTTGTCTAATGTGAACGAAATTATTTTAAAATCACTTTCTTACGTAGAACTAATATGATGCATCACTTTAATGATCAATTTTAACTACAGGCATTTAGTCATAACAACAACCCCAGCGCCACCGCCACCACAAAATCCCGTGCCATTATGGCACGGGCAATATACTAGTTATACATAATTACTCAACTTGATTCAAAATAAAACATAAGAAGAAGTCATTATTTTCAATCAAAGAAATCACAAGATGAAATACAAGAAGATTACACCATTTCCAATCAAAGAAGTCACAAACAAATATTTAAAGAAGATGGGTTAATAAACCTACCTTTTTTTATAATTTACATCTCAACATTTATACTCCAATGAAACCAATAAATCAATCCATATAAGAACATATTTCTTCCATTCCTTATACAACAATAACTAATGTTCTCCAAATTATTCACGGAAAAAATAGAAACTATGTATGAAGGAGTTTATTGTTCTAATATATATAGGGAAATAGAATAACAAGAAGAAGAAGAAAAGGAAGAAGAAGAGGAGAGAAAACAAGATGAAAGAAAGTTGGCTCTTTACTTATTCTCTCTAGCCAAGCATATATATATATACACACACTATTTAATCCATAATTTAATATCATCATTTAATTAATACTATGTAATTTAATTATTAATTATATATTAAAATGAACATTTTATCTCTCAAGCCTACCTTACGTTTTCTATTCCAAAGATAACACAAATCACACATTTTAATACTCTTTATTGCATGCACAACTTAATGCTAATTAATTTACTTTTCATGCATAAAAATAATTATAATAAAGTCATGCAAATTATAAAAATTAATATAATTAATTATTTGTAACCTTGATCGACTTCCACATTCACATGCAATCCACATGCAATACAATTAAATAATAAACACTTTCATAGGCATGTAATACACTATTATAATTATTTATTATCTATATATTAATACAAAACCTATAAATTAATACTAACATAAATACACATAAATATATTCTTAAATATTTTATTTCTTTTTTCATTTTTTCCTTAATTTTATGTTCTTACTGAAAGTTAATTAGGTGATTTTATTTCCACCCAAACTTGTAGCTTTTCTATTCCAAGCAACCCATCTATGTTAAGGCAAATAAAACAATGATCCAAGCTAATGTAGTTAAATTCCGACCCGAACCGGTAACTAAAAATACCGGATATTACATGAATTCTCTCTTCTTCTATCCCTCTATTTTGTGTCTCTTTCTCTGTTTTTAGTTTCATAACACGTAATCAACATATGCTATGATCTATTTGGTGTTGTAACAATTGGTTTTCGAAACAATTATTTGACTTCCAATCTTTCCCTCTAACGTTTAATATCTAATTAGTTTTGTTTTATTTTGAAAATCGCAAGGTATATTCTACTAACACCTTTTTTTGTTTTTACTGGATGGGCAATTGGATCAGTACCATGGTTAATAACTTTAGTTTTATGTAAATGGTGTCATAAGTTTGGACAACCATGATAAATAAGAATCCTAAGTTGACGATGATAAACGTCAGTTATATTATTTTTTTGTTTCCTTTATAATTTTTCTTCTTATCCAACCATGAGGAACTGACACTTCATATACAATGAGGTAAAAGTATCATATTTGATTACTAATGGATATATGCATGCCCTATTTTTGTTTTGCTTGTTTTATATGTCTAAAGCAGTTTGTGTTAGAGAATTTCTCATTTCAACTTACTGGCATTGTCACACTTAGATGCCAAAACACATTATTGATTTAGTATACTAAAGTCAGTTTGGGACTAGATTATGTTTAAGAATTAGATAAACATATCCTTGAAGACTGAGATTGAAGACTCACGAAGACATCTATGGAGAACTTTACTAGAGGTTAGTATCAATTCTTCATTCTTTTGTTTACTGTACCTCTCTATCTATCAAAAAAAAGTTCTCATTCTTTGGAACAATTCCTACGAAAGTGAATATATTTGTGTACATACACTAGAGAATTTTTTAGCCTAAGACATTCATTAACCTTGCAAAGGTATCCATGTTATAATGAATGAAAAGACAAAACCAACGAGCCAAGGATCACCTGATTTCAAGTGATAGCGAATAAGTTATGAGTGATTTATTTAAGGAACACTCGTGATGTGTGGCTAAGATTGATCTAACGAGTAGGGAATTATACACGAACTTTTAGCAACGAACTAAAGCCGTAGATACGTGACTAAAGGCCTATTTTAGTCAAGTACACGAACATTTAGCAAACCGTTCGCGAACTAAAACCGTAGATATGTGATTAAAGGCCTATTTTAGTCAAGTACTTGGCGTTTGCTTTCCTAGACAAGGTGGCTTTATTTCTAAGCAATTTAGGCTTGATCATTCACTATGAATAGCTGTTTCGTGTAACTACACAAACCATTCTTTGAAAAATTATGTTGTGTTGCATAAGGTTGTTTTTCACATCTTTGTTCTTCACGAACAAGAGTGAGATTATAAAAGACTTTAGAGTCCTGCTGTGACGAGATCACCCTGGTGACAGTTCCTATAAGGGCACATTTTTTAGCCCTTGGATATTTTATCTTACATCTATTCGCATCTCAAGAGAACAATTAAGTGAACCAAAATATTTTATTTTATTTTACCTTGTTTTTTATTTTTGCATCCTTCGATTAATTTTATTTTCTTCTTACTCCCTCCAACAAATCAAATTCCATAACCTTTGTTATAATTCTTTCTAGTTTGTTTTTGAACCAAAAATAGCAAAGTAGATTTTTTTTTCCTTAATATTGAATCGATTGATTAACACTGCCTGCAAAAGGTGTACTCAGTTACTCGGGTAACGCTTCCAGGAGTCTTCACAATTTTAATTTGCAAATGATTCTAATAACAGATACTAATGGAGTATAAAGTTGTTATTAACTTTACATTAGTAATCAAGAACACGTGCAGAAGTGAAGAAGGGTATGCAAGTCTTTCAAGAGAACATATTAAAATACGAATAATGTAGCAAACACGTAGAGATGAAATAGAAAAGAGAAAGAAGAACCTTAATGGAAGATACTAGAGAGGGATTGGACAGACTGAGCCAAAGGGTAGCAATCCCATGAAGTGTGCGTAGATACGAAGTCAAGCATTGTGAGACACGTCAGATGGGATATATTTTGTTCCCCAGACATCAAGATCTCCGCTTCTCCGTACATCTACGACGATACGGGGACCTACATTGGCCAGCCCAACACAATCTTCATCTACGGGACCAACCAAGCAAGTCAGATCGGATACCGTTGATGGCCGGGACGGAACATCGGCTCGATGGATTAAGCCTGGGCGGCTGTCCCGAACTGGACATCACCGGTCGGGCGGAATGTACGGGGTAGGGGTGTCATCGGGGAAGCGGACTAAAGCGGAGTATAAAAAACGAGAAGGAAAGCCGAACTATCGGCACCGAGAAGGGTCGAGCGAAAAGTGTTCCCCTTGGCAACAAGGGCGCTTAGGCGGTCTGGCCACGCCGGTGGGACATCAAATGTCTGCAACACTCACAGTCTAAACGGTGCGATTAGCTCACGCCCAAAACCACCCAACCCGAACAAAGGGAATAAAGGGTAATTTTCACTAGAGAGGGATTGGATGTAAATCAAGATTAATAACAAAACAAAAACAAAAACCCTAGAAAAAAATTCCCACTTCCCACGATCTTTATATATATATATGCGTAAAGGCTAACACAATCAACTCTTCTTCCATGTGAGAAGAAATTTAAAAACCTCATGAAATAAATTAAATTAAATTATAAAGGATGTAAAATAATAATAATTAAAAAACAAATAATGAAAATATAATTACTAAATATTTCCTTGAGATATGAAGAAAATTTAGATATAATATCTAAGGGATAAAATATGCACCCTTATAGAAGCCGTCACGAGGGTGACCTGGTCATAACATGGCTCAAGATTTTACCTGCATGGGGATTGAAAGGCACATACTAACTATCTTCTTTGATAGTTACAAAACATGTATCTAGGTGTTTTTCATAAACCCTAGATTTGATAGATCAAGATATCTCTAGATTATTTCTTCGTGATCTTGTGAGATATAATCAATTAGGTTACTAAACATAAAACTTAATTGTTGAAGACCATTTTCTGAAAAGAATTGACGTTCTACTAGAAGATTCAGAGAAGTGTATATCTTCTAAAGAGAATTAGAGTTTTCTAGAAGATTTACAAGAGAAATTCCTAAAAAGAATCGTTGTTCTGCTAGGAGTTTTACAGGTGCATGTATACAAATGAAGCAGTATTACATCTATTTTGAAATATGATAGTAGTAAATTGTTCTAACAGCTTAGATTAGTGTGTGTTTAATATGGACTAGGTCCCGAGGTTTTTCTACAAGATTGTAGTTTCCTCGTTAAAAAAATTTCCTGGTGTCTGTGGTATTTCTCCTCCACATTACATTGTTAAATCTGGATAGTATTTACTCAATTGTAAAGAACCTACAAGACTCGTTCTTGGTGAATTCGTATCTTGAATACTGCGTTTCCTCTACCTTTTTAAGTGTATGCATTTGCAAAAACTGTGTGCCACGGGGAACTTGGCAATTAGCAACACGTATAGTTTACGTTTACGGTACAATTAGATGGTAAACTACAAACTCTCTAAGAAGAATATGCACAAAAAGAACCTAGAATAAACTAGTATGCTCAATCTCACAAAGGAAACAGACAAGACTATTCCCTATATTTGTTATTAAGGAAATTAATTAATCAACTATTCATGAGTTGTGTAAAATTAATTAAGATCCAACAAAATAAGTAAGAATACCTGATAAAAGCAAAAGAGATAAAACAAACCCGCCAAGAAAATTATCCATGGCAGACACTATCTTCTGTTTGACTCTCAATCTCTATGTCAATATAAACACTTGCTTATCCTTAATCTCATTAAGAATTATATAGCTGAGATCAACAAGAATTAGACAAACATTTTAGAACCTATTATTTTCTTCCATCACAATGTCACAATTAACATATATTTTTCGACGAATCTGAGTAATGGGTTTTGTAGACTACTGCTTAAAAAAAACCTGTTCTTAAAACCACTAAATTCTTCTTCCTGAATACTCGATTTGAACTAAAATTAAAAAAGAAAAAGACTTTACAGAACAGGGAATTTCTGAGTGAGTGTACAGGGACTTGTACTGGATTAAGAAAATAGATGATTTGAATGTTGGTATAACCAAAATGTATAGGATTTGGGAATTTGAATTTTGATTTGGAGTTGTCTGATTTCGTTTCATAAAGTTTTTTTTCTTATTGATTTCGTTGTTTGTTTCTTCTATATTATTGTTTTTAGGTTCATAAAGGATGTTTTCGGAAAGTATTTCAAGGGGTAATCGGGCGCGAGGGTCAACAACTAATACTCCTCTCCTTGGAATTGCCAGTAGGGGTGAGAGTTGGTCCGTCCCCCAATTTATCGGGATTGGCCTATTTGTGGGCCCGCACACCTCAAGTGTTAAAATATCATCCAACATGATGCTACAAATCCGAATTTTTAAATAAAACCACATCATTATTTTAAACGATTCGTATATTTTTATTTTTCAATTAGGCAAATTAACAAGGTGATCGACTTCTGAAGTCCTAATTAATAAAATGGTTATTTATTTAGGCTTTGCAACTGAGCTTATTTTATCATTATTGACTTGTTGGTTATTCAGTATATGGTTCTGACGGTAATCCTGAATGTGCATATAAGGATGTTCATGAAAATTCAACACACATGAAACAATTTTAAGATGATCTTGGTGAGTACTTGAATATGTGTATACATTTCCTTAATTTGAAGCAATTACTGCACTTGATCCTAGAACAATTGAGGTGAAAATTAGATTTTGAAATAAAAAGTCATTTCAAAAAATATCTTAGAGGTTATTGTGTTATTCATAGGTGTCAATATAAATTGAATATGAATGCTTCATGGAAAGTTATGGTTTTTGTAAGCTAGCAAGAATGCGGATGAGTTTATTTTATTCTTAGGAAAGTGAATTCCGAACACAAGTGCATTTGGGATCACAATAATATGAATAGATCTTTCGGTCCTCATTAAAGGATTTTCTGCTTGATCAGCGAAAGCGTAGTGTTAAAACTGAAATACGAGCCCTCCAAGGATGACTTCTAGGCTGCAAGGAAAGTATGTTAGATCATTGCTCGGTCGAACTCGCATGCGTTGCTATCTCAAGCATCTTTGTCAATGTTAGTTATCAAAACTGTAAGTCTTGATTTCTAGCCTATTTATAGATGTCTCAGACTAGGATATAAATAGTGTAGTTGAGCTTAGATCTCTCGGCGTTCATCTCTTGAAGACGAAGAACTACTAAGGGGAGCTTGTGGAACTTCTTCGACAAAAGGTATATGGAGACTTGAACTCATCTATCACTTGGAAAGTCTATTTCTACTATCTCCTATATTGAGACATAAGTCGTGTTACGATATAGATTTCTCTATACACATTTGAGATTTCGAGCTGAGAATATCTCACTTACATATTTCTCGAAATATGTGTTGGTAAGCTTTCGCTTCGACCAAGTTCATCTTATATCATGAGAAAATTGTCGAGTAACATCTTACATGGTTTGTGTGATACAATCATTTGATGTAGGCTTTCGATAATAATTATTTCAATATCTTGAAAATTGCTTTGATGCTAATAGTGTGTGAAAACGGCTATTGTCATTATAGAAGAATGTTTCAATGATTGAAATAAAGAGTTGATGATGTAACCATATTTGGATATAAGCATATATAGTGTGTTCGCACATTAGTGTATAAATCCATAAACCGGGAACCAAGAGTATGCATATGTGCGTATACGAAATTGGTGAAGGAGACAAGATAAGTATGCGTACCCGTATGCATACTGGCAGAAGTTTTCGAACCGAAAATTTCTGCTGAGTTTGGAAACTTAACAAACTAAAAATCCGGTTGCTTAAGTACACATACCCGTACGCATACTTAAGCTGGTTACTTTGTCAAATCGGTCAGTTCATGAACTTAAACATTTAAATCATAAGGAATGCAATCTTTGCATACCGTGGCTATAATGTTCATGATTGATTCAAGTGAATTAAACCGATTTAGTTTCGATTGTGTTTTTTATTCAATTGAACAACTCTTTAACTAGTTTCATTTGAGTCATTTGAACTAGTTATGGTTAAAATGAATAAGGTTGATATGCGAGTAATCATATGGCTAACCTCGATTAACTATTTGTGAACCAACCTGGTGTACACGTTTAGGTACGGTTACATAAACCTAAATGAGGGTACATTTCATTTGTGTGTAACAAGCTAAGTTCGATCTAACGGTTGAAAGATATTAGCTTGCTTGAATCAGGTTTTTCATCTAACGGTTAATATTGAATGCTTTGTTACCAAGATAACTTGGATTGCAAACCCTAATTTGGAAACTATATAAAGGAGAACTCTAGCAACTGGGAAACCTAATCCCCACACCTCCTGTGTGTTACTAGTTGCATAACTAGAGTCGATTCTTCTTTAACCTTAAGTTTCTTCTCGAGACCCTGTAGGTTAACGACTTGAAGACTTCATTGGGATTGTGAAGCCAGACCCAACTATTATCTTTGTAGTTACGTGATCTTGTCTTGTTGTTTCTTTCGCATTGAGTGCAATTGAAATAATTGGCTCAAAATTTTATATCTCCGATATGAAAGATAGAAAAGTAATCACAAACAAACTTCGTCTCATCGTTTGTGATTCCACAATAACTTGTTTAGCTAGTCGATTAAGTTTATTGTGAGGTGATTGATAATTATAGGTTGTTCTTCGGGAATATAAGTCTGGGTTATCAATTGGTTCCTGTTCACCTTGATTTATCAAAAGACGGAACAAAAAATCTTGGGTATTTCTGTGGGAGACAGATTTATTCAATCCTATAGACTTTTTAGCGTGAGACAGATTTGTCTATCAAGTCTTCGACTTTGGGTCGTAGCAACTCTTAGTTGTGGGTGAGATCAGCTAAGGGAATCAAGTACATAGTATCCTGCTGGGATCAGAGACGTAAGGAGCGCAACTGTACCTTGAATCAGTGTGAGATTGATTAGGGTTCAACTGCAGTCCAGTCTGAAGTTAATTGGTAGTAGGCTAGTGTCTGTAGCGGCTTAATACAGTGTGGTAATCAAACTGGACTAGGTCCCGGGGTTTTTCTGCATTTATGGTTTCCTCGTTAACGAAATTCTGATGTTTGTGTTATTTCTTTTCTGCATTATATTTTGTTATATAATTGAAATATCACAAGTTATGCGTTAAGATCAATCAATTATAATATCCATCCTTTGGTTGTTGATTTACATTGATTGACACTTGAAAATTGGTCTTTAGTACCGTTCAAGTAATTCCTCTTATTCAATCGGGCTCGCAGATTTCTATTTGCTGATTGAATTAAGAGTTAGAGATATTAAACTCTTCGATATACTTTATTCTAGATTGGGTCTGACTGTCTAGTTGATTCTCTAGAAAGTGTATCGGAGTAAGTCCTCTCAGATTGCGAAACGAATTGTTGGGTGTGGTTGTTAGACCCCGCATTTTCGAAGTCAATATACCATATTAGTGTGCACGGAAGGCTAGAAATCTTGTTTTAGAGTCATTTCATGGGAACTATTAAGAGAGCTACAAAGAAGTACCCACCTTTGGTGGGATGGTTACTAAGTGTAATGAAGGGTCTATTGCAAAGTACACATTTGATACAAAGTGTTAGATCATTGCTCGATTGAACCCACCAAAATTTGGTATGTGCAAGTTTGGTTGTCATATTTTAGTTCCAAAACTAGAAGCTGCTTGATTTGATTACTAGATTCAACTTGGTTGGGTTAGACTAGGAACAATAGAAATGTTGAGACTTGCTCTTGTTATTCCGAAGAACATGAAGACATATAGGCATCAACAAACACATCATCCTTCAGTTCGAGGTTAGTAACACATACTTGACTTGTTCCATTTCTATTACGTTTCTTTCAAGTCGTTTATACTGAAAACGGAATCTACGAAGTTTGTTTATGTGTCTCTAGTATTGGTGACTTGGTCGTTTTACTATGATCAAAGTGTCAAATAAAGATATACTAGTTGTTTTATACAACTCTGGTGTATGGAGTTACGAAGTATAATTTAACTATTTGGACTTTATAGATTCGACATAACGCTATTCAGTAATTTTTTATTATTAAGGGTGTTCAGCTTTCGGGTTTATTCCATACCTAGAAAACTCATGGTTTAAGGAAGTAGACTTGCAAAACCTATTTCGTAGTTGAAAAGGAGTCAAATAATCTATATTATGACCGATTCCTTGAACAAGGATCTTTACTAGCGAAAATTCTAAGGATCTTTAGTAGGACCGATCCCTTACCAAGGATCTCTACTAGGACAAGTCCTGAGGATCTCTACTAGGACCAATCATATGGATCTCTAGTAGAACCGATCCTTAGTTAACCAAGTTTACGTTGTCGGTTTCTCTATTACTTTAGGGTTTGAATAGGTACCGAAATGTATTTGATTAAAAAGAAAAGTTTACAAGATATCGACTTGATGTATTCGAACATGTGTTAAAATATTTTTACTTAATGTTCAAGTATTTTGTTAGACCGTTGCTCGCTCGAACTTACAAGTTTTGCTATCTCGAGCTTGTTGTCAATTTTAGATGAACAAAAATATATCTTGATTTCTAGTCTACTAAGTCAAGTCTTGGACTAAGTATAGAAGTTGGTAGTTGAGTATCAAACATCACTGAATAACCCTCGAAGACTGAAGATCGACCAAGATATTTGGAGAACTTCATCAACAAGGTATGTGAATACTGAACCATTCTATCTTTATGAGACTACACCGTATGACTTCTAGTAAATTTATTACAAAAAAGAATTTTGGGTCAAGCTTGTCTTGTTAAACATCTCGAAATATGATTCAAGCAATGAATGTTCATTGTCCATTAATAATATTAGTTCGAAATAATTTATTTTTCAAGAATTGATTTTGCGGATCATTTGGAAATTTTCCAAGCAATGATATTTATATCTATGGCATTTGGGAAGGTTTCAAACATCAAAGAGAGAAATTCAGAACTATGGTAATTCTCAGGTTAGGTTGGTGAACCATCTCGTAAACTATAGATATCTGATTTTTTACAATACAAGAAGGTTTTCGAACCAGTTCGCAAACTGTAAGTTCAGAATGGGACAGTTCACCAATCCGGTTCACGAACCGTGGTGATATGAAATTGGAGAAAGGCCAACAGTTGTCGAACCAAGTTCACGAACCGTTTACATCTGAGTTCAAGAGTTGCTGAACGGTTGGCGAACCCATTTATGAACCGTAGCGCCTTGACTCTGAACTGCCTAATCACGAACCGTTTCACCAACTGTCCCAGTAAATATCAAGAGATGCTGAAAGACTTATTTTTTTTAAATATGTTTAGCATTGCTATGACACTCATAAACACCCCTTAAGATATCATTGATCACTAAAACACCTTGTGTATGTAGATCATGATTAAAATTTTAAGTGTTTAAATGAACACGATATTGTTATTAGTTTGAAAGGCATATTTTCCAGAACGGTCATTGTACAAGGTTCTCTAACCGGACCACTGTGTATATTCTTCTATGTGATTTCAAGACAAAGTTCTCACATGTTTACTTGAAACCCTAATCAGAGTTTCATCTAAGCAGAGAAAGTTTTTGCTTGAACCTCAAGTTATCTTAGCTTGAATTCTAAGAAACCCTCAGTTTTTAAAATTTATAAATAAAGACACTTTTTCAACTGGGAAATTTAATCCCTGACACTTGTGTATCCTATTTGATTGCTAGAGCCATCCTCTATTAACCTAGGTTTCATCTGGGAAACATAACTAGATCTACCACTGAAATACTTTACTTAGGGATTCGTGAAGCCAGGTCCGACTATCTTTACCTTGATAGTTGGTGTATTATGATCTTTCTTTTATGTTATCGAGGTATTCGTAATCTCTTTCAGGCAAGATAGATATAATTCACAAAGTTTTCGTAATATATGAAAACTACTTAATTGATTGGTTCAAAATTGTTCTTTAAAAGTGGTTAAGAATACAACCTTCTCAGCTAACTGAGTGTAAGTTTCTGGATTCATGAGGTTTTCTATATTTGTCAATTGCAAACATATTTCCAAGCCTTGATCTTTGATCTAAAGGAAAATCAAATAGGCTTATTTTTAGAGGAAGATTGGTATCAAAAGTATTCACTTAGGTTGAAGCAACTCTTAGGTTGTAAAGGACGTCAGCTAAGGGAATCAATTGCGTAAAGCCTTGAAGTAAATAGCACGATTGTAAATGAATCGCTTAGAGGGTGGATTGAGTCTCACTACATTTCGTTCCGAAGTCTGATAGTAGGCACTTGTTTCTGTAGCGGCTTAATACATTTTGGTGTTAAAATCTGGACGAGGTCCTAGGGTTTTTATGCTATTGCGGTTTCCTCATTAACAAAACTTCTGGTGTCTTGTGTTTTTCCTTTTCTGTATTATATTATTTATCGTTATAATATGATTTAAACAAGTAGTAAGTGTTAGAGCATTGCTCGGTCGAGGTCCTAGGGTTTTTATGAACAGAGGTGCTATCTCTATTAACGTACCACCAGTCTTCGATGGCTCTAATTACTTATGGTGGAAAATTTCTATGAGAGCTTTTCTTCAAGCGCGTGATTTTCAATCATGGGTATATGTTGTTGATGGCTATGATGCTCCCGATGTGGCAGTTGGAGATGTAAACGTTCCCAAAAATATTGGTGAATATAGTCCCGTCGAGATACTTGCTGCAAAGCAAAATTTCAACGATTTGAATGCCATCATACATGCCATTACCCCAAATCTTCAGCACCGTGTGTCAAATTTCACTAGGTCTAAAGATGCTTGGGATATCTTAGAAACCGTATTTGAAGGTAACTCCAGTGAAAAGGAAGGTAGGATTCAAAACCTTAATTCTGATTGGGAGAACCTTCGTATGGCAGATGAAGATACAATTGATGAGTTTAATCACAGAGTGTCTGAAATTGTTAATGCATCTTTTGCATTGGGTAAAACTATTCCTGAAAAGGACATTGTGATGAAAATTCTCAGATCACTTCCATCTAGATACGAGTCTAAGAAGCATGCCATCGTTGAGGGAAATAACCTTGATAATCTTTCCAGAAATACTTTGGTTGGAAAGTTAAAGATCTTTGATCATGAGCATACATCCAAAATCGGAAAGGATGTTTCCTTTAAAGCACAAAAGAACACTAAATTACTTGATAAAAGTAAAAGTGTTTATGTCTCTGAGGATGATCAGTCTGAGGGTGTTTTTTCGGATGAAGATCTTGACAAATCAATCTCCTTGATCACAAGACAGTTTAGGGATCTTCTATTGAAGAGAAGTAAACGCTTTTCAAGAGACAAACCTAGGTTGTCAGATAAACCTCACAATCGCATTCCTCCTAAAAACAGGGATGCTGATAAGGCTGATGACGAGGATATGCCACAGTGCTTTAAGTGTAAAGGTTTTTGTCATTCTGCAAACGAGTGCCCAAATTGTAGAAAATACACTGGGAACAAAGGTCTTGCTGTAAAACTTGACGAGATGTCTGAGATCTTTGATTCTGATGAAGATAGGAAATCAAGTGTCGGACTTCTGTGTGAAAACATTGATTTTGATAATTTTAGAAATACATATATCAACCTTGATGGTTTCGGGGAAGAAGAAAATCCAATCAAGCTGGAAGAATCAATTGAAACATCCTTTGGAAACTCTGTTTGTAATGTTTCAGGATCTACTATGTGTCTAGCTGCTTTCACACCACAGATGCCTGAATACTATCCAAGATTGACGTGCTCGTTTTGTTCTCAGAAGGGTCATGAACTATCAAGATGTTACCAGTACAAACATCAAGTAAGGCACGCCAACAAACTTCAACGAAGAGCAAATCGATTGGCAAGGAAGCTTAAACTTGCCCAGAAGACTGCTGAGGTATGTAGGATTTTATCTTCGTCTAAGAAGTTGGTTTCCAAAGACAAAATAAGACCATTAGAGAAGAAGGTACGGTCAAATCACTTTGATAGACAGAAGTCAGAGGATTCCTCTCAAGAGGAAAATGGTGGACAAATTGTCGTTCACCATAGCACAAGTTAATTGTGTTGTTTGGTAAATCTTGTCTCATGTGCCTGATCAAAAGAGGTAAGATTGTGTACCGCTCAGGCTTTAGGAAAAGTTTTTTCTTAGGTTTGTTTTTCCTGTCTATCAAATAAAGAGTTATTATCGACAATTCTACTCTTTATAGGGTTTAGAGTTGGACGTTCACGAACCTGTTTAAAGGTTGTGAACCCTACGTTCCTTTTTCCTTTCTGATTTATATCTTAAGACCGCTTGATGAGATTGTGAATTCTTCTCACAAAAACCAGTTGTTTATAACTGTTCTCTAAGCATCATGTATTTGGATGGAAAAGATGTCAACATGATTGTTAAGCCATCAATCAAGGAAAAAGAGAAATCTCCAGTAACTCCGTCCTTGAAAAGAAAGAGAAGGAACACATGAAAGCCAAGGGGTGTCCCTTCTAACTCTCAGAAGTTTTCTGATGTCCTTGATGAGTTGAAGGAAGTAATAAAGGAGATTCGTGAAATAAAGTCTTGCGTTTTAAGATCTTTGGAAATTCAGAAAGCCCTGGTTCGACATCATCAGCCAAGACGGTTTGTTGATATTAACTCCTATCTCCACGAACCTTATGTTCCAATGGTTGTTGATGACAAGGAGTTCGGGAGTGATAAAGAATTTCTCAAAGACATTGTTTCCTAGTACGTCTTCTTTTTGATTTAGTTGGAAGAATAACTAGTGTTTTGAATAGCAATGATTGTGACCACACATAGCTATTATTTTTCTTCTTCTTGTCCTTTTTAGGTTTATTTGTTTAAATTCTAAAAACTATTTTGAAGATGATGTTTTTGCAATATTAATCTTTATGATTTGTTATATTGCAATTTGTTATGGGATATTGGTGTTTACGTCCGTGAACTATGTTCGTCCCATACTTTGTCAAAAGTAAAGTCGTTCGTGATCGGTATTCACGTATTGATAAAAGAATGAATGGACTTTTGACAAATACAAAAGTTAAGCCTATATTATCAAATATTTGATGGAAGATAGGTTAAAATCTTTTGTTTTCAAGGATTATGTTTATTAAATATCGTTATGCAAATACTGATGGAAAAATAGAATGAATCCTTGTGTATTCCTCAATATTGATCATCCCTGATCCATATTTTATGTATTACTGTGAGGCTCCGTAATGTATCTTATGTTGAGCACTATACAACCAAGTTGATTATTTCTATCTTAGTTGTTGTTCCGTGAGATATGTTATGTCGATCATATTGAACTAAATTAATCATCTTGTTTGGTTATTTAGTTATTGCTACGTAAGTTTTCTTATGTCGAGCAAAACAATGACAATTAAATTAGTTACTTTAGTGATTAGTTTGGTTGTGTATTCCGATTAGATTAATTATGGGTTCTCTTGTAATTAATCTAGTTGAGTATTTTCATGTCTCCATAAGTTCTCTTATGTTGAGCATAATCAATTGAATTGATCACTTTTTTGTGTTTAGTTTGATTGCGTATTTCGATTAAATTAATCATGGGTTTATTTGTGATTAATTTGATTGAGTTTTTGGATATAGGAAATCATTCTCATGGTTTTTGTGTCCAACAAAAAATCCTTCATTTCTTTCGAAATTAAGGTCGCTCTTGTTGTTCCTTCGGGAATGGGGGAGAGTTCTTTTGAACTTGTGCTTAATGGTCATATCTTGAGGGGTGTGCGGCTGTGGAATTTTAGAGGGGTTATCTTGTATCTTTAAACTCCTTGATGAATGCATTTATCTTCGGATTTATGATTGCATCTAAATTAGTTGGTATGTATTTTTTCCTTTTGTCATGAAATGTCTCTCTCGAAAAATTTCATTATGATCCCGTTCTTGTACCTTTGCCAATTTTATTGACAAAAAGGGGGAGAATTAATATGTAGTTCACACTACAAATACATATGGTTTTCGGATCATTGTGTAAGAGAGAGTGGTTTCCATGTGAGGTGGAGTATTAACTAAGGGTGAGTGATACATATCACCATACTATTATTGTTGAAGTTATGATACAATTGAAATTTGACGTTGTGTAATTATACTATGACACTGTATAACAATGATCGAGAACTATGTTTTCTCATTGTTATAGATACGGATCTTCAACAACGGTGATACTAAACTTACAACCTTTGCGATCATTGGAGTACTTGGAAGTGACGAAGATTTCGAGGAATGTTGAAGATTAGACATGTGGAATAGGAGCTACTAAAGTTTCTTTATCTTTTTTGTATTCTATATGTATTGATATTTTTGTCACTAAAATTGACAAAGAGGGAGATTGTTAGAGCATTGCTCGGTCGAACTCGCATGCTTTGCTATCTCAAGCATGTTTGTCAATGTTAGTGATCAAAACTATAAGTCTTGATTTCTAGTCTATTTTATCTAAGTCTTGGACTAGGATAGAAAGTGTAGTTTAGCTCAAGGACTTCATGGCGATTCATCATACAAGTAAAAGAACTACTCAAGGAACCGGTGGAACTTCTCTACAAAAAGATATGTGAAGACTTGAACTTATCTATCACTCAAAAGTCTATATACTCTATCTCCTTGGTCGGTTGTCAGCCGACGTAAAAATAATTTAAGTTCTTTAACTTCACAATTATAAATAGTAGTATAGTTGTAAGAACAGATTCGTTCCACAGGGAGATATGGGTTGTTATTCGTATTTGAAAACTTAAGTAACCTGAGGGGATTTTTGATTTGAGTCTAAAATAATTAAACTAATAATAATAACAAAGAATGAATAAAGAGAATCAATAAGTTGAGAATACTGGTTAAGGGTTCATCATCAATCATAATACATGCACTTCGACTAATAATTGGTGTTATCACTCAATCATTCATTATCAAGATTCCTAAAGTAACCCATCGAGAGCATACTCCGATAAATTCCTTATGTCATCACATACCATAACGATGAATATATGAATACTTCTTAGTGAACAACCTAATGCAACGTGCTATTAAGTTTAATCCTCCAGGAGCTTTAAGTTCTATGAATTAGACTAATCCATGCAATAGAAATACTACGAGTAAACTATTTAACATAGGTCAAGCTTCTACTTGCAATCACACAAAGGTTTTGAATACAATTGGTAATCACAATATGCTACTTATGACAAGGTTTATCAACTATTACGTATCTCAAAACCCTAGTCTAGCAATAGAAATGCATTCACGGTCAGTTAGTAGCGCTCCTAAACAAACAATCATGCAATCATACGTGGCGATAATAAATCGTAGAACAAGACAATAATTATTTGAATGAGATAACAAAACCAATATATTAATTTAGTGACATGTTTATGATATCCGACTACATACTTAACCAATATGAAATTTTTAGCTACTCATGGATTTCATAAAACCCATGAAAAATAATTTGAAGAAAAAAAAAAGCAAACTCTAGATTCAATCGTGATGATCGAACGCCAAAATCGCCAAACCCTAGCTCCTCTTCTTCTCGAAAAAAATATGTGATAAGATAATAAAAGATACGATAGATATCTCTCTTATAACTTCTGGAAACTCACGCTTACTTCCGAGACAGTCAATGGGCCTACACATGAAGTCCAACCCAGATCCGTTCTTGGCTTGTAAGTTTTCCAAGACTGACAGCCCATTTTTCCCATTCTTTTCCCTAAACTTTTACGTGAGATTAAGTTCACCTGTAGTTTGCTACGGTTGGAAAAATAGTCCGTAGAATTCCCTGAGATTAGTTACGGTTTAGAAATTCCTCCGTAGCTTTTCATTGATCCACCATCATTGCCATTGTCGGACTTAACCCCTTCCTATCGCTGACACCTTTCATCCTTCACCGCGGATACTATTGTCTCCGTGAATATATTTTTGTTCTGGATTTTACTTTCTCGGCAACAAGTCACGTACATCCACCCCTCCGTGAGAATTAAAAACATCTGAGTTTTGCTTTTCCGGCTGATAACCCACGACCACCAGACACTCCGTGAAAACTATGTTACCCTGAATTTTTACTCCTACGGAAATCATTCACGTACACCAGGCTGTCCGTTGGAATTCTTTCTCCCTGACTTTCTCACTCGAGCCAAAACTAGTAGCTCTACTGCGTCTCTTCATTACCATTGCATCCATCTCTGCCTCATTACTGCCATCGATAACCACAACTTCCACCACTCTTAACATCATCAGCAACATCCAGAATCCACGAACTCCATTATCTCCATCGCTGACCCTCGTTCCTTCTCAGTCACAGCCATCATCTAATTATTCAGTCCGTACGTTCACAGCTCCATTCACCATTATCAAACTCGACAGTATACACTCATTCCTCTCCAGTGCATCAATAGCAGAAGTCCATCAACTGCAAAACTCGAGCTCATCCATCACTCGGTTTCTCGAGCATGAATACCATCTCAGCAAACACATACTCAAGTATCAATCATTGCCATCAATCCAGCAAACTCAGTTCCGTCTATCATGGAAGCGCGGCATCTCCTTGGCTCCCATGAATATCATGCAACAGCACAGCCCATCGCCGAGTATACAGTCAACTCCTCTTAAGTTCCGGCAGCCATTCAGGTTAACAACACCGTAGCATCGCAGCATCATCATTCCTTTCCACCACAGGCAACTATCCACCATCCTAACGAGCCAACTACCCACAATCCACCAATCCTCTTTCAACTCCGGTAATAAACTGGTGTTTTTATCACTTTCTGTTCTACTGTCAGTCTTGAGGGACTAACAGTTCACCTTCCTTGTAACTTACAGATGGCTGCCCTGAGTGATTATTCCGCCTGCCTTTAACAGTTCTGTATTGTTTCACTTTTGCGGCAACTTTGACTTGCTTCAATTGCTCGTAACTACTTCATACGAGGTCGGAAGGACCTCGTTCTTTCGCCATTGCCTTTGTTTCGTCTTCTTCACGGTGATGCGAAGAAATCTCGAATTTGAACGAGTTCCACTTTTTTTTGATTAAGATAGCTTCAAATACCTAACAAACTCAAAAGCAAACGAAATCAAAGTATAATGATACAAAAACTACCAATAAAAAAAAGCATTTGAATACCTAACTAGTGCAAATAATGCACCTATCGCTCCTACTCTTTGAGACAAGAAGTCGTATGCTATATATATAGATTTTGATTATACACATTTGGTATTTCGAGCCGAGTATACCTCGCCTATCTATATCTCGAAATATGAGTTGGTAAGCTTTTCGCTTTGGGTATATTAATTATATGTCCCTAGTTTTAACACCCTACAAATATATCCTTATACAACAATAGATATATCCCTACTTTTCAATAACCTTATCCATTTAAAGTTAGATTATCATAATACCCTCACCCTTATAATATTTTTCTTTATTTCAAAATAAAACAAATTGCTTCCTCTACTACTAGCACCACCACCACCACCACCAACCAACATTCAACTACCATTCCACCGCCACCGTTCAACGACCACCACCTACCAACCGCCACCACCACTAATATTACACCACCACTAGTCCGTCGCTGCCACCACCACCACTAGTCCGCCGCCGCCACCACCACCGCCGCCGCTGCCACCATTGGTTCAGATATTTTTGTATCAACAACAGTAGTTTATCCAAATAAAAAAAGGATCAATAGTAGAAGTTTATCCATTTAGGGGATCAACAACAGTAGTTGATCCAAAAAAAAGGATCAACAGTAGAAGTTGATCCATTTAGGGGATCAACAACAGTAGTCCGCCGCCACCGCCGCCACCATTGGTTCAGATATTTTTGTGTCAACAACAGTAGTTGATGTAAATAAAAAAAAGGATCAACAGTAGAAGTTGATCCATTTAGGGGATCAACAACAGTAGTTGATCCAAAAAAAAAAAGGATCAACAATAAAAGTTGATCCATTTAGGGGATCAACAACAATAGTTGATCCCAAAACAAAAAGGATCAACAGTAGAAGTTTATCTAATTTAGGGGTTTAACAACAGTAGTTGATCCCCTAAATTGGATCAACAATGAAAGTTGATCCATGTAAATGGAGTGAACTTGGCGTGAGTCGAACATATATAATCTGACACGGAGTCAGTCATGCTACCATTGCACCACAAATTCAACATTTGAAGAATTTACATCTATAAAATCCAAACATTTAAAATACAAGCATAATCCAAGCATCTATAAAGTCCTATTAGGATAATTATACTCAATCAACGTCATGACATCACCTCCATTAAAACACATTCAAAGAATTTACTAAAGTTTCAAACCCCATGAAAGTACTATATATAAATGACGAATAGTCATCAACTTCATCACCACCACTATTATCATTTCAATTCATTTCATTGCTCTACTACGATTTTTTTAGTTAACTCCTTAAGCATCAAAGAGTCATGGCTAGTACTCTGAAATATGTCTGTATTAATGCTTGTTTTTCTTGTCATAGTCACAACTAGTGGACAACGTTTGAAATTGGGTTTCTATGTGAAGTCATGCCCCAAGGCAGAGTCTATTATTCACAAGACAGTCGCTAGATATATTTCCTGTAATCCTACTTTTCCTGCTGCCTTATTGAGGATGCATTTCCATGATTGCTTATGCATTTCCTAGAAGTCATGACACAATCATCCAACCACCGATTCTAACACTACATCACTACCACACCCACAAAACAAAATTTTCAAAAAGCACAAAAATACGAATTTCATAACCACATACTTATCTATATATGGAAAAGAATCAAACTCACCTTCATTTTTTCAGTACTTTCTTTATTTCCCTCCATCCCACCATGATCAGTACCTTGTAAATAACAAATTAGCACACACAATCTCAGTAGCATTCATGCAAAAACATATGCCTCGAATTCCAGTCACATCTAAAAACCACAAAATTAGCCAAGATTCGAGAAATTGGGAAACAATCAATACCTAAAACATGAATTTGCATCTAATAGATCAGTTATTAAGCTTCAATTATACTAAATTTCGAAATCTTCTCACCGGAGTTACCAGAAACCGAAACCTAAATAAAAATCTCCCGATCTATTGATGAATTCCAACCAAACCAAAATGATTTTTGTTATCATTTTTAGATCTTCAGATTTCAAAGGTAATAATAAACGAATAATAATGGATTCTATCTGTTGACGGCGCGCGGAGGTTGTAGTGGAAGAGCTGGTCGCTATGGTGGTGGTGGTGATAGATGAAATAGGAATAGGGAGAGAAGACAAACCGAGCGTTAAGATCTAATGAAAGGAGAACTTCATTCACATATAGGGAGAGAGGGTAAACTCGGAATTAATGATTAGTGGGATCTCTTTCGGGAAGGTGAGGGACATAATTAGTGTTTTGCAAGGACATTTATGAAGGCCCATAAATGTAGGGACAAATATTCAATTACCACTTTCGATTTAACCAAGTTTATCTTTACCATGTGACGAAAGTCATGATATGTTTCAATCATCTTGAAAATTGCTTTGACGAGAAATGGTGTAACAACTATATAACGTCCTCTAAGAATGTTTCAATGATTGAAATGAGAGTTTAGATTACATAACCAATGGTGGACATAAACATTGTTGTGGAAACACATTTATGTATAATTCATATTCCTTGAACCAAAGTTTGCGAACTTTGTTGATCAAGAGAACCGGAAGAATGGCGTGAGCCAAGTCCGCGAACTCATTCCGCGAACCCAGTGTGCGAACTTCCGAAGTTCTCAAATCCGAGAATTTCTGCTGGAGTTTGTAAACTCTGCCCGGTAACTTAAGTCCGTGAACCTAGTCTGCGAACTTGAGAAGGTTATATATCTGAAGATGATTTCTGAACTTAAACTTAAAAAGACTAAGGAATGCAGTTTGCAAACCGTGGATATAAAAGTTCATGAACCGATTCAAATGAATCAAATCATCTTTGCTCCAATTGTGTCTTGTGTAGTACATGAGATTTCCTTGCAGTTGAACAACTCTCTAACTAGTTCATTTGAAATCATTTGAACTAGTTATGGTGAAGAACGTGGTTGATATGGAATTCTCATATGGCTAAACATATGGTTAACTATTGTTGAACCAACAAGTGCATACGTTTGGGTACGGTTAAAAAACCTAAAAGCGTGCATTGTCAAGTGTGTGTAACAAGCTAAGTTTTTGATCTAACAGTTAAGAAATATTATCTTGAATCTAAATCAGGTTTTCATCTAACGGTGGATATTGATTGCTTTGTTACCAAGGTAACCTAATTGCAAACCCTGATTTGAAAGACTATATAAGGGGAACTCTAGTATCTTTGAAAACTAATCCCCACACCTCACGTGTGATACTAGTTTGCATACTAGAGTCGGTTCTCCTTTAACCTTGGTTTTATTATTCTAAAACCAGGTTAACGACTTAAAGACTTCATTGGGATTGTGAAGCCAGACCGATACTACTTTATCGTAGTTGTGTGATATGATCTTGCATCTTCTATCGTACGAGTACAATCAGATTGATTGTCTTGAGATTGATATCTCTGATAGGAAAGATATAAAAATTAATCACAAACATCTTCGTATCATTGTTTGTGATTTTGCAACATCTTGTTTCGCTACCATACGATTAAGATTGTTGTGAGGTGATTGATAACTCTAGGCTGTTCTTCGGGAATATAAGACCAGATTATGAATTGGTTCCTGTTCACCTTGATTATTATCAAAAGACGGAACAAAACCTTTTAGGGTTTATCTGTGGGAGACAGATTGATCCTTTGATAGACTTGTCTGTGGGAGACAGATTTTTTTATTGTCAAGTCTTCGACTTTGGGTCGTAGCAACTCTTAGTTATGGGTGAGATCAGCTAAGGGAATTAAGTGCGCAGTATCCTGCTGGGATCAGAGGCGTAGGGAGTACAACTGTACCTTGTATCAGTGGGAGACTGATTGGGGTTCAACTACAGTCCAGTCCGAAGTTAGCTTGGAGTAGGCTAGTGTCTGTAGCGGCTTAATACAATGTGTGTTCAATCTTGACTAAGTCCCGGTGCATTTGCGGTTTCCTCGTTAACAAAATTTCGGGTGTCTGTGTTATTTCTATTTCCGCATTATATTTGTTTATATAATTGAAATAATACAGGTTGTGCGTTTTAATCAATCAATTGGAAATCCGACCTTTGGTTGTTGATTGATATTGATTGATCCTTGGATATTGGTCTTTGGTACAATCCAAGTTATTCCTTGTATTTGATTAGAACACGCAATTCTTGCTTGAGTAAATCAAATCAAGAAGAGAGACATAAACTCGTTGATATACTTTTAATTGATTGAGTCTTGTTGATTCTCTTAAAAGTATATTCGAGTTTGTCCATACATATTGCTAAGAGAAATATTGGGTGGTGTTGTTAGACCCCCGCTTTTTCAGTAAGTACTCAATCCTAGAAGATACATTTGTTTAATTAAGATCAACTATGAGACTCGTTTCTTGTAGAATTCGTATCTTGAAAGATAGATAACAAGTTTTATACTTGGTAGAATTCGGATATGAATGTATTGGATACGACTAGAATGGTCATAGGTATTGATTTTTGAGATCGTCCAAGTACTATTCCTAACAATTAGGTTCACAGATTCTATTTTCTAGATTTTCTGATTGATAAGAGATAGAGATATAAACTCTATATACATATTGTCAGGGATCATTAAGTTGGTCTAATTGCAATTTTATTAGGTTTTGTCCATCCAAGTTTCCAAATGAATAAGTTGGTAGTGTGTTTGAGCATTGCTCGGTCGAACTCGCAAGCGTTGATATCTCAAGCTTGTTTGTCAAGTTTAGTTGATCAAAACTATAAGTCTTGATTTCTAGTGTACTTATAGTTATGTCTCGGATTAGGATCGGATGTGTAGTTGAGATTTACACTTCCCGGCGTTCATCGATTGAAGACGAAGATCTACTAAGGATAGCTTGGAGGAACTTCATCAACAAAAGGTATGTGGAAACTAAAATTTATTTATCACTCAGAAGTCTATTCTATTCTATATCCTAATGAGACTAAGTCGTATAACTATATAGACTTTTATATTAAACACATTTGACATTTCGAGCTGAGTTTAACTCGGTTATTTATTTCTCGAAATATGTGTTGGAAGCTTTTTGCTTTAGCTATGTTCATCATATTATTGACGAGTTTAGTTGGAAACAATTTATTTGTTGGAAACTAATGATCATGTGAAAATTGCCTTGAAACATGTTACATGATTTGTGTGAGACAATCATTTCATGTAGACTCGGAAAGTTTCGTATTGATCATACGATCACTTTAAATTACTTATAAGATAATAGTTTGTGTGAGAAGATATTGTCGTCTTCTAAGGATGTTTCAATGATTGGAATGGGAATTTATAACAATTAACCTTTGTCTGGATACAACACAGTATGCATACCAATATGCAAACTGTTGTGGTATGATTCAGGTCCATAAACCTTGTTTGCATACCTAGTATGCGAACGGATTTAACTGTTAAATCTTGAGAACCAAGTTTTCATACTAGTATGCCAACGGTTCTACCTGAGTTAAGGTTCGGGATAGCCGTATGCATACCGTTTGCAAACTGCTGGACAAGACCAAAGTTCGGAATTTGTAGTTTGCGTACCCGTTTACAAACTTAATGGTTAAAGTTCTAAAATCGGTTAAGTATGTTTTCATACTCATAAACAAATACATTTATGAATTAAGGAACGCAATCTTTGCAAACCGTGGCTTAATGTTCATCCGATTTTGATTTAATTGGTTCATGTATATTTCTGTGAAACAGTGAATAGTTTAACAAATTTATTTGAAACACAATTAGATTAATTTGATTATCTTTCATGAGTGATTCACCATCATAGTTGATCCATAAGTGTTCGATGAATATGGTTAAGACGAAAGTGTTCATATAGCTAAATTTAGTTAATTATTATTGAGCCAATTCAATATACACGTTTAGGTACTGTTACCCGTATCTAAATGAAAGTATATTTTCATTTGTGTGTAACAAGCTAAGACCATCTAACGGTGGAGAGATATTGCTTTGGTTTTAAGCAGACTTAGCTAGAATCTTAAATCAGGTTTTCATCTAACGGTAAATATTGAATGCTTTGTTACAAATCTATCTTAGCTTTGATTGAAAGAAAACCCCGATTTCAAAGACTATATAAGGGAGAACACTAGCAACTGGAAAACCTAATCCCGACACTTTCCTGTGTCCTAGTTGCGACTAGAGTCGATTCTCCTTTAACCTAGGTTTTTTCCAAAACCATTACAGGTTAACGACCTGAAGACTTCATTTGGGATTCGTGAAGACAGATCCAACTATTTTCTCTGTAGTTGCGTGACCTGATCTTACTTGTTCTATCGTATTGAGTTTCATCTTCTCTAATATTTGCTCGAGATTTATCTTCGATAGGTATTGTTAGAGCATTGCTCGGTCGAACTCGCATGCGTTGCTATCTCAAGCATGTTTTTCAATCAAAACTATAAGTCTTGATTTCTAGTCTACTATAGCTAAGTCTTGGACTAGAATAGAAAGTGTAGTTGAGCTCAAGAACTCCATGGAGGATCATCATACAAGACGAAGAACTACTCAAGGAACTGGTGGAACTTCATCGACAAAAAGGTATGTGGAGACTTGAACTTATCTATCACTCAAAAGTCTATCTACTCTATCTTCTATCTTGATACAAAAGTCGTTTTGCTATATAGACTTTGATTATACACATTTTCTATTTCGAGCCCAGTTTAACTCGCCTATCTATTTCTCGAAATATGTGTTGGTAAGCTTTCGCTTTGGCCAAGTTCATCTTTACCTAGTGACGAAAGTCATGTTATGTTTCAATCACTTTGAAAATTGCTTTGACGAAATATGGTTTGTGAATAACAACTATATAATGTCCTCTAAGAATGTTTCAATGATTGAAATGAGAGTTTATATTATATAACCAATGATGGATATAAGCATTGTTGTGGAAACACATATATGTATAAGTCCTTATTCCTTGAACTGAAGTTTGCAAACTTTGTTGATTAAGAGAACCGGAACAAGAGCCGTGAACTAAGTCCGCGAACTGGCGGAAGTTCTCGACCTGAGAAAATCTGTTGGAGTTTGAGAACTCCTTCCGGGAACTTAAGTCCGCGAACCCAGTCCGCGAACTTGAGTTAGGTTATATCTAAAGACGATTGTTAGTGAACTCTTCTTTATATAAACTAAGGAATGCTAATTTCAAACCGTGGCTATAAGGTTCATGAACCGATTCGAGTGAATCAAATCGTTTTTTGCTTCAATTGTGTCTTGTACAGTTACAGAAGATTTCCTTGCAATTGAACAACTCTCTAACTAGTTCATTTGAGTCATTTGAACTAGTTATGGTGAAGAAGAATATGGTTGATATGAAAGTGCTCATATGGATAACCGTTTGGTTAACTATTGTTGAACCAACAAAAGTACATGTTTGGGTACAATTACACAAACCTAGAAACGTGCATTTCATTTGCGTGTAACAAGCTATGTTTTCGATCTAACGGTTGAAAGATATTATCTTGAATCTAATCAGGTTTTCATCTAACGGTGAATATTGAATGCTTTGTTACCAAGCTAACATTGATTGCAAACCCTGATTTGAAAGACTATATAAGGGAGAACTCTAGCAACTGGGAAACCTAATCCCCACACGTTACGTGTGATACTAGTTGTGTAAGCTAGAGTCGATTCTCCTTTAACCTTTAGTTTCTTCTTCTAAACCAGGTTAACGACTTAAAGACTTCATTGGGATTGTGAAGCCAGACCGATATTACTTTCTCGTAGTTGTGTGATCTGATCTTGTTATTTCTATCGTACGAGTACAATCACAAAGATTGGATTGATATTGATATCTCTGATAGGAAAGATATAAAAGTAGTCACAAACATCTTCGTCTCATCGTTTGTGATTCCACAATATCTTCTTTCGCCGCGTCGATTAAGATTATTGTGAGGTGATTGATAATACTAGGCTGTTCTTCGGGAATATAAGTCCGGGTTATCAATTGGTTCATGTTCACCTTGATTTATCAAAAGACGGAACAAAACTCGTAGGTATATTTGTGGGAGACGGATTTATCTATTACCGTAGACTTTTCTGTGTGATACAGATTTGTTTATTAAATTCTTCGACTTTGGGTCGTAGCAACTCTTAGTTGTGGGTGAGATCAATTAAGGGAATCAATTGCGTAGTATCCTGCTGGGATCAGAGACGTAAGGAGAAGAACTGTACCTTGGATCAGTGTGAGATTGATTGGGGTTCAACTACAGTCCAGGCCGAAGTTAGTTTATAGTAGGCTAGTGTCTGTAGGGTCTTAATACAGTGTGTGTTCAATCTGGAATAGGTCCCGGGGTTTTTCTGCATTTACGGTTTCCTCGTTAACAAAATTCTGGTGTCTGTGTTATTTCTATTTCCGCATTATATTGTTTATCTTTATAATTGAAATATCACAGGTTGTGCGTTAGAATCAATCAATTGGAAATCCGACCTTTGGTTGTTGATTGAAATTGATTGATACTTGAACATAGGTCTTTGGTACCGTTCAAGTTATCTCTCTAGTATTTGATAAAGACTCGCAGATTTCTATTTGCTTGAGTATAGATCAAATCGAAAGATTGAGATATTAACTCTTTGATATACGTTTTAAAGATTGAGTCTTATTGATTCTCTTAAAAGTATATTAGAGTTTGTCCATACAGATTGCTAAGCGAAAATTGGGTGTGGTTTTTATACCCCCGCTTTTTCAGGTGTGATATAAAAAGTAATTACAAAGCTCTTCGTCTCATTCTTTGTGATTCCACAATTACTTCTTCTAACTACCATGTAGTTAAGTTATTATGAGGTGATTGATATTTATAGGATGCTCTTCGGGAGACAAATCTATCTATCATAATATACTTATCTGTGGGAGACAGATTTGTTTATAAGTCTTCGACTTTGTGTCGTAGCAACAATTAGTTATGGGTGAGATTAGCTAAGGAAATCAAGTGCGCAGAATCCGGCGTGGTTCAAGAGGCGTAAGGATAGCGACTGTACCTTAATCGGTGTGAGACTTGGTTAGGGCTCAACTACATTCCATTCCGAAGTTAACTTGTGGTAGGCTAGTGTTTGTAGTGGCTTAATACAGTGCAGTGTTCAAATCTGGACTAGGTCCCGGGATTTTTTTGTATTTGTGATTTCCTCGTTAACAAAACTTCTAGTGTTTGTGTTATTTCTTTTCCGCGTTATATATTTTTTATATAATTGAAATATCATAGGTTGTGCTAGATCAATTGATGAGTTCCAAATATTGTATATATTTGTCCCTTTTTATTGGCAATTAACTCATCTTTTGTGCATTAATTCTACATTTTATCCCATATTCTGTATTTTCATTGTTTTCAAGAATAAATATTTTTCTTACTTAATCTTGCATTTTTAGGTAATAAATGAAGTTCGGATGAGTCGCGGAGCGAAAAGAGCAGAAAAGTAGTGAAAAGCCGGGAAGAATTACGCAAGGAAGCCGCAAATAATGGAGCGCACGTCCAAAAAGCTAGGAATGGGCTCAAGAAGGAAGAATTGTTCTTAAAGAAGATATGGGCTTGGCATACCCAAGGCCCAAAACCCTTACCCAAACCCATTTTCTTTATCCATACCCGCCTCCATTCCCGACCGTCAGATTGGATCGCATCTGCATCCTACGGTCGCTTCTTTGCCTGCGCATCAAACCTCGATACTTCCGCTTAACACTACAACACCTAACTCCATCTGGTGTCGTTAATTTTGTTGTATTGTATAATCCAACGGTCGCTGCAGGATCCACTTCATCTCACCGTCAGATTGATCTTTCATCTCCATATCCCACGGTCGAGATTCGCCAAACATCGAACTCGATGATCCCGCTACACACCATAGCGACCGAACCCTATGACCTAACCAAACATCCCCTTCTTCCCAAAACAATCGACCTTCACCTTCTTCCTCTCCACCATACCCTGTGCAGAACCACCACCATCACCCTGCAACAGCCATCTCTACCACCTAACCGCCACCAAATTATCTAACCACCACAGCCCACTCTCACCACCTAACTCGTATGATGATTTTCAATCATCTTCATCAATTCCACACGCCACTGAGGTCGAGTGATTTTGATGAAAGTGATTGCATGTCTTCAAATAACGACAGCAAGGCTATGGAGAGGTAGAGGAGTACAAATGGAAGCATGGGTCGAGAATAATTGGGAGTTATCACATCAAATTAGGTAAAATATCTAAACCTAATTTTGACTGATTTGGGGGAAACTTGTAGAACCCTAATTGAGTGTTGTGGACTATAAATTGAGGGTTGTGGGTGTGTTTTAAAGGGGGATTTTCTGGACGAGCCAGTAGACGATTGAAGATATTTTCCATTATAATTTCAATTCCAGTTCTCTTTATCACAGTTGACAGTTGAATGTTATGTGTGTGTTGTTTGAATTATCTTGTATGATGTTTATTGTTGTTCACAAGATTAGCATGAGCTAAGTTGCACTAGCTAAGGCTCAGATGAAGCCTAGTGCACTGTTAAATGATGAATTGCTAGGATAGTCGTCTTAATGCTTGTCTTGCTTGAGCAATGGGAAGAAGTCAGTGCTCTGATATGCCTGTGATTGACTGTGCTGTCAAAAGACAGTCAATACTAGGGGCATATCAATGAGCAAGCTGATTTTCCTCCCATTCTAATGTATGCTTAAGATCCTAATTTCAACCTAGAATTGCATTGCTTGATTAGGACACAAGGTGGATTCTAAGCCCTTAGCTTAGCCACAATCCCTTTTACAGTCACTTATAAATTCAGTTCTGTTTTGCTTCCTGTTCAGTTTATCTCCTTACCTGTTTTGCTTGTTTAATTTCTTGCAATTTGTAGCTGTTGTGCACTGAAATCAGTGCACATACTCCCTCATGCCCTTGGCTTACAGCCTTGGTTCCTTGCTGTTTTTATTACATGTCATTTGCTTTGCTTTGTTAACTGTTTTCCCATCTTTCCCATCTGCCATATTGCTTGCATCCTTCATTGACAGCTTAGGTTAAGTTTTTAAGCACTCCTACTCCCTGTGGACTGATCCCTCTCTTACCTTCTATACTAAAACTTGGCCTTGTATACTTGCAAGTCTTTTGTGTGTCTTTTCTAACCACACCAAGTTTTTGGCGCCGCTGCCGGGGAGTGGTGCTTGCTGCTGCTGATTTCCTTTGCTGTCCTGACCTGCAATCATTGCAGCAAATCATTGCATACTTGCACCAGATCATTGCAGCATAACCTCTGCAATCATTGCACTGCAATGATTGCAACTTCTGTTTAGCCTCTTCACTATCATTGCACACTGCTTGTGAAATCATTGCAGTTCTGCCTTGCTATCATTGCACTACAATGATTGCACTGTGATCATTGCACTGAGTTGTCTGAGCTTCTTCACTATCATTGCAGGTGCCACTGAGTTGCTGCAGATCTGTGTTGCTGGCCACCTGAGCTGGGCTTCGCCAAACTTTGCAACTGGGCTTAGTCACCTGCTGCTGCTGGGCTCTGCCTTTTTCTGTTGCTGGGCTCATGATCTTATGCTCCTGGGCTTCGCAGTTGATCCTCCTGGGCTCGTGTTGCTGAACCAACTCCAACTGTTGCTGGGCTTGGGCGTGAGCTACTTAGGACGATCCTAAAGCCCAACTGGGCTGTGCAACTAAAAGGGGACCAAAAGCCTATTTTTGGGCTTCCCTCCAAAAATCAAGTAAGCCTAACCCATGAGTTAACCCACTTGGGCCTCATTTAAATTCAAATTCGGGCTTGTAATAATTAATTTAATTATTTATTTGGGATTGTAATAATTTTTATTTTCCTTTATTTTTTTTTTCTTTTTTTTTTATTTTTTTAT